>NW_017728973.1:4733129-4774642 GCF_001723915.1 Gavialis gangeticus
AGTGAGTGGCACCCTGGAATGCAGGGCCTGTGGGTTGCAGCATCAACAGGAGCAACCAGCACCTTTCGGGCAGAGCGGGGCCGTCGGTGCCGTGGCACGAGGGTAGGAAGTCAAAGCAGCTTCCTGGCCTGTTGAATGGCCCCCACAGAGCGCTGCTGGACTGGTGCCAGCTCAGCTGACAGCTGCTGCTGCTCCAGAGCCCCCATTCCTCCCCCCACCTCCCCAAGCCTTCAACTGCCTCTTCAGGAACAAGAAGGGGGGAACAATAAACAAGTGCCTGCCTCAGAGCAGAGCCCTTGGCAGGAGGGAGGAGGTGGAGGATGGGATGGGATGGGGTGCCAGGGGCCCATGTCACCATACCCCGCCAGGCCTGAGCCCAGTACACAGCACCCTCTGCTGGCCACAGCAGGGAATGCCCTGGCTACGAACAGCCCCATTTTGTTGGCAGGGTGGACAATGGCATGGGTAGCATTGTCCCCCCTGGCCCGCCGCGTCTTCCTTCCGGTGCTGGCAATGGTTGCACATACTTCCTCAGCCTCCTGCATGTGCAACATCTGCACAGCGGCTCCGGTGGCCTGGATCCTGCAGGGCTGTGACCCTTACCAGAGCACTTCACATCCCGCAGAGGGGGCTTGTTTATAATCCAGCCAGCTCCTGGCCCTTTTCCCCTTCCCACCAGTCTGTGATGGCTCCCCAGTCCACTGGCTGGGAGCTGATGCAGGGCAGGGGTCTGTTGCTGTGCAGTACTGACTAGGGGGCTGCAGAGCTCAGCCCTGAGTCCTTTCTGCTCTTCAGCCACCTTGGAAGCTGCAGCTGCTTCTCCAGGGGAGCTGAAGACCCACCCAGAGGCCATGGAGGAAGGTGGCCTTCACTTGCCACCAGAACAAGGATCAGGCCCTGCGCCCATGGGAGCCCCCTGTTTTCCACCGTTGCTTACTCTTTTCCTTGGGGGGGGGGGAAGGTGTAGAGGGGAAACCAACAGCCATAGAGACTAGCACCTTCTTCCTGTTGCAGGGAAAGGGAGTGCTTCCCCCTGCAGCAGCCCTGCCACCATGATCCCAACGTCAGTCACACCAAGTCTCCCTGGGGAGGCTGCTGGGGAAGGCTCCACCCCCTGGCAGAAGTCTGAGTCTCAGATTCACCGTGTGCCTGCAAGCACTTTGATGAGAAATGGAGTCCCAGTATGAGCTGTACTAGTACAACACCATGGTCAAGCACTAGGATGCTGAATGGGGAGCCAGGCCTCCTGGGTTCTATGCACAGCTCTGCTGCTAAACTCAAAATGGGACCTTGAGTGAGTCCTTCTCCTCCTCTAGGCCTCAGTTTTCCTGCATATAGGATGGGCAGGGAGATGTTGAGGGGTACTGGGAGCAGGTTGGACCAATCAGGCCCTAGGAAAGGCCTGTGTGTGGTGGGTGCCATGAAGGGGGCAGCCCAAAGAATCACAGTTTTATTTCAAAGGTACAAGAATGTTTCTCAGTGTCCTGCATTGAGGCAGGCACTGGCTTCCACTGGGGTAGTTAACAGCAGGAGCAGCTAGGATCAGGACAATGAGGTCCCACTTCTAGTCATGCCACAGACACTCTGAATGACCATGGCAAATCTCTTCATCCCTCTGTACTCTGGTTCCCCCTTCCTATATCTGCAGGACACAATTGTCTGTGCAGTCCATGGCCCAGCATGGAGCTGATCAGGTTTCTGAGTTCTGCCACCACATAAATAGTAAGATTATTCAAAGATGAAATAGGGCCTGTGGGCAGCACCACTCTAGCTCCGACTGGCCCAGCAGCTAGAGAGAGGAGCCCACAGGCAGCAAGTTGAGGGCCTGGAGGGGAAGAGAGAGACTTGGTAACACACTGCTATTCTGCACTAGGCTCGGGCTGATCCTCACTCTAAGCTGCTGCCATCTGTTCCCTCCAGCTGAAAATGAAAAGAACAACAGATTCCACAGCCACAACAGAGAGAAAGGAACAAGCAGAGAGGCAGACAGCAGCTTTCAGACAGTGAAATGCTGCCGGGGTGGCTCTCTATTGTACCACCACTGGTATGCTGGAAGAGGAGGCAATAGAGCTCAGCTTCTTCACTGAAAAACCCAGGCCCCTTGCACTTGAATTAAAGAGGATTCTCTACCAGGAGTAAAAGACATATGACACACAGCTGATCTGTGTGTGATTCCATCCAGCAGGAGGCAGCGGTGACACACATGCACCACTCAGTTCAGTGCAATGCTTGGTGTTGCCCACCCCACTTTTCACCCTGGGCCACCAGCATTGTAGAGAGGGGCATGATGGCCCTGCATTGTTACTATCCTCATTCAGATGGGGAAACTGCAGGTCACAGAAGATGGAAGATTTGCCCAAGGTCACACAGCAAGTCATTAGCATAACCAAGGGTAGAATCCAGGAGTCCTGGCTCCCAGCCTGCGGTGAAATCCACTGGCCCTACTGCAAAACTTGGAGCAAGGTCAGACATGGTTGGCTTCAGCAGTCATTACCAACTGACATAGCCTGATGCTGCTCACAAATTGCACTGGTGCCAACAGGGGCCCTGGATATCCAGCACCTCTTTGCTGTCAACTCAGGTGCAAAGACCTTGTGCCCACAGCTTGGGCCTGATTTTGAGCTCTGCCCAATCTGCTTTTTGGCTTCATCTTGAAACCCTGGGCAAGTTGCCCAGACCATGAGGCAAGCACAGACTATTTGGTGACTTTGAATACAGGGACCATCTTGAGAATCCCAGAGCAGGTGGCTCAGAACTCTGCACTGGCAGTGACCCCCTAGCAGCCAGTGGGGGGCCATACACAGGTCACCAGGAGCTCGGTTTTGTCCAGAACATGTCTGTAGCACAGGAAGTGCAGAGCCCCTGTGTGAAGCTGGAAGCTTGCTGGGTTAACTCTGTCAGGGACTCAGCTCCTCCTCCAGGATTGCTTCCGAGTCACTTCCCAATTTTCCAGGCAGATGGCGAACGGTGCAGTTATTTGCTGCGAGCAGTGGACACGTGACTAGGAGACACTGGGTTTATGGTGGGGAACTGCGTGCTTCCATGGGGGAAGATGGTGACACAGCAGCAAAACTGGCTTAGGCGGGGGAGGAGAGGGGGACTCATATGGGGAAAGACGGATGGCAGGAACAGCTTCTTGCTGCAAGCCCAGAGCATCCACCCTGCCAGCAGCTTCAGATGCACAGACACTCAGCTGCACCACTTGGGAGCATGCCCATCACTGTGTTGAGGATGGACAGGGTCACTGCTCACTGCAGTGAGTGTGGCACCAGTGTGGAGTTCTGGCCTGCTTGTTTCAGGGATGTCTAGAGGGGTCCTGCATCTCGCAGGTATGGCTGCACTCTTATTCCAGCACGGAGTCTCTACCTTTGCGAGATTGATAATTGCACTGCGACATACTTGTCTATGTGTCTCTGCATATCTGAGGGAGAGCAAGACTGCTGCCCTCTCTTGGACTGCATCAGAGTGACACAGGTGTGTGTCATGCCCGCCTACATTGTTAATAACCAGAGCCGAGTATCTTCCAGATGGAGCATGCTGTCCTGGGGCTTTGTCCGTGGGCAGGGTTGGGATCTACCATGGAATTCTGAGTGGCCACAACACATGGCAGGTGTATATCTGGCTCCCAGCCTCCTTCTAACTCCTTTAATAAAGGGTTTTCTGGGACCTGCGGCCATGCCATGGGACAAGCCCCACCCCACGTGAGAGGTAGTGTTCTCTGTGTCTAAACACTAGGAAACTGAGACAACACAAGTTAGTTGGGGTCATGAGACAATCACAGGCTAGAAACCAGGAGTCCAGGGCTCCTGGCTTAATCATTGTTATTATTTACAAAGTGTAACCTTGCATTGGTAGGTGCTGCACATACATGTTGCAAGAGGCAGTCCCTGCCCCAAAGAGCTTACAGTCTAACCCAGTGGTGGTCACATTTTCCACCACATGGGTTATATGACTAGGGTGCAACCAGTTCCTGGGCGAAATCCAATGTATGGGCTGACTTCACAAACTGGATCCAGCAGGCAAATCAACTTCATGTGTCAGGTCTGGGGACATGCACCTGGTCAGACCCTATGCACTGGGTCCAGCTGTGGACTGGCTCCATGCACTTGTCTGATCTTGCATGTAGGACCACATCAGTCAGCCTATGAGGCTCCCCACAAGTCCTGACATTCAGTGGAAGGGGAACTTTGGCATCATTAATCGCCACAGGGCTCCCAGAGTTGTGGCAATTAATGCTGCCACTGCTCCCCTGCCTCCAAATCTCTAGGAACCCCCATGGGCTGGATGGATCAGCTCAGAGCTGGATTTAGCCTGAGGGTTGCACTTTGAGCACCAATGACAAAGTTACTGCACAGGAACACAGAGGATGCTGATTCGCCCACAAGCAAAGCTGGGAAGCTCTCTCAACTCCCAGTTCACTCACCTGACTGATCGGCCACCCTTGCACTGAAATACCTCTCCCACCTAGAATCACTGTGGGTAGCACCTTCATAGGAGAATCAGTTATGCAGAGTAAAGGGAATCCAGAATCTGGGAATGGTCAGACTGTAAGGCACTCAGAGTTGTGCATAGATCACTAAGAGAGTGGCTTGGGCTAGGTCTTCACTGCAGAGGTTGCCAAATGCAACCCTGCCTTTAGCATAGAGCTACAGATGAAGGGGTCCCAGCATGCAGTGCTGTGTCATGATCTGGTTGGTGAGACCCACAGAGATGGCAGGTTCCAGCATGTGACTGAATCAATACGGAGTTTTGCACAAATATTCATCTCCTGCTTTTCTTGGTGGCAGAGCACTCCCAGCTCAGCACGTCTGCATTCCCTCGAGACAGGGAAGGGAACCAAGACAATCCCCAAACATCTGCCAGGTCTACCCCCTTCTGATGGCCTCCTCCAGCCAGAGGGCATGGCACAGAGAACTGTGCACCAGGTTGGGAAGGCAGTGCTCTTCTTTGAAAAGCCTGCCACTTGTCTTTGAGAACTAAAGATTTTTACCTCTCTGTGTGCTGTAAGTCCTACTGCAAATACAGAGACTGTACAAGAGAACACTGCATTTAACCTTTTCCAATTTGTCTCACAAAAAAGGCTCACAAACATTCCTTCCCACCCTTCCCCACCATCCCCACCTTTTTGCTACCCCTTGCCCTGCCCCTCACCTGCCCTCCTATACCCCAATGTTATCTCATCCCTGTGGTTGCTATAGTGATTGTTTGCTGGGGGAAAGCTACATCTAGGGACTTATTACACATATTTAAGTATCTTTTAAAGGGGCCTAACAATTGGAAAGGAAAGGAGAAGTTGTTGAGGGAGTCAGGACTATATGCTCAGCCCACATCACACTTAGAAACATGTAGCCACATACTACAACATGCAAAGCTGATACCAGTATCTGGCCAGCTCCCAGTGGGCCATGCTCTGACAATCACTGATTGGAGGATCACTTGGGAAGCTACAGGTTCTTCTAGTGGTGAGCTCCTGAGAGCAGGGACAGCTTCCTGGCCATTTGAAAGAGCTTGTTGTGTGGCTGGCAGAACCATAAATCAGTAAAGAAGATATTACTGAGCCATAGAAGCTGACTGTTTCTTAGAAGAAGCAGAGTCCCAGCCTCTCTGGCTGTGACCCCTCCCCATCCCGGCAATACCCATCTCAGGATTCAGCCCTGTTCTCTTGTAAGTTGAAGGCAGGGTAGATTTGTATCTTATATACCAGTAGTAGCTAAAGCTCCTGGTGGGGGTGAAGGATGTATGCTGGTTGTAGGGCCACTTATAGTTCTTAACTGACTCATGGATTTGGACTTGATTTGGCTGATTTGGCTTGGAACACAAAAAAAGTCTTAAAAAAAAATCTTATAGACCAGTAGTTCTCAACCTTTTAGATTCAAGGCACCCTCCATAACTTTTGTGAATTAAGGGGTGCCCCATTTCAAAAGCTAATTTATTTATTATAGGGCTTACCTCCTTGCACTGGGGGCAGGAGGGCCACCAATCAGGAAAAGCCTGAGCCTGCCCTGATCTGCTTATCTCTTCACACTTCCCTAATCGCCTTACATTTCCTCTGGCACTCTTCAGAGGATCTGATGGCACTCCAGGGTGCCCCAGGACCCTGGTTACAAATCACCGTTCTACACTAACTAAAGTAGACTCATCCATCAATCAATCTATTTATCTCTTGCACAAACCTTTGTGAGCTGAAGTTTCATCAGCAGCTGATGAAGTGAGCAGCAGCCCTCAAAAGCATGTATTATATCTATATCTATTTTGGTTAGTCTAGAACAGTGATTCTCAACCTTTTTAGATGCATGGCACCCCTCATTTTTCTTGAGGCACCCTAGCTTTACTCGAGGCCCTCTCCATAACTTTTGTGAGCTGAGCAGCACCCCGTTTAAAAAATGAATGTCTCAGTGATGGCACTACCTCCTTGCTGAAGGGACAGGCAGTGGAGGCAGGGCAGTGGTCAGGCAGGGACCAGCCTGAACCTGCACATGTCTCCTCACACCTGGCTTGTCTCCTAACACCTTGCAGCACCCCTCAAAAGATCTTGTGACACCTCAGGGTACCCCAGCACCTTGGGTGAGAATCATTAGTCTATAACAATGGTGGCCAACCTCTTTGCTCTGCAAGCCAGATGGGCAATGCCAGGTCTGTCTGTGGGCCACATTCGGATGGTGGGCTAGATCCTGCATACAGGGCTGGCCGAGGAGGGTTTGCAGCCTGACCCTGATCTGATCACCCAAGGGGGTGGGGAATGAATGATTTGGCCCAAATCTGGATGTACAGGCTGGTAGGGAGCAGCACGGCCCTGATCCAGACATGTGGATCAGGGCCAGGCTCCAAGCTGGCTCCAATCTGGACATGCGCGGGGGCAGGGGGAACACAGGGACTGGAAGCAGCTTGACCTATTCCAGACTGGTGGGGAGGCAGGCCTAGCATGGATCCCACACTGTGGCAATGGCCTGGGCAGTGCTGGATCTGGCTCCATTCTCTCACCACAAAATTTTATGATCCATGGTGAAGCAAGGTGGCACAGCTCTGTACCCTGGATTTAGCTTGCAACCTGGGACTCAAGCACCCCTGGTTTCATAGTTTCATAGATGTTAGGGACCAGAAGGGACCTTACAGATCACTGAATCCAATCCCCCTGCACTTGGGCAGGAAAGACTGCTGGGGTCAGATGACCCAGCAAGATGGGTGTCAAGGTGCTTTTTGAAGATTGCCAGGGTGGGTGACTGTACCACCTTTGGCAGGGAGCCTGTTCCAAACCCTTGGCACTCAACTGGTAAAGAAATTCTTCCTTATGTACTGCCTGAAGTGGTCTTCAGTCAGTTTATGCCCATTGTTTCTTGTCCTCCCCTGAAATGCCTTGGTGAACAGATGCTCCCTCAGGCCCTGATGTGCACCCCTAATATACTTATAGGCTGCCACCAAGTCCCCTCTGAGTCTTCTCTTTTCCAGGCTGAACAGTTCCAAGTCTTTCAGCCTCTCCTTATATGACCTGGCCTCTAGCCTCAAATCATGCATCTGGCCCTCCTTTGGACTCTCTCGAGCTTCTCCACATCCTTCCTGAAGCGTGGCTCCCAGAACTGGATGCAGTACTCCAGCTGTGGTCTCACCAAGGCCAAGTAGAGCAGGAGGATGACATCCTTAGCCTTACTCGAGATGCTTTGGTAGAGGCATGACAGTGTTTGATTGGCTCTGCCAGCTACAGCACTGCACTGGTGGCTCGTGTTCATTTTGTTGTGTATCACGACACCCAGGTCTCATTCAGTTATGGTGCTGGCAAGTGTAGCACTGCTTGAGCCTGTAAGTGTATTGTGGATTATTTCTCTCCAGCTGGAGCACTTAATTTTCTGTATTAAACATCATCAGGTTGAGGTCTGCCCGCCTCGCAAGCCTATCCAAGTCAGCCTGTAGTGAGTGCTCCCCTATAGTGACCATGTTCCCCCAGTTTGGTGTCATCAGTGAACTTTGTCAGTTCGCTTTTAATAACTGAATCCAAATGAATGTGTTGAAAAAATGCACTGGCCTGAATACTGAACCCAAAGAGGGCAACTGGGTTTGAACCAAGGACACCTTGATCTGTAGTAAATTACTCTACCACTGAGCTATACCCCCTCTACAAGCTGCATAAACCCATCCTTCCACCTGACAACATTTGTGTCTGAATGTCAGCATTGCCAGATCTTAAATATGAAATGATTGTATTGGAAGCTCAAAATTATTGTATTTGCAGAAAAGTGATTGTACACTGAAAAAAATGCAAATAAAACTTATTTACTTCATATTGCTCACTATAACTCACCAGTGAGTGAGGGAGCACTGGGTCATCGAAGTTGGAGCATTTCTTTATTTCAAGGCAAGCAGTCATAAGGATGTGCTGACAGCAAGTCCAAAATTTGGCTTGGACTCTCCGAGTGTGAGTTGGGTTTTACGTGTGCTGTATCAATGAGCTGCCTCAAAAATTATGGTACATTTGGAATGCTTCACTGTTATCAATCACACATCCCTACAAGGGTTGAAATTATGGTACAGATATGACAATTACCATACCCCTGGCAGCACTGTTGTGGGGGTGGCAGAGCTGGGTGATGGCAGGGAGCTTTCCTGGGCCCCACTGCCCAGCCAGGAAGGAGGGGGCAAGATTTCTGGTACCATGGATCATAGGTGACTGGTCGGGGGTGCACATGCCACCCCCCCGATGGGGTTGCTGCCCATGCTGACTGCCAATACTGATACTGTCAGTAGGGCTGGTGCCCCTGACAGGGTCGGCAGCTTCTGCAGGTGCCCCCTCAGATTCAGGAGGCACCAGTCACTCATACCACGGATTTCTAACTCTGAGGGGCTTTTGACGAAAAAATTAAATCCCTGCTCAGTTTTCCCCACCCAACGTCCGCACCCCTCACTTCCCCCGCTGGCAGACAGCCCGGCTGCCTGCATTGGCGACTGCCAGGCTCCAACGCCCCAAGAACTACAACTCCCAGGAGGCTCCACGGCGCTCGAGGGTTCTTCCGGCCAATCAAGGGCGGTCTTGTTGGTAGGTGCTAAGATGGCGTAGTCCAGGGGTGGCAGGAGGCGCTTTCACTGTGCTGCGCTGCTGGGGGGCTCGCAGGTGAGGGGTGGGGGCCCCCCCCCGGCATCCGACTGCGGGGGGAGGGGTTGGGGATGGGGTGGCCCCCTTTCCTCCCCCCACCCCGGGCTGGGAAGAGACGTCGCCTGGCAGGAGCCTGCTCCCTCCTCGGGGGGCGAAGGGACCCAGGAGTCCGGGCCGGTCACTGCCTTGAGCGCCAGGCCCTGCCTGTTCCCGGTGGCTGGAAGTAGTTTCCAGGGGCCCTGGCTTCACAGTTCCGAGTTGTCCCCAATCCCAGTTCTCACCCCTGGAGCCTACCTTTTCTCCCTCAGCTTGGGAGTGGGACCTCAGCCTCTCAGCTCACCACTTGGACCAGCCAGTGCTGCCCCCTTGTAAGTGGTGCCTGTAGCATGAATAATAACATAGGAGCTCATGCATGAGTCTTTGTAGAGGTGCAAGGTGATGCCATTCCCTGGGAGGCCCCAAGTGGGATGGTGAAAAATGCGTGCTCTCATGATGCTGCCAAACCTTTCCCCCTCTTGCTTTCAGACCTGAAGGATGAAGGTTGTTAATCTGAAGCAGGCCATTCTTCAGGCCTGGAAGGAACGGTGGAGTGATTACCAGTGGGCCATCAATATGAAGAAATTCTTCCCTAAAGGAGCCACGTGGGACATACTTAACTTGGCAGGTCAGGATTTAGCTTGTGTGTAGGTGCAAATGTCTGTGTGTGGTATGTGCGTGCTTCCAAGCAAGGTGGATGCATGGTGAAGGAAAGCAAATTGCGCAGTTGTAATGTGTTCCTAGTTATCTCTCCCACAGCTTTATCAGAACTTTAAAACTGTCCGGCAGCATCCTTTGGAACTGGAGGATGTGTTTGCTCTTCCCACAAAGGTGGGGTTGCAGCAGGTGTAGGCATACCTATGCTCCCTTGGGTAGCTGTGAGGATATGGATACATAGGCAAGAAAGCTGCTCAGATATAACTCCGCCAGAGATGCCAGGGGTGCGTTTCTGTTGCTACAAATGCAGGCTGCCAAATCTTTGCTACTGTTGCCCAATCTAAATAGCTTTCATTTTAGCCTGGGTATACAGCTGGCATTCAGTTGAAATGTAGGCATATCTTAGAGCTGTAGTCCTGCAAAGACTTACACATGTGCTAAGCCCTGCTGAATTCAGTGATATGCTAAAAATTAAGCGTTTAAATCTTTGTAGGATGGGAGAGCTGTCTCATGATTGCTCACTGCAATAACACCTGAGCTATTACAGATGCCAAGGGAGTTAGGGTAGGTTAGTGGATGGAGCACTGTAGTTCTAAGTAACCAGCTCTTGGTTACCTACGTGACTTTGGCCCATTGCTTCCCCATCTGATGCCAGGCTCTTATGCCAATTATAGTAACCTGTTGCTAGGTTTTCTCCTATAAGCATGCATTGGGAAGATTTATATAAATATAAAGTGCTTGGCCCTAGACTGATTTGAAGGGGAGGTTTTAAAGGGGAAAAGCCCCTATTTAAACCAACATTAAGAATGAAACAGAGCATCCTTGTTGTTTTGATGGTTGGATCTCCTGTATCATGATCTCCTGTATCCTGAAATTCTATCTTACCTACATACCGATTTCATCCCCTTGGTCTTTTCTCTCTCCAGTGGAGGGGGTGGGGATTCTTTTTCACTTGATATCTGTTTTCAGTCGCTTTCAAAAATTCTTTATTGATGCATTAGTATAGGGCCCCTGGAATTGATTGGACACTTAACAGTGGGAGGATTATTCCTTCTCATCAGAGGCCAGAATAAAATCAGGATTTTGAAAGCAACAGCCAGGTCCTGAGGGCAATGCATCAATGAGAAGTCCATTTTGCCCCTGCTGGGAAGTGGGAGGATCCTAGGATTTTTACTGTGGTGCCATGCTTGGGTGTTTCTGAAGTGTGCTGCTTCTGTAATATCAGCTTCTATTTAGAGGGTATGTGCTGTTAAATTTGAAGCCTCACCTGGCTTGCTTGCTGGGATGGAAAGCCATTTCCACTCTTTTTTCCTTGGATTCCCACAGCAGATGCAAGATCCAGTTGGGAAGTAATACATCTGCTATTCCATCCCTTCCCTGCCTTGGAGAGTGTGTTCCTTTGCTACAGTATCTCCCTGTCTCTCCTAGGTATAAATCCTTTTCTTGCTTTTGCTAAAATCTTTCTTAGAAGACAAATTTTTGCAATCAAAACTGACCCAGAGTCCTGTTTTTCTGAGAGGCACTGCCACAGACTGCAGGCTTTAGCAAATAAACAGCCTCAACTATTTTTTTGAAAGTTTTCTTCACAATCCTAGTGACTTGAAATGGGATGTTTATAAACAAAGGTGCAGAAATATGCTATTTAGTGCTTCCACCAAGTCCAGGGTCACTATTGAAAGCTTCTGCTCAGCTGTGGGTAACAGACCTTTCACGTTGTGTGTGAACTGGATCTTCTATACAAAAGAATAGACAGGTTACACGTCCGTAACCCAGAGTAACAGCTGCTGTGATGGGATCCCTTCAGATATCATTGTGCTACAATTCATTTATATGCCAAGTTGTACTGTGATACATGCTTTATCTCCTTGCCACTCCCACACATTGTACATTCCTCATTCCAGGCTTCTACTCCTCTTTGCCTGCTTGTTTCCTGCCTCCACTCCTTTGTCTGCATTTTAGACTCTTAGATAAGCTTTTATTAATATTATGCAGGCCCCCATTTCTCTGTAAAGCATTCAACATGGATTGGGCACAATGGTCAATATTTTCAAACCCAGTTGCCTAAATTTAGGCTTTTGTATCCAGACTGAGGCATTGACAGAGAAGCTGCCTGCTCCCTTTGCTTTCAGAGGGAGCTGTGAGCATTGAAGCCTTTGGAGATCAGGCCATTTGTGTGTAGTTGGCAAAGTTTGGATGTAACAGCTTAAACTTTAGGTACTTGGATTTGCAGCTTCTGGTCCCATGTCATCATAACTAATTTGTGTAGTCCTGGTTTCCATATAGTCGCGATTCTCAACCAGCGTGCCACAGCGCCCTGGAGTACTTGAGATCATTTTAAGGGTGCTGCTGGATGCCACACTATTTTAGCAATGTTAGTGTACAAACATGATTCACAAGATAAAACCAGAGATTTGAAACAGGAATCTACAGGGTTAACACTATTCTGATGTGTTGTGGACTTTCTGAGTTCTTTGCACAAGAAAAAATGCTCTATTATTTTTTCCATAGCCAACAAATGAGTGAAAACGAACAGCTGGCATTTTCTGAGGGATGTCTTGAATGCTTGAATCTTAAAAGGTTAAGAACTACTGGTCTATAGAAATTGGATGGTGTTGAAGAAACAGCAGTTGCCTATTATGAATTGAGAGGACCAAACTGAATGGCATGAGTAGCAAGGAGATAGGGGAGTGTGATTTTTAAAGTGAAAGGAAAAAAAAGCAGTGGCAAAGGCACTCAAAAGACTTTGGGTCCAATCCCAGCTCTGCCACTGACCTGCTGTGCGATTTTTTTTTGGCAAGCCCCTTCCCTTCTCTGTGCCTCTTTCCTCCCTGCCTCTGCAATTGCCTGTCTTGTCTATTTAGTCTGAACAGGGTAAGGACTGTTTCCTTCTCTGTGTTAGTGGAGTGGGGGTTGGTCTTGATAGGAAAGTCTGAACAGGCTGCCCTAATGTAAGTAATTCTGGGATTGGGGGAGTATAGAGAGGGCTTGCTTGTCATTTGGAATAGGCACAATAATCACCCTTGTTTTAATGTGGATTTCCTTTACAAGCTATCTCCTTATATTAGGCTTAGACACAGTCCTTTTAAGTTCAGACATGGCTTTTAAAACCAAACAATAAAGGGGAAAAATAAAGACTGGCAGCCAGGTGTCAGCCTAGTTCCACTGCCTAGCAGAGTTGTAGCAACGTGTGCCACTGGGTACCAGTGCTTGGCTGGACTGGAAGGAGTATCTCCCCAGTGAGATTGGGACAGGAAGGAGAAAAGTTGTTGCTGGCATTTCTTTTTTGGGGTGAGCTGAAAAATTCCTCCAGCTCCTGGTATTAGACATAGCTGAGCAAAAACCACAATGCTTTGAGTCAGGAGCCATTGTAATTTGCTGCCTTGTCACTTATTGCTGTCTGTGGATTGGAGCTGGTGCCATCCCTTGAAGTGGCTTCCTTCTGAGGAAGTGGTGGCTGTACTTATTTAGTGAGTCCCTAATGGCAGTGTCCGCCTCTGGTGTCCGGGTGCCTTGAACTAATTAAAGGACATGCTGCGGCATAGGGGGCTGCCTTCATGAGGCTGTTCCCGTGCTCCATTGCTGTGGTTCTAACGGTCAATTAACGGCTTGACTGAGCAGATAGGACGTATACTGCGCCCTCGAGCTTGCCAGGGCCAGGCTGTGGCGGACAGCCAAGGGAGAATGTGTGCCAAAAGTGCATGGACTTTTTCAGTGTTAGGGATGCTTGCCTGTCCTGCAGAGTTCAACCCCAAAGTACCTGTAGTTGAAGTCACTCAGGTAAAGCAGCCTGATTGTCTCTGGAATCACTGGCTTTCTGTCTCAGGCTAGGGACTGTGAAGACAAAAGCAACTTTAACACACTAGGGTCCATTTTGGCCAATGATTCTCTGTGAGAGCTGAGTTAGCAGCAGGATGCTTTACACCTCCTAAATTATTTACTACCATACACTACTGGGAATGGAAAATTTGGGATTTGGTTAATTTCAAGGAGGTTTTGTGCTAAATTTTCACCATCAGCAAGATTTTCCTTGCCTTTTTTTGGCCTGTGGGAAGTTATTGAAAGTGAGCAAGTGTGTGTTTGCTGAACTGGAAGCTCACAGCCCTCGTTATTTCATTGCAGAAGCTCTTCTCGAACAGGCCATGATCGGCCCATCGCCCAACCCACTGATCTTGTCTTACCTGAAATATGCCATCAGTTCCCAGGTAACAATACTGCCTACCTTCAGAGTTTGTCTCCAGAGTGGATTATAGGCACTACTGAATTAATTCTCCTAACCCCAAATTAAGGGTATTACCCTAAGGAAACCAAGACTCAAAGGTTAAGTGACATTTCCAGAACTGCAGGATCAGAACTCAGGATTTTCTGTCTGCAGCTCCTGTCCTCTGATTGTCCTGTCACACCTCTCTCCTCTGTGAGGGGATGACAGCAGAGGGTTCCTTTGTATAGTTTATGCCCCAGGCCAGAAAGTTCCTTTAAAAAATGTGCAATTGAAGCTGAAGTGCATATACAGGAGAGGTTAGAGATCCCTTGCCCTCTAGAGAAATCCTCAGCTGCTACCAATCCTTCATTTCTTTAGCTTGTTACTCAGTGATGTTTGATGTAAAGTTGGTGCAAAACAAATCAGTGATCACCTAAAAATGTCTGTTTAAATTTGTGTTGGGTCAGTGCCTGAGACACATTTTAAATGACAACTAACATGGCCATTAAATGACCTTGCTGTTCCTTGGCAACATGAATTGCAGTGAAAAATGTTTTTTGCTAATGTTTTTATTCTGGTTTTGTGTCATGTTTAGATGGTGTCTTACTCTACTGTCCTGACAGCCATCAGCAAGGTAGGTCTTGACAGATGCTCTCTTTCATTTTACTCACAATCTGTGTAACCATTTCTGTCCCTGTGACTCCTGCCAGATATAGGCCAAGTGGAAAATGACATTGTTTGCTGAGTCAGCAGTGATCACATGGACTTGCATTTCCCTTCTCCTTTATGGAGAATGAGCTTTTTGCCATCAATGGAAAGAGACCTCCTTGCATACTCTTAAGGAAATTTTCTCTATATATTCTGCTGTGACAGGTTTAAAAGTGTAGCAGGCCTGTTACTCATGTGTTAGGACTTACAGCTACATGCTAACTCATGTGTCTCATGGTCTACAGAGCTCTTAGGGGTGAAGGCAACCCTCAACATAAACACAGTGTTGTAGATGGAAACCAAGGCTTGTATCTTAGTTGGTGTAATTGAAATGGAGTGTCCCACTTGAAGGAACAGATTTTTATGAACAGTAGACACCCAGCACCTCCCACTGAACCATTGGAGCTGCTGAGCAAAAAGCCTGGCTGTCAATCTGGCTAGGGTGTTTTTATTTGTTTATTCTGGGAAGCATGTTGCAGTGCTGGGGTGATATGTGTGAGCAGTGGCACGAGAACATAAGAACTGCCACGTAGTGGGTCAGACAGTAGGTCCGTCTTGCCCAGTATATTTTGTCACACAGTGGCAGAGAGCGGATGCTGAAAGGGAGAGTGAACTGGGTATGACCAGAGTTTTTTCCATTGTTCCTCTGTCTTGCAGCCTCCAGCACAGAAGGTCTAGGAAGTTCAGATTTTAAGGCTGTACCCCTAACTCCCATGCTCAATAGCTACTGATGCTCCTATTCCTCCAGGAATTTGTCCAGTCCATTTTTGAATCTGGCTAAATGGTCAGCTTCCACAACCTCTGATGGCAATGAGTTCCACACTTAAGTGACACACTGGGTGCAGTAAGGGGGGGAAAAAGTACTTCCTTTTGTTTGTTTCAGACTTACTACCTATTGTTTCATTTTGTGACCCGCTAGTTCTTGTATTCTAAGAGACAGTAAATAATAAATCCCTATTTACTTTCTTTTCACCACTAGGTATTTTGTAAATCCTTATCATGTCCTACCTCAATCATCCCTTTTCTAAACTGAATAGGCTTAACCTCTTTAATTTGTCCTCATGTGGAAGCCCCATACTATCACTAATCCTTTTTGCCCTTCTTTGTACAGTTTCTAGTTCTTATATCCTTTCTGAGGTGTGGGGACCAGAGGTGTGGCAATTATGAAAGACTGCAGGTGGCTGTGGGGATAGACTTGGTTAGTGTGTCCACACTGTAGGTTGGCAGCCTCTTGCTCAGTCAGTCAGTCTTACATCCCTCATCCATTTATCCTGAATATAAGAGTAAAATATACGTCCAATATTCAGTAGTCTTGGGTTTTGAGAAGTTGACTGGGAGCACTTGGCCTTTAAAGGGAGGGATACACAAAGAGGATTGTTTTCGCTTTGATTGTCATAAAGTTTCCAGTCTGTTGCAACCCTTCCATGGCCTTTTGTGACCCTGCTGGAGGTCCTGACCCACCAGTTGAGAAACACTGACCTGTTCTGTACCTGTGTTGTTGAACTAGCTGCCTGCACAAGTCATGTAAGCAGTGGCTTCCCAAGCCCACAGCAATTTACACGGGTTTCATATGGGTCTTTTTTTAAAAAAAAACACCTGAAATTTGTGCTCACTGCACTTGATTTTAAAATTGCTCTTTGTCCCTATGTCATAGTTCGATGACTTCTCCCGAGATCTCTGTGTGCAGTCACTGCTGGAGATTATGGATATGTTCTGTGATCGGCTCAGGTACGGTGCTACTGTTCTATTGTACCTCACTTGGTTTTTGATGGCTAGGAGCTGGTAGGGCAGACTTCATTGGGAAAGATTGATCGTGCTGCTGGATTGGAAGCATTGAGTATAGGAGAATCAGGAGGTTATCTCCCTCAGCTCTGCCTGTGCCCCTTAATGGACTCCCCCAAAAAGGGCTGAACATACGGGAAGCATAGATGGTGCCAGACTGAATCAAACTAGTGGCCTATGGAGCCTAGTATCCCAGCTGTGATTGGGACCAATGCCTGCTTTATAGGAGTGTGTGGGAAACCAAGCAATTTACAGTAATGGGATAACCTGTCATCAAGGAAAGATTTCTTCTTGAATTCAATAGCGAGAGTTGGGCATAAGCCTGGAAGCCTGAGGGCCTCAGTCCTTCACCTGCAGTATCCTTTGCTTTGCTGGTCCAGGAGTGGGCGCACCCTGCTCTGTATTTTGCAGCCCCGGCCTACAGCACTCCATGCTATTCTTGTCTTAGACCAGAGTCACGTAGCCTGGAGTCATTATGTTTTATTGCTATTCAGGAGGTGTTTACTAGGACGCTGGGTGCAGTAAGGGGGGAAGTGTGGATGGTGTGTTGGGCGCTACACAGTTTGTAAAATACCCCAGTGTCTTGCATCTCACCTTAAAACCCAGAAGAACCCCTTTTAAAGGAGCAGGCACAATTGCTGAGTATAAAGCCTACAGGGGAGTGAGCTGGGAGTTAGGAAGGAAAGTATGGAAGCCCTTCTGTTTAATCAAATAGAATTGGAGCAGTGAATATTAATTTGTCACAGATGTTGACAAGCAGCTACCACCGGCCAAATACAAAGCCTGCCACTTAATCCAATCCCTGGTGAATTTGATTTTCTCTTTAATTTGATCTAAACTTCTGGGACCAAAAGATTTGTGCTGTAGTGGGAGAGCACATTCACCTTTTGACAGGGTGGTGATCAATGCTGATTACTTTTAGCAAGATAATTTGATTGGGGGCTTGGAAAGTTTCTCTTTTAATTAAGAGACCAGAAGGGCTGGGAGGAGCCTGCGGGGTGAGATTTTTCAGATGTGCTGGATGTTCTAAGCATGATGGAGCAGCAAACAAGCTGAAGGGTGAAAGAAATGATAAAAAAAAATCTGATCAATTTCAGCCATGTTTCAGTTGAAGTGAATAGGAGGAGCCTGGAAGGGAGGATGGTCCTTAGGGCTGGGATTAGGGGTCTTGGTTCAATTTCCCAGCTTGTCACGAGTTCCCTTGTGACCTGTGGTTCAGCCCTCCCTGCCTCACATGGGAACTTTAAGGATAAATGCACTGATAAGGAGTGATGAGGACCCTTTAAGGCCTCGCCAGTGGATAAAGAGGGAGGTCTGATAATGAGACATACAAAGCCTGTTTTGTTTCCTGTGTTTTTTTTCTTAGCTGTCACGGCAAAGCAGAAGAGTGCATTGGCTTATGCCGGGCCCTCATGAGCGCTCTCAACTGGCTGCTGCGCTGTGCGGCCTTCTACACGGAGAAGTTCAAAGAGATGTTGGACCAAGCAGCTGCTGAGAACCAGCTTAAGATGTGCCTGGAGAGGCTGGAGAAGATCCTGGACAGCATGAAGAACAGGGCCCTGATCCACATTGCCAAGCTTGAGGAGACATGTATGTCTTGTGGGTGTGAGCCCCATTGGTCCTGCCCCTTGTTTCAACTTGTGCTATGCTCATGGCCTCCTCTGCTTCTCTTTCCTTCATCGCTGCTTTCTGACTCCACTGTTCTCTGTTACTGAAGCCTGTGATCAGAGGATCTTTCCCTCTCTAGCCCCTCTGCTTTCGCTTGCCTGCCCAAACCCTCCTGTGTCTGTTTCCTCCATCCTGGCATGATCTTGCCTTCTCTGTCCCTGCAGCTCAAACACCCATTCGTTTTCCATCTCAATCACTGTAACCACCTACTCCCTGGCTTCCTGCTGCCCACGCTGTCTCCCCTCCTGTCTGCATTGCCCTTGGAAGATGAATGGTGTTGGCATTAAGGCTGGGTGAGCTGTTCCTTGCAAAATGACTCCTGCAGACTGGTGACAACACTGACTATGAGCTCCCTTCCTTTGCAGTCCTCCTTGAGGCACCTCAGCAGGGGGCTGTGCATGGCCAAACTGCTCTTTAACTGCTTTGTTGCAATGCAGATTTTGGGTGGGATTTGCCAAGGTGCCCAGTTCCTGCTGAAACCCAGGTGGTCTTGACTACCTCTCTAGAGCTCCTGGAAGAATCGTGTCTTGAGTTAGGATACCTCTTTGTCCTTGCCCTAATGCAAACCTTCAGGGATTCTCCTTTGGCATTCTAACATTGAAAGGTCTCCTCTCTTTCCCAATCCAGCATCATGGAGCACGGTGGAGCAATCCCTAGTCAAACTGGGGGAGAATCTGAACAGCCTCAACAGTCCCCAGCTCCGGAGCCAGGCAGATGAATGCATCTCCCTGATCAAGAGGTAGTCCAATGATTTTGTCTTCCATGTCCATGGGGAGTTAAGAACTGGTGTCTGTCCATGTTCCCTCTGCATTAGAGCTTCCTTTTCTGT
Source organism: Gavialis gangeticus (assembly GCF_001723915.1). Lineage (NCBI taxonomy): Eukaryota > Metazoa > Chordata > Crocodylia > Gavialidae > Gavialis > Gavialis gangeticus. The sequence continues at coordinate 4,752,090 of NW_017728973.1, forward strand.
GATCTCCCTGTTGCCTGAGACAGCAGGAGTTAGGTCTGAGAATACCCTTGCACTAGTGAGATGCTGGCATTGGCACACCCCAGAGCAGCTCCCTGCTGCTACAGGGGTATTCTGCTCTAACTCTTCCAGACTGCCTTCCTGCCTGTACTGATGGCCAGAAAGCCTTCTGAACAGTTCCAGGCATCTTCTGTGCCCACTGGCTTCCTGGCCTAGCTCTACTCCTCCCTATATTTGGTTGATGACTTGAGGTAGTGTTTGGGAGCTGGTAGATTGAGGGGAGAAAGAAAGAAAGGTTCTTGGCTTTGGAGGGCAAAATATACAGTGCTAGGTGGGGCTTGTTCTAGGGGTGTCCCAAGTAGCCACTACCCCTTCCAGTGGCTGGCAGCTATAGACTTTCTGCTACCCCATAGTAGCACCTGCCCTCTCTCATGGGTCTTGTCTGCATGGGAAAGTTGAGAGCAAGAGCAATAATGCTGTGAATCCAAATCTTTTCATATTCTGCAGTAATATCCTCCATGGCAGCCAACCCTTGGAAACAGGCTAGTGCCCAGGAGGTTAAAATTCTGTGGCTCAGCCAGAACCTCACAAGCCAAAGGCTAATGCCAGGGTCCTAGGCCATCCTGACTCAGACGCTGCAGTGGTGTTGGGGTTATTTAGAGTCTAATGACTCAGGTCAAGGGTGGCAGATGCTTCCCTGTGATGCCTCAACATCTCCCCTTGTCTTTCCAATCCTCTGATCCCGTGCCTCCATTATTCTTGTGCAGCATCCCCACCATGCTCTCAGCCCACTCAGACCAGCTGAACAAAACTGGCTTCCCTACCATCCATGCTGTGGTGCTGCTTGAGGGAACCATGAACCTCACAGGGGAGACTCAGCCTCTGGTGGAGCAGCTAATGATGGTGAAGAGGATGCAGGTACAGTAGACAGCAGCCTGTGACCTTGCTGTGCTGTTTGACATGGCTTGGTAAACCAAGGGCTTCTGGCACAGAGCCTGAGTGTAACTTTGGGCAAGTCACTTCCCTTCTGTGGCCAGCTTCCATGAAGAGGGAGCAAGACCAGTGCTGCCTCATAACTATGCTCAGAAATGTAGGGAAATTACATCCTTGCACAACTTTCCCATAGACCCAGGAATTCCCAGTGGCTGCATCAGGTCCAGAAAGGTTTCGGGGGTCTACTCTTAGGGTAGAAACAGATTAACTGAAGTGGATCAGTTGTAGTGGGACATGTCCTGTCTCCACTGATCTGCTTTATTAGGTGACAAGCAGATCACCCCATGTCCTGCATTGGATCCCCTGCCTGATGTGGGACATGGGGCATTGTGTTTCTCTTGCCTGGAGATTCCCTGGGTTTCTTGCTGCCCTGAATCAGGTCCTGTGCTGACCCATACCTCTGCATGAGGCATGGGTCAGCGCGAGTCCTGGCACTGGAGCTGGGGAATCCCCAGTGCCCTGTGCCTTCACATGAGGATCCTTCACATGCTGACCTGTGCCTCTGCCTCGAGCAATGTGGGTCCTGGCATGGAGGCATGAGGTGCCAAGGATTCCCCAACTCCCATTCAACCCTGCACTGAGATCTATGCTGATCTGTACTTTATGCTGGGGCACAGTCAGTGCGGATCTCTGCATGGAAGCATAGGTTGTCATGGACCACCTGCCTTCCACCTGTTGCTCTCCCCCTGGGACTCAGGTTGATTTGTGTCTCTGTGTGAGGCATGGATCAGCGCAGGACTCATGGAGACCTGGGGTCATATGGGTCCAGCTGTGGAGGCATGGGGTACCCAGAATTGCCTGGGTTCCATGCCTCCATGCCAGGACTCATCCAGGCTTTACCTGCTTACAGAGCTGTGCCCTGGGGTAGGGCTGGCAGATGCTCCATGGGCTTGAGGAGCCCAGTCCTACTCAGGGTGCTCAGGATTGGGTCCCTTAAGTCCTTGGAACACCTGCCCACACTCCTCTGCCACAGAACAAATAGACATTGGCTGGAATAAAATGCCACAATTTCTTAGTACCTTTTGTGGCACCTCTGATATGGCGTGACAAAAGTAGCGATGTCTGTTTGCTTGACATTTGTACTTCTGTAAAAATTGTAGCAGCACAAATGCAACATGTTTCTACCCTTACTTTCAGTAAATGGGTTTACTTCTGTAACTGTATATTAAATTGAGAGGTTGATGCGTTCCTTGCTGATGACAACCCATGTTGTAGTACATATATTAGGTGTGGGTCACATGCACTAGACACTCCATGACTGAGATTTTTTCCTTTGTAGCGTATTCCCTCACCTCTCTTTGTACTGGAGATCTGGAAAGCCTGCTTTGTGGGCCTGATAGAGTCCCCTGAGGGGACAGAAGAGCTGAAATGGACAGCTTTCACCTTCCTTAAGGTAACCCTCTGTCCCACCACCCTTGCTGAGAGCTGTCAGCCAGACGCAGGTTCAGGTTAAAACCCAGAGTCTGTCATCGCCTGCTTCCTCCAGGACCCTGCTGTGTGCCTAAGCTTGACAGAGCAATTATTTTTGCTCTCCCACTGTGCATCCCTCGAGGTGCTTTTCATGCCCCATCTGTATGGAGTGTGTTAGATGGCAGTCTCAGGCTGAGCCCACAGGCAGCCTCCCTTGACACAACCAGCTGAACATCAATTTTGCTGTCTGGGGCTGCTTTTAAGTCCAGTCCTACTTGTTTTGCAGAACAGCTTTCATCTTACTTTGTTTCTCGCTGTGTGGGGTTATGGTGGGACGGAAGAGCGATTGGTCCTAGCCTAGTGAAGAGTATCTTTGTGTGATATGACACTGGTTTGACTTCATATAGGTCTGGGCAAGGAGGACCTTGTTTAATTACCCAGCCAAGGAGTGGTTCAGCAGTGCAGACAGGAAGTGATTCTGGGGGTCATGTTGCACTTTCCCTGTGCCTCATGTTTTTCTCCCTGGGTCTTTGTGCTCCTTGTACTGGTATGGGAAAAGGATGGGTGAAGGGGCTCAAGTGCAGGCCTGAGGGTCCAAAGATCTTGATTCTGTTCTCAGTGCTTCCACCGAAATTGCCAAGTGAGCTGGATAGCCTCCTCCTCTCAGTGCTTCAGTTTAGCCCTCTGTAAAATGGGCTGAATGTTGTCTCCCTGTAAGGGGAAAAATGCTTGCTGTGTGTTGTCTGTGGGCTAAGTGATTTTGCTGTTGAGACTCACAGGGTTTGGAGGGACCTCAAAGGCCCCCAAGTCCTGGAGAGTTAAGCATCATATCAAACACTCAGGTTTGTCCCCTTTTTTTTTTTTCCATCTGATGTGTCCTGCCCAAAAGGTTACATGGTTATATCTGTCTTTCTCCTTCACCACTGTGACTGGTAGCAGATGGCCCTGAGTTCCCTCCCCCCAGCTCATGTCCAGTTCTTGGTAAACACTTGTGAGGCCAGCTAGCTTTTCCAGAACAGGTTGAGCAAATTAGGCTTTGCATTCACCCTCTGCATGCCTCATCCCTGGCCATCTCCATCACAACTGAAAGATATGGAGTGAATCTGTGTCCTGATGCCAGTAAACAGGCCCTCCTGCTTCGGGACCTAAGCCAGCTTCTAAGAAGAGGAGATGGGCTAGGAAGAAACTTTCTTCTGACGTGCAGTGCTGTAAGTGCCCTCTAGAGGGTTTCCTTGCACCTTCCTCTGGACCAGCTGACACTAGGGCATTATCAGAGTCAGGATCCTGGGGTGGATAGATCACAGCTGTGAACACGTGTGGCAGCCTTTTCAATACAGGTGCCTTCTTCCTTGACTTGTGGGCCCCTGTTGTGCTGCACAAATTGGAGTTGTGGTACCTGGGATCATTTCCTCCTGGCTAGATGTAAATTTAGAAAAGTTTTCTTTTCCCTCCAGATCCCTCAAGTTCTGGTTAAACTAAAGAAATATCCCCAAGGAGAGAAGGTAAGTGGAGATCATGGTTGGTGTGACCTGCTGTGTGCTGTGGCAGCTGTTTATTATGGTAGTGCCTAGGGGTTAGTTGAGATTGGGCCCCATTGTGGTTAGTGCTGTACAAGCACCATGGAGCAGTTGATCACTGTCCCAAAGAGCTTACAGGGTAGATGCTTGGTTGGGGAAGGGTGAAGCCCTGAGGGGTCAGCTGGTTTGGGGCTTTAGCCTACTGGGCATTTTGTAAATATAGGCCTTGATCCTGCAGACATATTGATGCCTGCCTCGTTTTGCACACACAAGTACTCTCATTAGGGTCTGTGGTCATGCGTAACCTGAAAGAGAGGTATAAAACTGGATACGATTAGGGCCTGCCCCAAGGGAGGTGGTGGTAGAGAGCACCACCTCCCTTGGAAGCCCATTCCAGATTCTGGCACCCCTAACCATGAAGAAGTTCTTTCTGATGTCCAGCCTAAATCTACTGTCTATCAGCTTGTGGCTGCTGTTTTTGGTTATTCCAAGGGGTGCTCTGGTAACAACAGCCACAAACTGACAGAGAGTAGATTTAGGTTGGACATCAGAATGAACTTCTTCACACTTAGGGTTGTCAAAATCTGGAATGAGTTTCTAAGGAAGGTGGTGCTCTTTTGTACCTTGGGGGGTCTTCGAGAGGAAACTGGACGAGCACCTGGCTGGGGTCACATGACCCCAGCACTTTTTCCTGCCACAGGCAGGGGGTCAGACTCTATGATCCATTAAGGTCCCTCCTGATCCTAGCATCTATGAATCTATGAAACGTAGCAGGTAATTGACACAGAGAAATGGCCTGTGGTCCCTGATCCTCCCCAACATGTCCCCAAGCTCTAGTTGGCTGAGGCTAACACAGGGTGGCTGACATGCAGTACATGTGCCACAAGTGGCATAGGCAGCCTCTGTGCATGGCATGTAGCAGGTTGCTCCCATGAACTATTATTTATGACGGCACTTTTTTATTATTATGGTGTGTGTTTTCTCTTTGCTGGGGAGAGAACGACAGTGATATCCACAGCAGAATTCAAACCCAGCAGTAACTTTCTGCTTGTAATGCACTTTTAAATGCAAGTTGGTCAAGCCAGGCCCCCTTTAGCTCCTGATGGTGTTTGGGGGTCACTTTCATATTGTGCTGGGATGTCATTTGGAGGCTGGCATCTGACTATCAGGTTCTCTCTGCACAGCCTTCCCCAGGTGCCTGGAAGATAATTGGTTCCTTTGCTACTGTTGGTACTGCCTGGCTAGTATGACTTTGACCTGGCAGCATGAAATCCCTTGCCATTGTGTAGCTGAGTAGGAAGACTTGAGTCCTGGTTTCTGAGTGGCTTTGAAAAAACTTCTTGTGTCTAGTGAAATAAAGTTTGATTGCGCACCTGCCTCTTGTGTGGTTTCAGGATTTCACAGAGGATGTGAACTGTGCCTTTGAATTCCTGTTGAAACTCACCCCTCTGCTAGACAAAGCGGATCAGCGATGCAAGTAAGATCTCTTTCCTCGCATTGTGCCCTTCATGTGTTCAGGCCTGACTACGGGGTAGGCACCAGGACCTGTGGAAAGCCACAACTGTTCCACTCCTTGTACAGTACCATCCGTTCTCCTACTTGTTGTGGGGAATGAATGGACTCCCTTGAGAGCTGTTGTGCTGCTGTGGTGTGGTCATAACACCATGTTCCACATGCTGGAAGACACAAACAGCTCATAATGAATAAACCAGCCTGAAGATTTGTTTTTTCTTCCCTTCATAAAATTTTATATTAAAAATTGGATCCTGGTGTATTTTCAATCACTGGGTTCTACATGCCTGGATCTGTGGCAGAACAACTAACGCAGCTCTGTGTGCATGGTAACAGGTGTTTGGTTTTGTTCTTCTCTCTCAAGCAGGTGTTTGGTACCTGCTGACATAGTTCTTGCTCATGGTTGATGAGCTGGGGATGATAGCTTTTCTCGCCCCAAATTTTGCATGCCTCATTTCCTCTTGCTCTTCAAATCAGCAGCAAGTGTTTAATACCAATCTTTGGTTAAGTCATATGCTAATGACGCTCTTTGTTTCTGTAGTTACTTCCCCAACCCTTTACAAACAACCTTTGTAGCCTCTTTCAAAAGTACATAGGTAGATACTGTCAGTTCCATTCAACAGAAGTAACTTGCCCAGAATCACAGAGAGGGCCTTATGAAATCAGAAAGTGAACCCAGGAGTCCTGACTTCATTTTCTGGTTTAATTACTACTCCCCACTCCTGCCCTGTTGACAGCTCCAGGGGTAATTGCAGTGCTGGGGGGTGGGGTGCGCGTCTGTATTTGTGGTGTTAACACTCCTGCTTTTGTCCCTCTTATCCCCATTTCTTTCTCTCCCAATTCCAGCTGTGACTGTACCAGTCTACTCCTTCAAGAATGTAGCAAACAGGGGCTGCTGTCAGAGACCAACATGACCAATCTGACTGCCAAAAGGTAGGTCCTCAGCTTTGCTGGTCTTGGAGTCCTCATATAAAATTCCTGGTAGCTCAGGGAATGTTGATAGCAGCCTGCCCTTGTTATCATTCATTTCCCGAGGTAAAGGACTGTCCTGTCAGCTCTGAGTTAAAGGGCCAGGTATGATCTCTGTAGTCAACAGAACCCTGAAGAAGGTGCTGCTGATGGAGGAGGAGCAAGGGGGGTTGTCTACACCATGGTCCAGATAAACCATGTCCACTCTGTCTGCACCCTGGCTTACAAATTTGCAGAGCTTGACATGGCCCCTGATCTCACCCCACCACTGTGCTTGGGTCCTCAAGTCAGGAAGGCTGAGCATGTTGCTGGGGCATACTACTAGAGCCTCACCAGCCTGTAGTTTACAAATTGAGACCCAATTTGCATACAGTTGGCGAACCTTATTTCTCAGCAGTGTGCCTAGTTTCACTTGGGACGCACTGTAGACATCCCTGGAGAGCCAAGAGATCTAGGCTGAGTAGGCAGGCCTTTGCTGATATGTGAGGAGGGCACTGAGGGGGCATGGGTATGGGACAGGGTCTTCTTGGTATCTTTCGTACTGTCTTCTACTCCAATCTACTGGAACCTCTACATAGGGAGCATGTCTGTTTTGACTGCCCTCTGTGAGGCGGTGGGGTGGAGGGCTGTGTTTACATCCTGACCTTCTTAGGATAAAGGCACATTTTCTTTAGGGTATGGGGGATTGCAGGCTAACGGGAGGTTGTGTAAAGAGCAGGTGCTGCTCAGTCCTCTGAGGAGGGGGAGGAAGGTGTGGAGGCTTCCACTCTCTGACTCCCGCTCTTACTTGGATGTGAAATGTCAGGACGGCTGACCGGGAGCATGCCCCCCGTTTGAAATCAGCAGAGAACGCCAACATCCAGCCCAACCCAGGACTCATCCTCAGAGCTGAGCCCACTGTCACCAACATCCTGAAGGTAAATGACCTGCTGTTCAGTGTTCCCAGCTCTCTGAGACCCTGTCGTCATCTGATCACCTTCTGCTGTCGGATCTCCTTGCAACTCAGTCAGTGGTTGTTAACACTCCAGGTTCTCCCTGGCTGTTGTGAGAAAAGGGAACTGCTTCTAGTCAGTCTTGGGGATGGGCTGAGCAGCAGCAGCAGTCAGTATCCAGCAGTCCCATGTTCTGTTATTGACTGCCACCCTGTTTGTTTCTATCCAGCTGAAAGAATTGAAGGGCTTTTCCCCAGATTGAGCCATCCCATTAACTGCACCTGGAGTTGCTGCCCCTGTGCAGCATATTAGAACAGCCAGATCTGGATTAGCTGTATGAATTAGGCCTGTATCTAGGGAGCACTTTGCTTGCCTTTCTCCAAGTTCTTTCAAGTAGATGCATTGTTATGGCAGCAGCTTTACCTGAGCTTCTGAAGCCGTAGTACATTTTGTTCAATCAGTCTCACTTAAGCCTCTGCAAGTGGTAGCTTATGGGTAATTACAGCTGTTTTTGGGTGGTGGCTGAGCTACTGTAACCATTCTCTATTTTTTATGTAGATCAGGGCTAGGCCAGTTTGGATCATGACAGACCTCCTTGTGAAATCATCACCAGCCACTCAGGAAGCTCCATTTGTGTCTAGAGCTGCAAAGCTACTTCCTCATGCTATGTTACATTGATTTGCTTTCTCTCTACTTTCTTTTTTATTTGCTAGACCATGGATGCAGATCACTCCAAATCTCCTGAGGGGCTGCTAGGGGTCTTGGGCCACATGCTGTCTGGGAAGAGCCTGGATCTGTTGTTGGCTGCGGCAGCAGCGACAGGGAAGCTGAAATCTTTTGCTCGAAAATTCATCAAGTGAGTTTGCAGAGATGATGTCCTCTGGGGGGTCATTGATGGAAGCAGGTTTGCCCAGGCAAGCGGTGTAGCATGTGTATTCCATTGACTTCACTTCTCTATGAGCCAAAGGAAGGAGGAAGCAGGTGACTTTAGACATCCAGAAGATGTTTTCGGAGCTGGATCAGTTTTCTCTGTTCCTTGTATGCTCTGGGGAAGAGCGGCACAGTAGGTTCTGACTGCACATCTGTCTCAGCTGGCAGTGGGAATGCAGCCCCCCACAGGGCTTTGGGAACATGCTTTTAATTGCTGCTTTTCATCAGCCTCTGGAAATGGATGGCATTGCAGAAAGCTCAGATCCCTTTATGGAGTTTTCATTTTCATCCTGGGATGGAAACATACCACCCAGGCACAGAATCAACCTGCCCCTGCCACTGTAGCATAAATGAATGCAGGCACTGGGTCAGTAACATGTTTTCCCTAGGTGGCAGGATGGGGAGCAATTCTAAGATATAGGAACACAGGACTGGGCGGGGCGTTTTGGCCATCAAGTCTTGCCCCCTACTTTCTTAGGCAAACTGTTGTCCAGAAGGCGTGTCCAGTCTCACTTTCACACACCACACCCCGGAAGATGTGATTAAAAAGCCTTCATGTGCCACAAGAGGAGAGCATGACCAGCAAGGTGCCACAGGAGGCTTGGTTGGTGCAGTACAGGAGCACTGTTCTGATCTGTGCATTAAGGGTAGCTACAGCTGGTTAGAACTGCAGGGTGGTGCTGGGCGTTGATGGTGGTGGTTCTGTCTAGGAAGCTAGTTGATGTAGTAGCTCTTACTAAGCCGGGTCAAGGGACAGGGTGGTCCAGGAGGGAGGGAGATTAAGGAACCTGAGCTGCTGGGTTCCATTCCCAGCTCTGTTGTTAACTTGCTGTGTGTCCTTGAGACAGTCTCCCCTCTCTGAGCCTTCATTTTCCCTTCTCACCCTCTGCCTATTTAGGGGGTGGACAAAGACTACCTAGCATGAGCTAACAGTAGGCAGGGACTTGCTGCTTATCAGATGCTCATGGTAATTGTCTGTGTTCCCACACTTATCCCATGTATTTAAATGGATGAGACAAAGGCAAATGTTGCCATCCCTATTTATGCAGTAGAGAAAGGAGATCTGGAGAGAAGTGCCTTTCCCAAGGTTGTACAGAGGGGGTGTTAGCAGAGCTGGGCACCAAACCTAGATCACTTGAGTTATAGCCCAGTGCCTTAGCAACAAGCTTCCCCTGCTCCTTCTGTCTTCAGAAGGGGGCATGCCTATTGAGACAGCTGAGAGAAAGGAGTTGGTCAGAACTGGCAAGTTAGACACCAGCCCTGTTTGGAAAGTGGGTCAAAGGTCTGACTAGCTTCCTGGCACCCAGCTGCCCTGGCAAGCAGGAGTTGAGGCTGTTGGTATGGGGCACTGTTCTTGGGTAGTTTGCCCGGCCTCTCTCCCTGCTATGGGAATGAAAAGGGGCTTCAGTTTCATTAGCAGCAGAGGCCAAATCTGCTGCATCTAATGCTTTATTGCTTCTTTCCCTGTTTCTCTCTAGGCTGAATGAATTCACCAAGCACATCAGTGGAGAAGGCTGTAAGTCTGCCTGTGTGTTAAGTTACAGTATGAACCATACAGTCCTTTCATGCCAGGTGTCGGGCCCTGTGCCCAGGCCCTTAGATTGAATGTACTGGCTATGATGGAGTTAATGCAGAGCTCTGTCTACTGTACCATAACAATAGGGAGCACTGTACCAGGCACTGCCAGCATAGGATCCCTGCACAAGGGGGCATTGATTCAAGGCAGCAGGTTGCAGTGCTCACTAGGGCTCTTTATCCTCTCACTGAGCACGTGCATGCTCTGGTGCAGCCCCTGGCTTTGCCCCCCAGCTAATTTACACTGTTCAGGGGGTGGGTGTGCTTTGGGGGAAAGAATGACCCCTTCTTTCCCTTACCCCAAATCCCTGGGGTCCAGAAGGGAGATTAGTTTGCTAACAATGCCCTATAGTGACTCCCACTTTGGAAGGGATGATGTCTGAGTACAGAAACCAAGATAAGGATTCTGAATGTATTTGCATATGATTAAATATCTTCAATGCACTGACCTTCCATTGGAGGAAAGGAAGTTTTAGCTGCCTGGTAGCATAGTGGTGTCATGGGGAGATGTTGGGGTAAGAGTTTTTGAGGAGGGTGTGTGCCTTAAGGAAGGGTTCTGTGGCCATCAGGCTATTGATATCTTGGTCACTTGGGTGGGTCTGACGTGTAGGAGAGCTGAGCTGTGTTGGCACTGCCCTGAGCATGACAGCACGTTCTGATGTGGTGGCACTGGGGAGCAGTCACTTGATAGCATCCCACTGGGTCCTGAGTCCTGAACAATAGCCCTTGAGGGAGAAGGCACTGCGTGAGCCAGGGTTAGAAAGTGCCTCTTGTAACAAAACAGGGGATGTTCTACCTCCAGCAGTGATCACAGATGCCCCCCTCTGTCCTAAAAACTTGCCTTGGTGCCAGGGTAATAATGGCTGTGCTTCTCCTTCCCCAGCCAAGGCGGCCTCAGTCCGGGCCCTGCTGTTTGACATCTCCTTCCTCATGCTGTGCCATGTTGCGCAGACCTACGGCTCTGAGGTAGATTGCTGTTCTGTTCTTATCTCTTGAGTACACTGTGGGGGTAGAAGACAGGAGGGGACATGTCAGATTACCAGGAAGCCTGATCCTGTGCAGTCTAGATAGAGATCCTGACTGAGCCAACATGAGCTCAGACCATGATCCAGGCTATTATGCTGACTCTCTGCCCTCCTCTAGTGGCCAGATCACAGAGATGCTACTGAGTATGCCACAGCCTTGAGTTAAGGAAGGGGGTGTGTCTTAGCTCTGGCAACAGAAGTTTGTGCTTTGGAGGTGTGGGTTTGATGCCCATACCTCTCCATTTGAATCATAGTATCATAGGAGAGTAGGACTGGAAGGGACCTGAGGGTCATCTACTCCAGCTCCCTGCTCAGGGCAGGATCATCCCTGACTAAGCCATCCCAGGCAATATCTGTCTAACTCGCTCTTGAGAATTTCATGTAATGCCTCCCTGTGATTGGAACATCTTGTGTGTGGAATTTTATCTAGTTCGTTTTAAAAACCCACTTTTTCATTTCCAAGCCAAAAGGCCAAGAAGTGTGAGGGGGTATGGCGGACTCCCTTTTGTGTGGTGATTGACACACTGATTCCTCTCCTACAAGTGATGAAAACCTGGATTTCAGCTCTGAGGGTTTTGTACCCTTTGACAATTAGGCTGTGGTGTCAAGTCTGTAGGCGGGTCATCCCAAGTGTAAGGTTACCTAAATATTTGGTTGGACAGAGTACTTCCTTCCACTCCAGAAATCTGAGTGAACACCCAGGGCCTGTGGAACACAGGAATGGGGTAGGCATTCAGAGCTGTTTCTTTCGGCCTTTAAAATCTATCAACCTACAAAAATCAGCAGCTGTTCCTGAAGGCTTTGGTTTAAGCTGTTAGTTCCCTTTCCAGTTTCATTTCCTAGCCTTCCATACTGGACTTTGGTCATTGGGTACAACTCCATGTAGAATCACAGGTATTACAGATGGGAAGGACGATTCCCTCCTACTCCGTGCAAAGCTGACCCTTATAGTGGCCTTCCTCATGCTATGCCCGGCATGCATACCTTTCAGTGAGACAGGCCAAATAATCTGCTAAATCTTTTCTTATCTCTCTGGCTCCTGCAAAACTACATAAGCAGGGATTGATGCTTAAAGTTGCCTGCCTGGGAGCACTAATGTGTAGTGCAAGGGCAGGCAATTATTTTAGGCGGAGGGCTGCTTACTGAGTTTTGGCCAGCCATCAAGGGCTGCATGACAGGCAGCTAGGGGCAGCTAAATATTAATTTTCTAAACTTTTTAGGGGCCCTGTGGGCCAGATAGACTTTTGCCCACGCCTGGTGTAACATGTCCACCACAGTCATGCAACTCATAAGACTGGTTGGAGAACAATTCCATTTTGGGAGACATTTCTGAGGCTTTGAAATTTGTTCTCATTCAGATGCAGGATGAACCTGAGACCTTTGGGAAAAGTTCAGATAAAATGGGAGAGAGGCCAACCACCCCAGAACAGCTCAGGGGTTAAGGTATTAGCCAGGGCCAGGTCTCTGAGGTGTGCATGGGCTATTGGCTGGTTGGGTGTGGGTCTTTGTTATTCACCTACCATAGTTGCATTGTAGACCTGAAGGAACTTCCTGACAAACTTTTTTTTTTTTTAAACAACATTCTGAAAACATTTCACCTTGGACAAAACAGTTCTCTTTCAATGAGAAAAACAGTTTTAAGGGAGGCATTTTCAGATTGCTCAGGGTTTGAATAGGAAATAAACCAACCTTGTTAGAATTCAGTCATGAATTCTGATGGAGTGTGAGGGTGACCCCAGCTTCCTTGAGCTTGGGACAGCTAACAAATGGAGCACAGGTACCAAGAAAATCACTCAGAATCTGGTGCCACTGATGCCTCATAAATGCTTCTCCCTGCATCCATACCTGAGGAATTCAGCGTGCACACCTGAAGGGTTCAGCTTCCTTTCACAGACCACTCACCTCATCACACGTGCCCAGATGTGCAGCAAGGGAATATTGAAAGGGGCATATAGACTGGCAAGTGAAATACATCTTTGGTGTAGCATGACTCATCCTTGCAGCTCTCTGATTAATTCACTTCTGTGCTGTGCTTGGAGATCTCTGAGCTATGTTACAACCAATTGTGCGTTTTGGGTAGAATCATAGAAAACAGGGTGGGAAGAGGCCTCAAGCACTTATCTGGTCCAGCCCCCTGCCCAAAGGCAGGACCAGCTATACCCAACTGTATTTTCATTGCTCATTGACCTATGATGCGCTTTGTGGTCATGCACTTTTCTCTCCCCTCAACTTGCTAACTCACTGGTGAGTTTGTAGGGAGCTGCCCCAGCACACCAGATTGAATCCTGATGACTGCACAGAAAGGAGTGTAGAGGCTGCATGTTTGCAGCTGGGTATGACCATGTGGAAATTCCACACACTGGCTTACCCACGTCAGGAGTCTGGCATGACACAGCACCTCAGCTCCTGCAAGCCCAAGCGTAATCCCTTTCGTGTGGCCAAGAAGTCCTGTGCTCAGGAGTGCTTTGGGAGAAGAACCTCAGGTGAAAAACTACCGGGGCCACCAGCCATACCTGTGACTCTTGAGTGTGTGGATTGCAGGGGAGTCATGCCCCCTAGAGAGGTTTTGGAGAATGCTGAGCCCATGAGTACTTAGTGCTCACCCCGGAAAACTCATAGGTTGAGAACCCCTGTTCGGCATAGATGTACTGGATCATGGTGATGATAGCTTCCTTTATTCATAGAGAGATCCCCATGTGATTTTTAGAGACCTCTGAGATACAGTTCCACCCTGCTGCTGAAATATAGCTAACTCCAGGGTGGAACATGGCATTTGTTTACTACACTGTTGGCATGGGAATCTTCTGCCTTTTCTGAGTCCCACTTTGGGGAGAGCATAATGACGTACTTGGAATAGCCTTTCCATCTGGAATAGTCCCCTGGTGTTAGCCACTTTGGCCACTAGGGGTTGCTCTTGTCTCAGTTGTGAGCCTCCTCTGGCTGTTAGGTGGTGCGTGTGTTGAGGGGTGCTTGGGTTGAGCATCAGGCTGTCTGCTCTGTGGGGCAGGTTTCTGAAGAGTCTGCTGGCTTGTATTTGTTGCTAGGTGATCCTCTCGGAGTCCAGCCCCACCGGCGAGGTGCCGTTTTTCGAGACCTGGATGCAGACGTGCATGCCTGAGGAGGGCAAGATCCTCAACCCAGATCATCCTTGCTTCCGGCCTGACTCAACAAAGGTGGAGTCTCTAGTTGCTCTGCTGAACAACTCCTCAGAAATGAAACTCGTGTAAGTAGCTCTGCTGGGTGGGGGGTGGTGACATAGCAGCCCTGCTGTGTAGTACAGACTATTGGGGTAACAAAGGTCCAGGTTGCTGGTAGGAAAAATTGCTCAAGAGAGTGAGAGGTTGAGTGAACCCAAATAGAAGAGCCCCAATACCAGCCAAGGGCAGTGTCAAGATTATGGATAGTAAACAAAGGAGACTGGAGAAAAGACAACTGAAGGGAGATGTGATAAGTCTTCAAATACCTAAAGGATGGTTATAAAGAGGATGGAGACTGATTTCCACCCTCCCCCTACCCCTAATGTGGCTGTTGGGGACAGGACTTGGGAGCAGTGGCTTCCAACTGCAGCAGAGGAAATTTTGGGTTGGAGAGCAGGAAGAACTCTCTGACTAGGCGGGTGGTCAAGTATTGGAACAGGCTACCTGGAGAAGTGGTGAAATCTCCATCCCTGGAAATTTTCAGGAGCCAGTTAGACAAACACCCGGCTGGGATGATTTTGCACTGAGCAGGGGGTTGGACAAGATGTCCCCCTGTGGTCCCTTCTGGCCTTGCTTTCCTGTAATCTTAAGAAATGAATGGACCAGGGTGGTGTCTTGGATTCTAGCACTAATCAGTGAATGAAATAACGAGGGGACAGACTGTTTCACCCAGCATTGCCTTTTGGGGGCATTAAAAAATAAAGTGAGAGAATACCCAGGGGAGGTTCAGATGATTCAGAGACTTTCCTGCTATGCCTGCTGCCCATACTCCATCCTGGGACTCCTCATGGTGCTGCCAGGCCTTTATCATCCTGTTCTGGGAGATGCTCTGAGCACACCAGGTTCTACTGAAGTCTTCACATGGCATCCCTGTATCCACCAGCTTTCGCTGAATTCTAAACACCAGCTGGAACATGAGGCTTGGATTCCTTCTGTCAGCTTCTCCTTCATGCTATTTTCCTTCCCTGCTTCATTTCTTGTCTCACTGACTATCCAAAAATTGGGCTTGGCCAGCCAGGACCATCACTTAAACAACATTGCTGGGAGCCCTTGCCTATGAGGTGGTGAGAAACAATCCCCTCAGCAGTCCAATGCTGGTTTGAGTTTGGCATATCTCAGGGGTGCTGGACCTATGGGCCTGGAGCAGTGAGGTTGCAAGTGAGAGTTGGCATCTGAGGCAGAACCTGCATTTTCCATCTTTGCCCCGCCACTTTCCCCCTGAGGATATGTTTGTCCTATTGTGTCTTCAAGAAAATGGGGCTTGGACTTCAACAACCATTTCAATGGCAAGCAGCCCCAGAGTATCTTGACTAACTACTTCCTCCAGCAAAGCAGTTAATACTCTTCTGAATACCATAGATGATTGCCAGAGACTTTTCCCCAGCAAAATAAACCTGTATAGCTAAAGGGAAGGGTCATCTTAGGGATACTGTTGGAATAAAAATCTGCCCTAGTCCTTTGCATTTCAAATGCTTCAACTGAGCATGGAAAAAGTCCTTTAGTTTCTCGGTCTTTAATAGGAAGTTATTAATTATTTTACTAAAAGTATGGCTCATGCGTGGACTGAGCAGGCAAAGGTTTAGGCTTAGGTTTAAGCCCTGAACTATGAGATTAATTGTGGTGTCACTGCATATATGACTCTCTAAACAACTTTATTCCATTGAAATGAAAGTTCAAGTTGCAGCAAGGGAGATTTAGACTGGATATTAAGAAAAACATTCTCATTAGGAGGGTGGTGAAGCACTAGAATGGGTTACCTAGCGATGGTGGTCTACAAGTCTTGGAGGTTTCTAAGGCCCAGTTCTACAAAGCCCAGGCTGGAATGATCTTGTTGAGGATGGTCCTACTTTGAGCAGGGGATTGGACTAGATGACCTCCTGAGGTCCCTTCCAATCCTAATTTTTTATGATTCTGTGAAATGAACACAGTACCACTTGTGCCTGTAGTGCAAGCCAGCCAGGACTTGGCTACCTTGCCAAAAGAACAGGTTCACTTGCTTACGTGCATGTGCTTTCTCTCTCCATGTATGCATGTGTGTGTGTAATATATATAGATATCTGTATACAGTAAAAGCTCTGTTATCTGGCATGAGTGGGGGGGTGCTGGTTATCTAAAAATTTTGATTATCTGAGAGTTATACTATCAAGGAATACAGTGCCATACTTGTAGTGTACATTTTCAAAGAATTAGTGTGCAGTACATTACAGTTTAACATACTGTATAAAGAATCAAATAGTATACAGGTACTCACTAATGAAGTAGTACTGGAGTGAAGAGAAATCCTGAGGCAGTGATGTACAGTACACTTAAGTGATCTAGGTGTACGCCATGCACTGTCACTAGTGTACTACATGTAACTTTAAAGTACAGTACATGTCACACTACACTTATTACTAAACTTGTAACACTTATAGCTAAAATTATTTACACTACTGTACTGTACATTATTTCCCGCCTCTTTGAAGATTCAATCCCAGCGCTGGAAATTCTGGTTAATAGAGTATTCCGGTTAGTAAAATGCCAAATAACTTTTACTGTATATCTACTTTGGCTAGCCTGTCTGGCACAAACCTACTACCATGCCTTCAATCCATTCCCCTGTCAGACAGCTACTAGAATCCAGAGCTGTTAGCTAGCAGGGGGCACATGCATCAGCTCAGCTACGTCCCAGATGGACCATTGTGCTACGAGCACTTGACTTGCCTTAGGTAGGTAGGTAGGTGTAGGGTCGGAAGTGACCTAAGTAGATCTTCAAGTCTGACCCCCTACTCTGGGCAGGAGAGAATACTGGGCTCATATGATCCCAGGTAGGTAAATGTCAAGCCTCCTCTTAAAGACCTCCAAGGTAGGAGCCAGCACCACTTCACTTGGAAGTTGGTTCCAAATCCTAGCTGCCCTGACTGTGAAGTAGTGCCTTCTAATGTCCAGCCTGAACCTACTCAAACAACTTACAGTCATTATTCCTTGTTACTCTGGGAGGTGCTCAAGTGAACAGGGTCTCTCTCATTCCCTGCTGGTCCCCCCTGGTAAGTTTATAGATGGCCACCAGGTCCCCTCTCAGCCTTCTGTTGTGAAGGCTGAACAGGTTCAGGTCCTGTAGCCTCTCCTCATAGGGCCTGCCCTGCTGCCCCCTGACCATGCGAGTGGCCCTCCTCTGGACCTTCTTGATGCTGGCCACATCTTTCCTAAATTGTAGTGCCCAGAACTGGATGCAGTACTCCAACTGTGGCCTGATCAGTCACATAGAGGGGGAGGATCACCTCCTTGGCCCTGCTCGTGATGCATCTGCGGATGCATGACAAGGTGTGGTTGGCCTTACCACGTCCTGACATTGGTGGCCCATGTTCATTTTGGAATCGATAATAACTCCAAGATCTCTTTCTGCCACTGTGCTTTCGAGAAGGGAGTTCCTCAGCCTGTAGGTATGCTGCTGGTTCTTACTGCCCAAGTGCAGTACCCTGCACTTGCCAGTATTGAATCCCATCCTATTCTCATTCATCCACCCCTATAACCTGTCTAGGTCCAGCTGTATCCTGTCCCTCCCTTCTAGTGTGCCCACCTCGCCCCAGCTCTTGGTGTTGTCAGTGAATTTGAACAGGGTGCTTTTTGCCCCCTTGTCCAAGTTGCTAATAAAGAGATTGAATGGCGTGGGCCCAAGGACTTAGAAGGATTGTTTTGAGCCAGTATTAGGTCTTGACTTTGACATTAACCTAAGTTTCTTTCTCTTTCTCTCCTGGGCAGGCAGATGAAATGGCACGAGGCCTGTCTGAGTATCTCGGCTGCCATCCTGGAGATCCTCAATGCCTGGGAGAATGGAGTCCTCACTTTTGAGTCAATTCAGGTAAGTGTTGCTTTGACACTTTCCCTTGTGTGTTCAACCAGACCTCTTCCCTAGTTGGAGTAGATTAGAGGCATTTGTATCTCTGATCTCTTACCCTTCATGGCAGCCTCAGTAGAGAGACTGGGACCCAAATCAGCCCCAGGGGCTAAATTCCCTCCTTAGTGCTACCTCCAGGTTAGGGTGGGAGCATGGTAGTGCACATGTGAAGGTCACAAGTTGCCTGTCTGTTAGACAAGCAAGTCTGCTTCAAGAGTTGTTAATCCAGCATCTCTTATCAAGGCAAAAACAACCTAGAATACAGCACTCATGTCGGGAGTGTTAATAGTTCACTGGAGGCACAATCTGTGTCACAGCTTGTACCAGTCTTTTCCACAGGAGCTTCTCTCTCTAGTGCTAGCCGGGTAGGAAGTGGGTGTGAGCTCTCTTGGTTAGGACAGAGTCTAGATGGTCTCTGTCATCCTGTCTGGTTGGGTCCAGGTTCATGTTACCAGCTCTGCGGTTTTATAAAATCTCCTCAAGCATCTCGTGTTTAGAGGTAGCTTTTACATTCCACTCAGTCACCTCCAGCCTTTCCTTGTGAAAGTTGCCTGAGCGTAAGGAGTCCTTTGAGGCTTGCAATGGAAACTAACCAACATCCATGCCTTTGGGAGACACCTAGAAAGGGTCAAGTTAAGACACCTGGAAGCCCTTCTTTGCGATTTGCCTCTATGATTTGTCTTGAGACCTCGGGTAGCTGCTGCCTATCTTCATTCCTCAGGTTCCTCATCTATAGAGCCTGGATAATGACCCCCACCTTCAAAGTGCTCTGAAGCTTGTGGAGGGAGGGCACTGTAACAGTGCTCAGTGTGACTGCTTCCTCCCAGCAATTGGCCCCAGAGGCTGGCATAAAGCCAGTGATGCCAATAGATATCTCTTCATGGATGTCAGTTTGGTTTGGATCAGACCTTGAGGGCCAGATTGACTCTCATCCATTTCAGTGGAGTTACACTGAGCCACACTAGGGGTGGTTGGGGCTCCATAATGGCAGGACCCCTCTGCAGCATGAAGGGACATGGCTTGTCTGAAATGAGATGGGGATGGCACTGTACTCGTGTCCGGTACTGAATCTCCATGTGTCCTGCTCTTAGAAGATCACTGATAACATCAAGGGGAAGGTGTGCAGCATGGCCGTGTGTGCAGTGGCCTGGCTGGTGGCCCATGTCCGGATGCTGGGCTTGGATGAGAGGGAGAAGTCACTGCAGATGATCCGACAGCTTGCTACACCCCTGTACAGCGAGAACACGCTTCAGTTTTACAATGAACGGTGAGCAGGGCGGGGGCCAGGGCACAGCATGGCAGGGTCATGTGTTGTTGGGGCCATGGTGTCATCACTCAGGGAGGAAGCGCTCTGGCTTCAGGACATTTAACACCTGCCTGGACAAAGCTCTGCTGAGTAAACTTTAAGGAGTGATCATGTGCTGGCTGGGGCTGGGAGAATGGTGAGCTTCAGCTGTGCTGGCTCTGTGAAGTTTCCCAGCTAGTCATAAAATGTTAGAAAAACCTTCTGAAAACATATGCCCCTGCCTTCTCTGTGTTGCTTGTTCTCTAACTGGATTTCAGCTAGCTCTCATATGGCTGGCTGCTGCTTCTTACTTGCAGCTGCTGCAACCAGAGAGGTGTCATTGTTTCCATGCGTGTAAAGACTATAGTTACTACCGAAGTGTTTCATGGTCACCAGAAGCAGGAGATAAGTGGATGTGGGTCCATGTAGGGTGAGCAGGAGGGGAGGAAAGGGAGGTGACCTTGAGCCAGTCTTTCCATTGTAGTACAGTTCATGGTGTGGGAGTTAGACCCCTGTGCTCTTCTCTAACTACTGTGGCTTCTAAATCTCAGCCCCATTCTCTCTCTCTGCCATTGCTCAGCTCCTCTCTGTCTCTGCCTTGCAGTGTGGTGATAATGAGTTCCATTCTGGAGCACATGTGTGCCGATGTCCTGCAGCAGACCGCCACACAGATCAAATTCCCCTCCACGGGCATGGACACCATTCCCTACTGGAACCTTCTGCCCCCCAAGAAGCCCATTAAGGAGGTCCTGACAGGTGTCTTTACCAAGGTGCTGGAGAAGGGCTGGGTGGACAGCCGCTCCATTCACATATTTGACACACTGCTGCATATGGGGGGAGTCTACTGGTTCTGCAACAACCTAGTCAAGGTATGGGATGAAGTTTGGGCAGGGGGATAGGGGGTAGGCTCATTGTGCCAGGGCTGGGGTATAGAATTGTGACATGCTTACAGGTGGGGAAACTGAGGCATGGATAGGGAGGGGATGTGTGTAAAAGGATTTGCCTTGAGCCACATGCCCAGTCAAAAGTAAAGCTGGGACTAGAACCCAGGAGTCCCAAGGCTCTTATTTCAGTGTTTCCCCACTTTTGGGGGACTTGGGGCACTCTTGAAAAATGTCAGCTCTATGCTTTCACTAATTTTTTGACTACAGAAGAACAATAGAGCAATTCTTCAGTTGCAAAGAACTGAGAGACCACACCAGCTTGGAATGGCTGTGACACTATGGATTCCTATTGGAAATCTCTAGGTCTAGCTTTTGAACTGTGTGGAGGTGTTTGCACACCTAACAGTGCTAATAATTTGCAGTATTCTGTAGTATCCTTAAGGATCTTGCAGCACTTTGGTTGAGACTCACTGCTCTAGGTGATGCTGTTAAGTCACACTCCCTCCCTTGACCTGGGAATAGTATCCAGGAGTTCTGGCTTTCTCTTAAGTGTATGTAGCAGCTGATGTAATGTACAGGAGTGCCAGCATTTGGGGGCCAAAGATGTCTGGGGATAGCAATAGGGGCTGCCAGTCCTTGACCTGCCCTT
Source organism: Gavialis gangeticus (assembly GCF_001723915.1). Taxonomy (NCBI): domain Eukaryota; kingdom Metazoa; phylum Chordata; order Crocodylia; family Gavialidae; genus Gavialis; species Gavialis gangeticus. The sequence goes on from NW_017728973.1 coordinate 4,772,842, forward strand.
GCCACCACCTTCCTTAGGAACTGCTGAAGGAAACCCGTAAGGAGCACACGCTGCGGGCCGTGGAACTGCTGTACTCCGTCTTCTGCCTGGACATGCAGCAGCTGACATTAACTCTGCTGGGCCACATCCTGCCCAACCTGCTTACAGACTCCTCCAAGTGGCACATGCTGATGGACCCGCCTGGCAAGGCTCTTGCCAAGTAAGGGATCCCCAGCTGGTGGTAATCATGCAGGGTGAATCGTGAAAGGCTTGTCCTGTTGCCATTCAGAAGGGAGGTATGCGTTGTGAGCCCTGTCTGTAGACATGAGAGAGAAAGTGACCCAGGCTTTCCAAGTAAATCAGTAGCATGCCTGCGGATGGGATTCGAGTACCGTTGTCCATATCTCTGCTCTAGACACTGGATCACTCTCCTGTACACAGTAATAAAGCCCAAGTGTTCTGCCTGTTGTCCATCAACCTTGCCTTGGCCACTAGACCACTCTCCCAAAGCAAGGAGAATGAGGAGTCTGGACTCCCAGTCCCACATTCTAGACACTAGAATAGGCAGGAGAAGTGTCCTGAATCTTGTGCACTTGAAGCTTGGCATGTAGAGATGCAGGTGGAGGAGGGAGTGATAAGCTTCTGTTTCTGGTTGGGAAGTATGTGCTGCCTCCCCCTATATAATTAATCGCCTGTTGACATAGCCCATGTCATCTTGAACACCCTCTATTTGCCTTCTGCAGTGAAAGTCAGATGGGGAGGGGTACTGAATCCAGGGGGCCAGCACTCCAAAAGCTCACCCTGCTTTCCTTTCCTATAATTCCAATTCCAGGCTTTCTGTCTGGTGTGCCCTGAGCTCATATTCCTCCCACAACAGGGGGCAGGCATCAGCCAGGCAGAAAAAGAGGCACCGTGAGGATATTGAGGTAGGAGGCTCTGTGTGTGTGTGTGTGTGTGTGTGTAACTGGGCCGTAGGTTGTGGGTATATGTCATGTATCACATGCATAATATGCATAAGGTAAAACCAATATTAAGCAGCTGCTTGGGGTGGGCTGAAAAACCAGTGGCTTCAAAGAGCTTGCTCATGAGAATCAGCCATTTGGGGTTCCTGGAAGCTCTGTCACCAGAGGCTAGTGCTGGGTGGGGCTTGATCTCTTGACCTTATTTGTCTTTCCTTGATCTCATTTTCCTTCTTTGGGGATTTTAAAATAGCAGCTGTGAAGAACCCGTGCTGGGCTGACTCAGAACCCTCCTGTCACCTGTGAGCTGCATGTTCAGTTTCCACCTGAACATACACCACATGCTTTATACCATTCAGTTTTGCTGCACTGACCCCCAGGGGCTGGCAGGGCTGATATCTGAAACTTACCTTGTATTTCCTGGTGCTACTCTGCACTCCACTCCTCCATGCAAAATGATACGGTTGAGAATGACTCCTTTTGTTTCTGCCTCTTCAGGATTACATTAGCCTTTTCCCATTGGATGATACACAGCCATCCAAACTCATGCGCCTGCTGAGTTCCAACGAGGAAGATGCTAACATTCTCTCCAGTCCTAGTAAGTATGATCATGAACACGGCTTTCTGGAGGCAGAGTCTCACAGCTAATATAGAAGTGCAGGAAATTAGAGGCCTGGGTTCTGATGTGGCCTGGCAAAGCCACAGCTCTTTGCTTCTGCTTCTGCTTAGCAGTCCTCCTACAACTCCAGTCTGAGGATATTAATACTGACTTACCTCATTACAATAACGTTAATAACTTCATATTTATTTAAGCGCACATGCAAATTGCTACATAAATGCACAGTGCTAGTCTTATCCCTAAT
>NW_017728973.1:4774653-4776404 GCF_001723915.1 Gavialis gangeticus
AAATTAGAGGCCTGGGTTCTGATGTGGCCTGGCAAAGCCACAGCTCTTTGCTTCTGCTTCTGCTTAGCAGTCCTCCTACAACTCCAGTCTGAGGATATTAATACTGACTTACCTCATTACAATAACGTTAATAACTTCATATTTATTTAAGCGCACATGCAAATTGCTACATAAATGCACAGTGCTAGTCTTATCCCTAATCTTTACAACTATACAGGTTCACTGATATTGCAGAGAATTACCATCTTCCCACATACATACCCCCTCCAACAATAAGATATGCACTTTGTTTTTGAAAGTCAGAATTGGGAAAAAAAAGAAAAAAAGATTTTTCATTGACCAGGTAGCAGTAGGGAGGTCCAGGTTCAGCACTGCGGCGTTGCTTTGGCTTTTCTCCCACCCCTCACCCAGCAGAGCCTATAGTGTTATTACTGTGTTTTGTTTCTGATAATGTGCACCCCCACTCTAGCAGCTGAACGTTGGAAAAAAATGCATATTCTATGTGAGAAAATACTGTAAGTAGCCAAAATCCATTGGGTTTCTTTTTTTTTTGTATAGCAGATGCTGTGTCCAGTACTGAAATGCAGCCAGCTCTATCTAGGGTAGAACATAGTTATTTAACAGTATGCAATAAATATAGCACAATGTCTTGGGAAGCGAACTGAAGGAAACCCAAACTCACTATTTCGATAAACTGCATCACCTGCTTGGGAGTTGCACAGTGATACAGCATTTAGGACAGCTTTATAGATCTCCTGAGAGAGCATTTTGCCTCTTTTACTCAAAGCCCAGAAGGTGGGGCATATAGCTTGGGTTTGTGCATTTGTTTGCTTCTCTACAATGCATGAAACACCTGAGGGGAAAGAGATCTCTAATAGTCATTCTGTTTCTTTTAAACCTCTTTTTACACAAATATTCAGTAGACACTGAAAAGCAAGGTAAAGCATTATCCATTTTTCCCTTTATGTAAGGCAGTGAGGAGCAATGTTTTTAGCAAGTTTGCCACAAATTAGCCCCACACTCTCCCTGAATGCCAGTCTGGTTCCCTTCCCCTGGCTGATCTGCTACTCTGTTTTTTGATTCGTGCCCTGTGCTGTCTGCCCAATTTGCTGATCTGCTTTCTGCTCCCTGCCCTACCTGCCACTTTGTTTTCCATGTCTGCTGTGGGCCACACACAGAGGCTGCCTGTGTCACTTACGGCACTCATGTTGCAGGTTGGCCATCCTGCTGTAAAGGACAGGTGAGCTTTCATTGTGCATCTGAGAACTGTGAATCCTTCAGCGAGAGTAGGGTAGACAAGACACTACATTCTGTGTATGACTTAGGAGGAAAAAAAATCAGTGTGGAATTTCAGGTTGCCATTTTGTATAAGACTGAAGCAAAACTAAATTAATTTCCAGGGACCCTTTTTTAGGTCATCTCTAATGTAACACTTCAGTGCTTCTAGTATATGGATGAATAATGGTTGTGACAGCTCCAACAGGAAATACGACGCTAGGTCCTTGGCTTTCTTCTGAAGGGTGGGCATGAAATGTAGCAACAAGATGTTGCAGTTCAAAAATATGTTCTTTCAGATCCATCTGAAATGAATCAGAGATGTCCCGTGCACATTCTTTTCTGACTCCTCAGCCCATCAATCTCTTGGCTAGCTTGTTTCCGACATGTCTTTAAACCTGTGGTTTTTGTTGACTGTGTTGCTCTTGAAGCATGTGTAGCCTTGTTTATGGTTTTCCCCTTATTTCTTTATCCTT
>NW_017728973.1:4776415-4797789 GCF_001723915.1 Gavialis gangeticus
TTTATCCTTTTTTTTTGTTTTGTTTTTGTTTTTGTTTTTTTTTTTGAAACATGACAGTTTCACCTTTATCTTCCTTTTGTAATGAAATATAGGATTTTTTGTGTTTCATTTGTGGTGGTGGAACAACAGCTGGGAAATCCTGCCTGAGCAATATGCATGTGAAAATAATCTTTACTGGTGTTCTCACTATAGTGGAAGGGGATTCCTGTCTTGTTTCAGGAGCTAAATGCACTCAGCATACAAATGGGGGCAGCCAAAGAAACTAAAGTGGCTGTGGAAAGAGAAGTTAGTGACCCAGGAGATGATGCCTTGCTACTGGTCCAGTACTGACTCAAGTCAGCACTGTTTACCTTCACTGAGAGAGAAACCTGAGGTCCTCACCTCTGTGGCTGTAAAGATTTACTGCTTGTTTCTTCGAAGTTGCAGTGTTAACAATGGAGTCTCTCACATTTTAACTCTGGCTTCACCTCCCCTAAAGAACATCTCTTCTACCCTGATAACAACACTGAAACAATATAACTTTTCTCCTTGCAGTGCTGCTGCAGTATTGCTGTGCAGCTGTTTAACATCCGCTGCACTCCATCCCAGCTGGCCACATTTTAGTGGCTGCTGGCAATGTGAAGCATAAGAGTATCATGTCTATGACTTCAGTTGTATGAAGTGCTCTGATGCAAAGGGCTCCATTAAATATTGAATGTGCATTACCCTGCCCATGGTTTTGCCAAGTGTCAGTTTAGGGCTGTTAGTAAAATTAATGCCAAACATGGCTTTCTTGGGAAAATGAGGATGGATAGCTTGGTCTGTAGCAAACATCGCTAAGCCTTACCAGCTTTGCTAGCCTGTTGCAGAAGGCATGAGAAGAGACTGCCTTGTACAACAGGAAGGCACAATGACACATCCAGAGACCAGCAGGGGTATTGACAGTCCAATTATAGAATGCCTAAATCTCTGTGATGCACAGTAATATTTAACTGCAAAAAATAGTGAGTGGTTATGTACCCCCCAGCATCAAAATTGGAGTGATAGATGCAGAGACTATTCACCAACATACACATGCTTGGGTGGGCCTGGGAGTCTGAATTGCAAAGGCAGTGGCAAAAGCAATTTCTGTCCTATGGCAGTGCTGAAAAGGATTCAAGTGGCAAATCCAGTTCACGTGGACATCCTGTTCAGAGGTTCCCTGAACAGCTTGCATGCAGGGACAGCTGTGGCTCTTGCTGTAAACATCCCTTCCCTGTTTTGTCCAATGGACCAAATCCTCAAAAGTAATAGGAATGTTTTGGCTTGAATCATGTTGGAGAAGATGTGGAGCTCTGGAAGGATGTCCTTGTTTCTTCATCCTCCTGAGTGGGGTGATACCGTTCAAATGTCAGAGCAGAGAGCAGCTGTGGATGGGACTGATTTGGCTCCAGACATTGTCTTGACCAGGAACTTGTCTTTCTTCTCTTTCCCAGCAGATCGTTCGATGAGCAGCTCACTATCTGCCTCCCAGCTTCACACTGTCAGCATGAGGGACCCTCTCAACAGAGTCCTAGGTAATTGCAAGGGGGAGCCGTTCCCCCTCCAAGTGGAATTATACAGCAGCATAAGACTGGATCTTATTGGGCCTCGTTCTGTGCCTTGTTGCATCATTCACCTCAACTCCTATAAAGGGATGTGGCTGGCTTGCTCAGATCCTTCCTGCCTCACTTGCCACGAGCCCACTGGGAGCAGACCTCAGCCTTCAGGGACCCCCATGGCTTGGGAACAGTGGGCATGTCCCTGGGAAGAGGCCTAATGAACTGATAATTCCGTTTGTACAAAGCTCATGCTGTTTAGGTGCCATCCTGTGGCTGCAAACATCCACATTTATCTTCTTTCCTCAATAGCAAACCTCTTCCTCCTGATCTCCTCCATCCTGGGAGCAAAGACAGCTGGCACACACACCCAATTTGTCCAGTGGTTCATGGAGGAGTGTGTGGACTGCCTGGAGCAGGGCAGTCGAGGGAGCATTCTTCAGTTCATGCCCTTCACAATGGTGAGTCTCTGTACCTGTGGTGAAGTCTGTCTTCCAGATTCCACATGCCAGACCTGCATGCATGTGTGCCCAGAAATGGGCCGGTGGGGGACTCCCAAGGGTTGGTGCCAGGGTATTGTTGGAGGAGGCCTCTTAGCTCTGAAGGTGTTCTCTCTCATGGTCCCAGTTTGGTGGTCTGCAGGACACCCTGTGAAGCTGAATCAGGCCTATAATTAAATACTAAGATGAGGGGAAGGGCTCACAAGGCAGGAGAAGGGTCAGTACTGGCAAGTGACTTGAGTGTTTGGGGACTCTTCATTTTATTTAACTCAGTGGGGCCAGTTCTCTGTCCATTACCATGGTTCTCAGCCTGTACCCAGAAGGTCACAGTGCTGGAGCATCAGTATCCTAACAACTGGGCTTCCCAAAGGTGAAAATGACTGAGTGGATTAAAGCTGGGGCTACATCTGGAGATCTGTTCCCAGCTCTGCTGCTGCCTCACTGTGTGATCTTAGAGCAGTTTCACTAGGTGCCCATGCCCTGCTTTCTCCCTCGTGCAGTGTAGTTAGTATTAGCCTTGCAGGCGGTTGGCCACTCAGTACATCAGACGTGGCCAAGTGTTTTGAGATCCTCTGATGGACATCTCAAGAGAGGGGCGAACTGGTAGTGACGATATTTACGAGCACCTCAGTTGCGTGATCTGCCAGCACCCAGGGGACCCACATCTTTGTATGGGGACAGCTCCATGAGTTGGCTCCTGCTACAGGAGTTGCAGCAAGCTTATATGCTAGCCCAGATTCCTGTATTTAAATCCAGTGACAGAATTACTGCCCCCTCTTCCCCCCCATCAAACCTAGCTCAGTTGGCCTGCATGGTGGTACCTTTTGCATGTGAACTACTTGGAGTGCCCAGTTTAGGCACTTCTGCTGCCACCTTTGGTCAATTATTCTCCTCCCCCTCTCTTTCTCTGGGCAGGTATCGGAGCTGGTGAAAGTGTCCACCATGTCCAGTCCCAAAATTGTCCTGGCTATCACAGATCTCAGCTTGCCCCTCGGCCGCCGTGTTGCTGCAAAGGCCATAGCTGCCTTGTGAACACAGCTTTCCCTTCTACAGTACTGGGGATGAGGAGGTGGGACAGAAGCCATGGGAGATCCAGTGAAAGCTGCTTCTGGATTACCCCTGGCAATGTGGATCCCATTGATTCTCCATGCTGGGTGTGGGGGGAGTCATTTGCAGTGGGTGCAGATGTTCCATCACCAGTGGACTTCCAGAAGTGCCTTGGTTCCCAAGAGAAGCTGTGGTGTCTCTGGCGGCTGCTTCCTTCAGCACTGAGCATGTTAAAGATGCCATTATATACAGCATGGGCTGGTTTGCTGTTCTCAATCGTCTCCTGACACCAAGCACTGCAAGACTGAGACAATCTGATCTGATCTTGCTGCTTGGATAATTTCTAATACTTTTTTTATAATCCAGTTGCTGTTTTTTACCATGAAGCATGGACGATTGTGAACTTCTTAACAGGATTTGTTTCTTAATAGTGTTCGTGCCAAGATAGCATCTCAAAAGAATAATGCTTTCCCTGGGGTTCCAGTAGCTAGTACGTTTCAGCACTTGCTATTGGTGGCTGAAGTCCTTTGGATGCCCGATAAGCAAAATGGCCTGTATATGGTAAACAGATGTAAAGAATGGCTCTGTACCATCCTGCAGGTTCATCTCTGTCAGCTTTGTCCACAGGCTGGTGCTCTGAAACAGACAACTTGCTGTAATCACTTAAATCTCATCTAAAGAGCAACCATACATCTGCTTTCATGAAGGCACTATGTGCCACAGTCTACAGAGCAGAGTGCAAGGAGTTTCTAAAATTGTATTGTTAAATTGATATAGTAGTTTAACTATTTTTTTACTAGGAAACAATAGCGGGGTGACCTCTTACATCTTTATCTGGGGTGGTCCTTGTCTGGCTTGGGAGTTTCCAGGGATTTCTAGAGTCAGATGCTACAGCTGCCAGTGTTGGGCTGGCACAACATTCCAGTGACTGTAATCTGTGCTCCCGTCTTCTATTGTTGTCCACCCTCCTGTCTCTCAGAGGGGCAAGAATTGCACAAAGAAGAGGAGGATACAATTCTGGATGGAGCCATCGTGCTAACTTGATTCTATCTCCTTTTTTGCTCAAAGAAGCAGGAACAGCCCAGAGGGAAGACATGCACAAGAAATGTGCCAAAGGCAGTGGGGTACTTTTTGTCACGAGAGGACTGAGATGAGGTTTTAGTGCTTGAGGTACCCTGCAAATGCTTTGAAGCCAGGTAGTTGCTGTATCAGCTTCCCCCATCCAGTTCTACCAGCGCCCTTCAAACCAGACCTGCTGCAGTTCATGCTAATTCCTGTCCTATGCCTTTCTTGAGCAGGCAGTGCTGACCAGGTTGGGTATCATTTCAGTGCCATGCAGTGAACAGGCCCTCATGAAAGCCTGGGCAGAGATGAAAAAACTTGTTTTTGCCACGTGATGCAAGCAGAGTTTGAATCCATGCCCATGCTTCATGGTGATGTATCCCATGCAATGCCTGTGACCGTGAGGGGGGTTATTTTAGCACAAAAGCTGACCATGCATCTTCCAAGGTTGAAGCTCATTCACTTCCACTTCCCTTCCTGCAGATGTATTTTTGACAACATTTGATGTCCCTCACGGGCTATGACTTTTTGTACTTGTTTATTGATCCTTTTCCAGGGTGGAATTATTTTCTTTGAGAATAAACCTAAAATAAATCCTTGGGGGAGCAGGTCTCTTTATATAATATTTCTCTTGTCTCACTAGATGAAGGAGCTGGTAGGCCCAGGAGAAAAACAAAAGAGCAATATCCACAACTTTCAATTGCTGTTTCTTTCTCCTTTCAACACTTTACTTTTCTCACCTTTCCTGATACAGTAGTGGGGGCAGGAAGCAGACCTTTGAAGAGGGAGGGGAAGCCCAGAGATCCTGGTGTCAGCAGCAGGAGTAATGAGCAGTATTCAGAACAAAAGTTGGAGGTGGGGGTGTCATAAGGTTAACCTCTGCAGCCTATGGGCTGCCAGTTGTATGGCCCTGTTTTAAGGTGAAGTAGACCAGGCTTTGCCTTTTAGCACAGAAGCAGTGTCACTGCTAGTAGAGAATCCTCACTGATTTCTGCTTGGATCTACCATAATGGTCTAATTGATCCCAGCAGCTGTGCGTTTCTGGTTAAGTTGCAGAAGAAAACAACTTCCCACCTTAGCCCTTGCTTTAGGGCCCTTTTTCTTTTTATAGCCATCTCTGGGTTTTTTGGGCTGTGAGCAGGCACTGTCCCTAGAAGGCAGACTCACTTCCTAGAGATGCCATTCAAGAGAATGTATGGAGGGTTCCTGCCTGGAAACCTCCACTGGGATTCCTAGTTGGACATTTCATGTGAATCACGCATTGATCTGACTCAGGTAGTGAGCTGTGGTTGAGCCCAGTGCACCCTGAAACATTGCAGTCCTCTGACTTGAATCCTGAATGGGAAGTTAAAATCCTTAACCTGGAATTGGTACCTCAAGGAAGTGGAAATCAAGGGGCTTCTAATCAATCTGCGCTGTTTCCTGGCCTTCATTATCATGCTGTTCCAGCACATCCTAATGAGCAGGCAGCTTGCCCAGAGTCTCTTCCAATTTGCAAGAGGCTTTCCCACTTTGAACATGAGGGGTGGGCTGTGCTTGGGAAACAATGTGGCTGCTCTTGCAATCATGCTTCCCTTGAAGTCAGCAGGCATCTTGCCATCCACTTAGTAGGATTATGATTTGACCTCTTGGCAGGGTTGGCCGAGATCTTCCTGGAGGTGTTCTCTGGCCTCCTGCGGGACTAAGCAAGAAAGCACAATGTCCTCTTAGCTTAGCATTTCCTTCCAGCTTGGCTGCGTTGGGGTTCTTTCTCCAGCCAAGAGTCACTGTGCAGATTGGGGGGGTAAGGGAAAAAAGGTATTGCGTCCAGGTAGATGTGTGTGTGACTGACAAAACAAGATAAGAATAAACTGAGGGGTGCTGTGTCCAGCTAAGCCAGCTGCACTGTGTATAGCAACAAGGGAAGACTGTTGTGCTGCAACTTTGCCAAGCTGATAAAAATAGCAGCGATAACAGGCCCAGGCCTGATGGAACATCATTCTGGAACTTGCAGTGGCTCACCCCAGAGTCATTTTTGGAAAGGAAGGGGCATTTGGTGAGGGTCATAAATCATGAGTGGCTGCTTTCAAGTGGCTTGGGACAATCTGGCTTGTTAGGCAAGATTGCAGCCAGCTGACGTTTTTGAGGAAGAGGGGAGAGATGAGCTGTGCAATAGAAAGATGATTGAGATCATTGACACGTGATGTGTGCACATTAAGGATGCGCTCTTGCGTGGGGCCTATGGTGATGGGGGCATTAGGAATGCTGAGGGAACGGCCCTGGAGAAGCTGTTAATCCTAGGGCACTAGAGTAACAGATCATTCCTCTTGGGCAATGTGTGACCAGCGTGACTGTCTGCTGGAGGCAATTAGAGGTGGCTGACTCAGTAAAGCATTCTGAGTGTCAGGAGAACATTTTTTGAGGGTCTTGCCTTCCCATCTGGGGCCTGGCATGAATAAGCAACTCCCCTGTCATGAGGCAGGTGCATTATGGGCTTTTATGACTTCCCTGGAAGGAAGTCTCTGGTCTTGGCCATTGGCAGCGACTGCTCCCTTAAGGCTGGTAGCTTCCTCGGTTGCACTGCTTGGCATCCTCCTTTTGACCTATCCTTAACTGCAAAGCAAATAGGACACAGGAGCAATACATTTGTGACTGCTCCTGCTCCCAGCCCTGCGGCTATTTCAGTAAATATTTGCCCGGTTTTGGAAGAGATTCTAGCTTTGCTGTATCAGCACTCTGCTGAGGTGTGCAGGCCAGCAGTCGAGGCCATTCCATTAGCTTTTTCCTAATAGGCAGCAGGATTTGCCTTACAGGAAGGGGCTGGATTTGGAGAAAAGGATTCCTGTAAACTCTGATAAGGGAAGGGAGAGGGAGGGGGAAAGGGGGAATGAGTGACTTGGTTAACTCTTGATCACTCCTTCTGTTTATGCATATAAGATTTCCTTTCCTGAGCTGCCAGCATAAATGCAATCAAAGATGCATCAGCCGTTGCTTCCAAACAATGAGATCAGTGGCCTGGGATCATCTTCCCATTGGATGTGGGACTATCACTTAGGGATTTGAAACTACTCTGGCCAAAACAGTAGAAAAGGTTTACAGGAAGATAAAACACTTGCCACTGTGGGGACTGGGGTGTGTTTGGATGTATTAATAAGATGTCTTTCTATTCTCTGAACTTTTCTCATGTTTGCTGTGGGGTTGGAGAGTCCACTGGAAAGTTAGGACAGAGGCACATGTAAAAGGGAAACCCCTTTCTCATGATGCCATAAAAGATGGAGAATCTCTTGATTTCCATCTTGGGATGCTCTTCCTCCACCTAGTGCTAAGAGTTGGGGCTGGGCGGGTTGCAGTAGTGTCACAGGATGTGAGTCCAACATGTATTTGGGGAAGTGGAAAACTGTTGTCATTCAGGGAATCATAAGAATGAACCATTGCTGAAAATACCCCAATAGTGGGACTAGGGAAGAGAACAGAATCTGCTCTAATGCTGGCAGTGGGGGTTGCAGTGGTTTTGGAATTGAGGGCCATTTGTATTCCTTGAAGGAGCCGCCTTCCCATGCTCAGGCTAATGGTAAAGCAAGGTGTTGTCCCCTGGGTCCAGTGACTGGCTTTTTGCTGGTCTAGGGTTGGAGTTATTTCTGCCCAGATTCATTGCCCCAAGTGGGACAAGAGTGGTTTTTCTCTAGTAAAAGATCACAGCCAAACTTGGGGGACAAAAGTACCATGTAGTATTGCTGAATTGGATGCAAGAGTTCCTGGCATTATTCCAGTGATGCCAGTTTTGGTGTCACATATTGCAGGGCACGTCCTCATGAGGTGGCAGGCAACACACCAAGTAACATAGGATCAGACCCAGAGCCCTCCCATTGACAACTGCTGATTGCTAGGTGTAACACAGCCTCTGTTTATCGACAGTAAGTCAGGCTACAAGTGGGGAATTCACATGCCCACCATCCCTAGGACTCCTGGCTTTCCAGCCTCCTGTTCTCCCTGTGGTTCTGAGAGCCAGGCAGGGCACCTGCTGCTACCTGCCATGAACAGGGTATTTTCTAGGGCTTATGACCAACAATCCTGTGGTCTTGCTGTATCTCAGAGGATTTCCTGGGGCTGTTGCCAGTCATGGTCTGTGCTAGCCTTTGGAAATCTGGGTGGGGCAAGTGGCTCACAAACATCTGCTCTGTGGCCTGTGTCCAGTGCCTGAAGAGCCTCCCTTGTGTTGGTAGGTGTCTGCTGCACAGTCCCTTACGTCACATCAGGGATCTTTCTAATGGCAGGTGCACTGGAGTGTGGCATTAAGGAGAGCTGGGTTGTATTCCTGACTCTGACAATGGCCTGCTGGGTGACCCTGGGCAAGTCACGGATCCTTGTTTCCCCATTGGCACAGGTGGGATAGTAAGATGTGCCTCCTTCAGAAAGTGCTTTGAGAAGACCAGTATGGTTGTCATTGTAAACCTGCCATGTCCAAAAGCAGCAGTGAAAGAGGAATTTGCATTGGGCTGGAGTCTTCCACATGCCAGTCTGTCTCATGACATGGCATAATTGAAACTCAAAGTGTCAGTGACAGTAATATCAGCTGGGCAAGCAGGATGCCTTTCTTGGACTCCAGTTTGCTTTGGTTAAGGAAGACTGAAGTTTTCTTTTGTAAGTTTCATTAAATAAAATCGAGACAAGCACTTCCTCTTGCGCATTAGCCAGTCTTGCAGCTGTTACACCACTTTAAACATTAGGGTGAGGGGAAATCGCTGCTTATAAGCATATACCAGCTAACCCATTATAACTGTATTGTGTATCTGCTTCTGTTCTTCAGGGTATGATGCTAGACCACCATGATTTACCCCAGATGAAATGGCAGATTAATTATTGCAGTTTAGCTTCCCCATACCTCAGGACAGTGTGGACAGATGGATCAGTTAATGGGCTCACATGAACTTTAGTAAGTCCTACTTCCACTTCAAAGTGATATAATTGTTTCATCTGTCCACGCCCTTCATGTACTGACCCGCACTGAATGGACTTTGTGGGAAGCTGACAGTGTAAATGTGGCAATCGGGTGGGAAAATTGCAGTGTGTGAAACTGAATGCAGCAAGGGGTGATTTTTTTTTTTTTTTTCCGTCACAGAATTATTTCTGCCTTCCACATTGCCCAAATCAGCATTTCTCAGTGTCAGGGGTTAATTAGAGCAGCTGAGTGACAGCCTGATTTGTGTGTCTGAGAAATACAATTTGGGTCACTCACAAGGCAAAACTGAGATACAGATAAGTGACTCCATCATGATCACCTGGCAAAGTACCAGCTTGCAGGATTGGGGGCACTTGGTAGATGGCTAGGGCCACTATGCTGATGCTCATATTCAACAATGACCCACTGCCAAAGGACAAGGAATCTTTGTGAGGCACTGCCCATTCTACCCCCAACCCTTGACTTCAGAGTCACACCAAAGTAATCTTTTGGCGCTATGCTGGGGGACACTAGCATGATGTAGTCCCAAGACTTAGCATCAGCCAAGGATGGCATGGTTGGATCAAATGCAGGAGCATCCCATGGGGCCCCTTCTGCTTATACCAGCTCAGGACATTGTAGTGTTGAAGCCCATCATCAGGAATAATCCATGAGGGGCTCTCATTCATGCTCCAGCTGAAGGCAATGCATTGATGCTGCCTTGAGGAGGAGAGGGATGCTTTTCTTTTGTCAGCTGGGAGCTATATTGTGACCCTTGTCCTCCATCTGGGACCCTGCTGCTTTGGGAGAGAAATAGTGGTGGCACTTGAGACAGCCAACTGTACAGTGAGGTGTGGACAGGAAGCCAGCCACGAAGAGAAGACATTTTATAACTCTGTCTGGCTATATGCCAGGCACTGCTTTGGCATTGGTGGAAAGCCTGCTGCTTCTGTTCAGTGCCTTTTGTTTCTTCAGCTGCTGCAGACAGAAGGGAAACCCCCAGATGCTTTCTAGGAACTGAAGTTGGTATGTCATGGCAAAGGATGTGAGAGAGGAAGCTGCCATCCCAATGCTGTGGGATCATGAGGCAGGGCAGGGCTGGCCACCACCCTGAAGTCAGGCGCTGCCTGCTGGGTTTCTGGAGTCTTCTCTTTCCATTTCCTGGGTGTGAGAGGTCACCCTGCAGCCCTGCAAGCCTGGTTAGCCGAGAAGGTCAGACATTCAGTGGAACAGAGGGGTAGATGGCATCTGCTTAGTCAGATGGGAGGCAAAATCCAGGTGTGGCAACAATGGACTGGGAAGTAACAGGACTTAGACTAGGTTGCCATTTTCTAAGATGCTTGACCCTATGACTTCTATACTGCAGCCATAATTCAACCCATACTGCTGGGAGCCCCAAGTGCTCATATCAGCACAGATGCCTGTTCCTTGTCTAACCTCAGACAAGTTGCATTTATCTGTACCTCCGTTTTCCCATCTCCCCAGCTGCTTATGATGAAGCAGCACCCTGCCTAAATTTACACATGCTAAGCAACAGTGATCATCACCCCCCTGACAGCAGGAGCTAGAAATCCTCCAAGGTGCATCAGAGGCAAGAAGACTTCTCTGCTCAGTGGCAGATGTGGGAACAGAACCCAGAAGTCCTGCTCTACACGCCTGTACCTTTACTTTGTGATCATCCTCCACCTAAAATCTCCTTACTCTTTTGACTGGAGCCCTGTGTTTTGGGGAGGACAGAGGGAGAAAGAGTGTGTTGAGTTTTAACAGAGAACCTACCTAAGAGGTATTGGAACCAGTCAGCACTCATGGGATGTCATGCTTTCAGGGCATGAAAAAATGCTTTAACTGCAGGAGACTTAACCCGAACAGAGTGAGCTCCTTGCGAAAACCAGACATGAGGACTCGATTAGTGTTCAAGTGACATCATGGAAAGGAAGCCTCAGGTATGTTGGGCTCTTTAAGCTAGTGGAAGAGCCAAACCAGGAATGAGTGGCTGGGAGCTGAAGCCAGGCATGGTCAGATTTTTAGAAAGAGGTCACTGGTTTTAAACAGCGAATTTGACAAATGACTTGAAGCCAACTCCTAAGGGAAGTGGTGACTACCAGAGATGGACAGTCCTTCAGATCCAGATGGGCTGTCTGTTTGGAAGGACAGGCTCTAGGAAGTACAAAGCTGAGTATAAGAAGATGAGAGAAATTGTCTGGCTTGTGATTAAGTGATCAAACAACTCTCGCTGTCTTAATATAGACAAACAAAAAGATTTGCAAGCTCTTATCTGACAATGTCTGCTTGGAATTTGAATGTAATTATGATCTACACACAGGCAATCCCTGGGCCTATGTCCACAGTTGGGCCTCGGGGCAGTGAAATAGAGATTGTGAGTGGGATCTGTGTTCAGTTTGTTTAGAAATCAGTTGGGGCTGGGCTTAGCTGAGCTCTTGACTCAGCTGAGAGTTGTTGAATAATTCCAGAGATAAATGACAGGGGAGGTCCCCCCACCACCTCTTTCTATGAAGCCAGTGGACAGGAAGTTTTATGCAAGGATTTAGCAATATGGGAAAGCTCTCTGGCTTCCTGGGGTCGGGGGGGACTTCTTTCCTTTTGTTGAATATACGTCAAGGCAAGCTTCTCTTGAAATTCTGAGTGGGATTTAGGCTTGCATACTGTTCCAGGCATCTTCCAGCTCTTCCGTCTGTCATCTGGTTGCCATCAGCTTCTGCTTGGTGTTGTTGCATCTGCTAACTTTTCCAGCCCGTGGAGGGGTGAGCCTCTTTACTGCCCTAGCCTTGTTCGCTAGTTGTCCTTTGAAGCCAGGATCAGTTGTGGTGGAGATGCTGCTGGAGTGTCTTTTCCAAAAGCATCAGATCCCAAACCTAGAGTGGGGAACCTAAGGAGCTGTCAGTTGTGTCAGGCATTGGCAGCAATGAGTTCCATTGGTTGGTCTGGGGTGCCTTGAAATACTTTCAAGGGTGCCACAGGGTGCCATGCAAGGTTAGCACTGTTAGGTGTGCCACCATCGTTCCCAAGATTAATCCAGAGATTTCTAATAGAAATCCATAATGTCAAAACCATTCTGACCTTATGTGTTCCTTCTGAGTTCTTTGCAACATAAAATCACTCTATTTCTTTTTCTGTAGTCAAAAATGAATAAAAAGAGCTGGCATTTTCCAAGGAACACTTGGAATCTTGAAAGGTTGAGAACCACTGGGTTATGAGATGAAAGCATGGGTAGGGCTTGCCTTGAAGAGCCCACAGGTTAAAATACTCATTGCAGTCATGTGCCTCAGTTTCCCCATCTGTAAAAATGGGCTTAACAATCCTGACTCTGCATGCATGAAAACACTGGAATACCCCAGGAGGAAAGTGGTCATAGAGGGGTTGAGGGTTCAACTGCCATGGTAGGAGTCCTTAAGATTTTGCTGCTTTTCTTAAAGGCTCAGTTCCAGCTGCAAATGAACATTGGAAGAATCCTGTCTCATTTAAAAAACATAAAATGAAGCAGCCACCCCAGACCGGAACCTGGGGCCCTTTCAGGATGGGGAGAGAGGCTTGAAACTGCATCCTGCGGGCGGGCTGAAGGGTCAAAATCAGATGTCAAATCCAGAAGAAACCATGATTTATTTCATTTTCAAAAAGAATCTTGTAATTAGGGCCTGGTTTAAATCACGGCCCAGCTCGTGTTGCTTGCTGCTGACTGGATGGGAGGCAAAAACCGAGCCTTATTTAAAACTGTGGTTTTCACCTCCTGGCCATCAGGAGCAAGCTGCTGAGCTGATGGGGCCCTCTGCTAATCAACAGTGGGGGTGGGGGGTGCGTGAGGAGAACATCCAAATAGAAGGAGCTGCTAAGCCATGAGCTGGGTCTGTGATTTAAATCAGGGCCTACTCATGATGCCTGAGCCATGACTCAGGCAGGGGCTGAATGTTGGGTTTGGAGATGCTGATTCCATATGTGGTCTCTGAGTGAGGCTGCAGAAGAGCTGTCATTCTAAACAAGGCGAATGCATAAGAGTCCTGTTTTAATTCCAGATACCTCAGTGCAGGATTTAACCTGTTACAGGGGCTTGCTTTGGTCCTTAGCAAGCAACTGTTTTGGGTATCGCCTCCTTGTTGTCGGGATGTAGGAAGAGTAGAGCACAAGGTCACTCATGTTGTCTGCATTGAGTGCCTGCATTTGGCTGGGGGAACCAGACCCTGTTGGACACGCAGACCTGCTTCCTGTTCAGCATCTTAAATCTTTTGCTAGGTCCAAATTCAGATCTCCTTCTGTTTGATTGACTGAATGTAATGCTAATAGGTGGTGTAGCACTTCACTACACTATCCCAGGGGCATGGGAAGTTGAGTCAGAAATTAGCCCTGGCAGAGTGGGCAGGGTTCCTGTTCTTGCTTCACTCTCATGGAGCTTGGGTTGGAACAGGACAAGTTGGAAAGAGTCCCATGCTACCAGCTCACTGCAGCTCGTGAGTTGCCAGTTGGTTTCCTCCCCACCCCCATCTACTCAGGGAAAGCAAGAGGTGATAGGAAGTCTTGTGTCTCTGGGGATTTAGCTGGCAGCCCTGGGAGCCTCTCTGTTAGGAAAGCAGTCATGTGACAACTACAACTCTCTGCTGAAGTCGGATCATCTGACTTCATTACTGCAATGTCCTTTCCTCTGGCCTGGTCCAGTGTCTTGCCAGTGTCGCTGCTAAGATTTTACTAGCTTGTTGCTTTACCCAGCTCATCCTGCTCTTTGCCTCCTTCCGTGGGCTTTCCCTTCCCTATAGCATCCAGCATAATCTCCTTGCCTTCATTTTCAAGGCTCTTTCCAGCTTGTCCCCACCCCACCAGCATCTCTTGATCCCTGTAAACTTCCATAAACTGTCTGATCCTTCTCTTCCAAAACCCTCCTGGAAATGCACCTTTGCTGAGATGCCTACAAAACTGTTGGTCCTTGAGTGACCCCTGCCCAGCCCCAGACCAGGACTGGCTCACTGTTTCTATGTATGCCCCCATCTGAGCCAATCTGTTATCTTTTGGACAGCACTCTTTGTTCTGTTTGTACAATAACTAATACCATAGGGTCTGGACCAAACTCTTTGTTCTGCTTGTACAGTGTCTAATGCCATAGGGTCTGGACTGTGATGATGAGCTCCTAGACAGTAATAGTAATATAAAATTTAGGTTTAGCCAGCATTGGGGCAGTCCCCATAGGGGATATTCTGAAGTAGGGCAATGAACTTAAAGTCTTTGATAGAGTCAATAACCCTGAGTGATTGCAGTGGGGTTTGCAGGTCTGAAAGCCCTGAGCTGACGATGGCTGTTCAGGGAGAGAAGAGCTAAACACCCTTTGTTCCTACTAGCTTTTACAGGAATTGAGCCCCTCTTTCCCCCACACAGCTTTAGACAAGGGAAACGGAGGTGGGGGAGTGGTTATGGAGCTAGGATGTGGCTGGATGCCTAGGAGAACTAGCTCAAGACCAAGCCTCCTACTTTTTCTTATCCATGACTTTCATAAGTGCAAAGGCAGGAGGGAACAGCAGATCTTTTTATCTGGCTTCCTGCATACCACTAGTTGTAACTCTCAGTTAAGGGCCTTGCATCAGCCTGAACGAACTGCCTTAGATCAAAGCATTTCACTCTGATTTAGAGACTCTAGGGACAGGAAGGACCTTGTAGCCTACACCTGCATTCCCCCACCAGCTGAAGAATTTCTCCCAGTATCTCTTAAAGAGAGATCTCATTTCATTTAAAGACTCCAGGTGATGAGAAGTGCCACCATCTTCCCTAGGAAGCTGTTCTAGGATTTAATAACCCTCTCAGCTAGGAAACTGCATCATATTTCAAGATTGGCTTTGCCTAAGTTTAAATTCCAGCCACTGGTAGCATGTGTTTTATATCATGTCAGCAACATTGAAAAGTCACCACTCAGATCCTTTCTCCATGTGGAAGGGGCTGTGCACAGAGAGTCAGTCACCCCTCAGCTTTCCCTTCAATAAGATGAATAAGTTTCATACCTTAAGCCTCACATTGTGAAGTCATTTTTGTGACCTTCCTTGCAATTTGTTCCAGTATCTGAATCTCCTTCTTGACCTGTTGACACTGAAAGGGGGCACAGCATCCTAGTATGGATGTCACAGCATCCTGTGGACACTGAAAGGGGGCACAAGCATCCTCCCTTATGCAGGGAGGGAGAATCACTTCCCATCTTCTACATGATGCTTCCCTTTTTATGTACCCAAGTATCACATTGGCTGTAGCACTGTTTTGAGAGTTTGTGTTGAGGTGATGATCTATGATGATGCCTAGGCCCTTCTTCTGAGTTCTTACTTTCTAAGGCAGCACCTCCTATCTGGTAGGTGGGGCCTTGGTTTGCAGCAGCTCTTGCCTTGGCTTGGATTCATTAAAAACATATTTTGTTGGATCATGTCCATTTAACCAGGGGATTCAGTCACCCTGTAAGAGTAGATTGACTCTCTGCTATGCACTATTTTTTTCATTTATTGGGCGAGCTGTAGACTATAACAACAAAGATTTATATCGCCTTCAACACTGGATTGGCAACCTGTGGCCCAGATCCAGCCCATTGAGTCATAGCATCCAGCCTGGAGGTGGAGAGATTTGCTTGCACTGTGTTATAGCCAGACAACAGGGAGCTTTGCCCATACCATGCCATGGCCAGGTGGCAGGGATAAACACCAATGGCAACCTGTCACAGACCTAAGCTAGGTCTTTTTGGCCCACTACTGAAAAAATGTGGCTGACTTGCTGTAGATGATGTATTTGGGGCCAAAGATTAGACCATCCTCCTCTCTGTTCTTGATGGGCATTAGATATTCTCTGATCCCATGGTTCACCACATTGTTCTTGGCTCCCTTTCCCACCCTGTTATATAGCAGTTGCTGTACACCTGGCTCCCTCCACCCCAGAACTGGCTGAGTTTTATTTGCTTTGTTAACATCTTCATAACAGTGTCTTCCCAGCAGCTGAGTTGCATGAGCACTTGCTTCCTAGACAACCCTTTTATTTGAGCAAAAGCCTCAGAAGCAAGGGTTTGCATGCTTAGGAAGCTGACAAGAACTCCAGGTATCAGAAAAAACGTGGGGAAGAAAATTATCCTTGGGCATGTCTACATGTTGCCATACTATGATGTTGCTACAGTGCAGTGCTTTAGTACTTCCTTTCAGAGTCCTTTCGGAAGTACTAAAGCATGGTGCAGTACAAGGCAGCACACGCTTAGATTTCCCCACTATGTCACCATAGCGGCATGCTATAAGTAGGGAGTGCGCTGCTACAGTGATGTAGCAGGCAATCACGTGTAGACCCGCGTGATTGCTGCATCGCTGTAGTGTGCCACCGTACAGTGATGTAGCACATTGCTAGATTGCCGTAGGATGACGTGTAGGCTTGCCCCTTTTTAAGTTCTTCTTGATCGATCAATGGCTTTTTCCCCCCTTTCTGCTTCTGAGCAGGGCAGAGGAAATTCTGAATCATTAGACCTAGCATCTTGCTACATTCCTTAATGGATGTGGCGTGGAGCTACGAAGATGTATTTTGTATTTGCCTGTAGCCAAAATTGGAGCCTAAGAACAGAATGCTTCATTTTTATCCAGGCTTTAGGTCTGGAGTTCACTAGGATTTTTCCCAAGAGGTGCAGATATTCTATGCAAAATCCCTATGGAGGCTGGCACCCAACTCTTTTTGTTTCCTTTGAAAAGCCCAGTTTAGTGCTAATAGACTGGGAAGGTAACCAGCTTTGAACCTTGAAAACAACCTTGCATCTTTTGCTTTGGCTAAGCTGAAGTGCAGTTTCTGCTTAGTAACAGATTCATTCTCTACTAATTGGTTGTCTCCCAGGCTGCAGGTATTTGATTTGACAACATGTTAAGGAATTATCTGTTAGCGTGAACATATAGAGTTCTACAGCAAGTGACCAACTGATCAGGTCTCTCTCTGCTAGGATCCTAAATAAAGTACATTAGTTTAGTTCTGCTTAAATGGGTAGAGCTTGGTCTCTCAAGGGACTGATAAATGCAAACAAACATTAATGTTATTGAAAGCAACAAAAATATCTTTATTTCCTTAGTTCTTTTAAATAAAAAAATACAGTGGATTTGGTCTGTGCATAACAATAAATAGAAAAATGTCAAATATATATTATATAAACAGACAGTTACAAAATAATACATTCCACCTGTCATTTGGCTAAATTTAAAATTCTGATTTTTTTTTTTTTTTAATTTGTCAGTGAAAACTATGCTTTTAAACAAAACTGCAAACATTCAGGAGTGTTCCGCCTTCATCTGGGTGCACTGATGGTTTGGAGAGTAGTACAATCCAGTATACTCCCACGTGTATCCACATGCTTGTGGATACTACCTGTGAGGCAGTAACACATTGAAAACATTCAAGCAACATAAACCTCTCCAGCACAGTCCAATCTGAATGACTCTAGTTTGGATGTGAATAGAGTTTAGGAGTCGTTCCAATCTAGTGGAATTCTGGATTAACCCAACGGAAAGGGATGGTGGTATGCAACAGGAATAAAGACTCATGTAAATAAATTATAATAAATAAACTAATTAGTTTATAGTGAAAGGAAACAATAAATAGTTTGTGAGAGTTATAAAGAATATTGGATTGTACACTTGTAAAAACAAACAAACCAAAAACGAATAACTTACAAAAGGCTGCCTAGTTTTAATGGTGAAATTACACATGCACCACAATTAAGGTGCCTGTTACAGTCTCATCTCTTGGCAAGCCTTTTAACTAATAATTGCAGCTTGAGTAAATGTACTCGTAATAAAAACAACATTGACTGATTCTGTCCCTGCTCCAACCACAACCAACAAAGGGAAATATCCTTTTTAAACTGCCTTCAACCACGGAGGAAGGAAATTCTCCCCATATTAAAGTAAGGCACAAAGAGGGATCTGAACTCAGTCACCTGGATGATTTCCTTCCACTCCCATGTTCCTGTGACATGCTGAAGTGCATGCAGCTCATCCATGGCAGAGTTGGGACGTAAACTCCAAACCCCGCAGCTCCATTCTGCACTTGTTCCAGCTTCTTTTACAGCATTGTGCTAAAATGTTGGTTTGTGTTGTGGCAAGGACAGAAGCAGTTCAAGGAGGAAAGTGGTTGAGCTTGCAGAGGGGGGCTGGGTAGATCTCAGATCTGGGGAGGTCAGTGAGAGTCTCGGCAGAGTGCAGAGCCTGCCCTTCCCTGGGGCTGAGATCTCACTAAAGAGCCCCCCCCCCCCCCCCATCCCTTTCTCATCCTACCTTCTCACTCTTCATATTGCCCCTTTTTCAGACATTAACTATGTAAGCCTCGCAACATATTGGCAAAGCAGGTAAACAGTAGCACCCCCATTTTACAGATGGGGAAACTGCAGTACAATTTGTGGCCTACAGTCATGCAGGGAGCCTGTGCCTAGCTGGCCCGAAAGTTTAGGAGCCCCTGACTCCCAGTTCTGTGCTTGGTCCAGCTCCCAGACAACAAAAACCTCATTATGGGGATACTCACTTGTTTAAATATTAAACAGTACCTACATTGTGCACATATAAAAATATGCAGGAATTGCAGCCCAAGTGCAGCTGTTTGCCTTGTATCTAGGCTTCCTGATGCTGCAACATGTCTGGTGCCAACACCCAAGACTCATAATGATTTTTTTTTAACCTTAAAAATAGCCTCCAGATTTAAATGCATCACGTCTGAGTTCTAAAAGCTGCATAAATATTAAATAATGATAAATATTAAATATGCTGGGTAGCTGGATCCAGCGTGGGTTAGTATTGGGACTGTGTGCCAGGAGGCACCAGTATGGCTTGGGAATGAGAAATAAATAAGGGTTAAGTAGGACCATACATGCCTCAGAAATAGTAACCAGGGTAGGAGCATAGAGGCAGGCACTGGGTTTTGTCCTTGTTCAAACAAGGGTGGCAAGCCCATCCAGCCATAAACAAGGAAAAGGCTATGTTGTCGCTATGACAGTTTGAGGTGGAAAGAAAGTTTTGATGTTGAAGGACTAGAGAATCTTCCTGAGAATAGAGAGTGCCCTAAATGCTTCCCCAGTCCACCCAGCTCCTGTATTAGGAACGTTCTATTTGTAAATGTGCCCTTTAGATTTCAGAATCTGCAGCTACTCCTTGGGGAGGGTGCTGTGATGCCAATGAGAGCAGTGCCTCCCCATGAGTGGAGTGCCCTGTGCCCCGTTATGGCATGATGAGGTGACGCAGCACCCGGTAGGCAAGGTCCAGGAAGAGCTGGAAGTTGGCAAGGATGATGTATCCTCCGGCTTGCTGGTAGAACTGGGATGAGAAGGTGAGGAGGGTGCCTTGGCCTTCCTCCTTGGGGTATGTCACCATCCCCATGTTCAGCCCAAGAGCCTCTATCTGTGGGTAAGACAGGAGCAGCGTCAGTACGAGAGGTCCTAGCCCACCAGAGACAGCTTCTGGCATGCTAGGAGAAGTCGGCGCTTGGTTCAAGATGCATTGAAGCCAGTAGACTTCCAGTGACTTGGGATGGGCCTCTTACAGATTTGGGAAACAGAAGCTGACAGCAGGGCTGCTGGCAGGGTGAGCTAATGGCTCCAGGCCTGACTTGAGCACAGGCAGGTTTAGTCCCCATGTGACACACAGGCTGCCTCTATCATTGGTACATACCTGCAGAGTTATGGCCAGTAGTGTTGGGTTTGCACCTGCTGTAGGGCCGTGCCTACCTGGGCTGCTCCGTACATGTGCAGGGCACCATGGTGGCAACTCTTTACTTAGTAGGAGAGCAAGTAGAGCTACTCACCTGCTGTTGGATATTGGTGGAGAGATTGGAGGTATCCAGTTGAAGCCCTTCCACTTGGGTGGAGTGACTGGGCAGGAGCTGGGCAATGGTGAAGAGGTAGCCATGGTAGGTCTGGAGTCCCTCCCGTATTTGGCTGAAGCAGACGTCCTATGGGGAAGACCATTAACTCTTTAAATTCTGCAGGGACCTGGATGGCATCAAGGTTTCTGAGCATCTTATTGTGGTGAGTGCAGTGAATGACCACCCAGCACTGCATCCAGCACTGAAGGGGTGGACTGTAAGCTGCTGTGGTCTGGTTGGGGTTTGGTGACAGTGCCTTTAAACAGGCCTGTGCCTGCTCCCCCCAGCCCCTGTGTTCCTTTAGCTCAGTGCAGTGAGGAACTCAGGGTGCTTCCCTGCTGTTTTCTTGTGGTTTTCTTGAGAATGCCTCTCACTTGCAGTCCACAGGTGCTTAGAGGAGGGCTGGAAAATGTGAACAGCCCTGCCATGGATCTCTCCCTCCCACATGGAACTGCTTCCCCACTTCTGTGGGTGCTGGGTATTGCCAAGACCAAGGAAGTGTTGAGTCATATTACAACACCATTTTGTGCTTTGAGGAACATTATTTCCCTTCTTCTAGCAGCCTGCCCCCGTCCAGCTATTTTTGGCTGGGATTTTTAGGGATTGCTTCAAAAGTGAAACCCTCCCCCAGTGGCCCTGGCTGAGCTGGAAGCAGTAGTTAGCAACGATTCTGGCAACTGGTACTCAAGAGGCATTTGGGTTCTGTGCTGTCAGACACCCAACAAAGCAAAAGGGCTTTCTGTAGAAACCAGAGTTGGGCCCTTCTGCAGAAACCAGGGTTGAGCCAATGCTGAGAGTTCATTGCATTTGAGCCCTGGAATGGAGTGTGCAGGAGCTAATCTTGGACTTGCAACACATTGAAGTCAGTAGGGGCTGAGATCCTGCCCCTTTCACTGAGAGACGGATCAGGCCCTTAGGACATAATCCTGGGATTGCTCCCATCCCTGCACCAGGGTGGCTCTAGTCCAGTGGTTCTCAATATTTTTAGACTCAAGGCATCCCATGTTTGACTCAACCCCCTTCCACAGACTTGAGGCACCCCTTGGAAAATACCAGTTCTTAGCTTTCACTCATTTTTTGCCTATGGAAAAATAATAGAGCAATTCTTTTGTTGCAAAGAACTCAGAAGGACCACAGTAGGGCCGAATGGTTTTAACACTCTGAATTCTTACTTTAACATTGGATTTCTCTTGTGAATCATGTTTGCACTACTAACAGTGCTGACATTGTATGGCACCCCTGAAAGGATCTCCAGGCACCCCAATTGAGATTCATTGCTCTAGTCACTCACCACTTGGAAGGGCTTGCTCAGACACTGATTCAGTGATGGCTGGAAGATGTTGAGGTTCTGCTTGACAAGCATGAGCTCCTCCTCCTTGCAGAGTTGAAAGTTATCGCACTGTGGTGGGACAAAAAGTGAAGATATGATCAGGTGGGAGGGCAAAAACTGTG
>NW_017728973.1:4802789-4815788 GCF_001723915.1 Gavialis gangeticus
TGCTCAGACACTGATTCAGTGATGGCTGGAAGATGTTGAGGTTCTGCTTGACAAGCATGAGCTCCTCCTCCTTGCAGAGTTGAAAGTTATCGCACTGTGGTGGGACAAAAAGTGAAGATATGATCAGGTGGGAGGGCAAAGCCCCATGACTGGAGTGCAGCTCACTGGGAGTCTGCATGGTTCTTCACAGTTTTTGCCATACCCCCCACCCCCTTCCTAAAGCTAGGCAAAGGAGCCACGCACAGAAGAAGGGACACCCAATGGTTAGGGCACTTGCTTTGGCTCTGGAGACACTGGTTGAGTCTCCTCGTTGGGCCTACAGAGTTCTAGGTCAGGTCATTTTGCCTCAGGGTAACAGCACTATTGCTTTAATACATGAAAGGCTGGAAGCAGCTTTAAAAGCTATAATAATAAGGGCCAGATAACTGCCCAAGACAGAAATCTTTCTAAAGATACACTAAACCTGTGTATGTTTAGCCAGATAATAGGGAAAGACCTCTTAGAGCCCAAAGGCAGTCATTTGGACAGGTCATAATCGTAATGGCCCATCACATTTCATTCAGAGACTTTAGTACTATTGCTCTGGCCCTCAAGTGATATAACCATGTCACACAGATGCATTGTAACTCCTGTTGCATAGATGGAAGATTGGCAACAGCTTCATGCAGTGAATAATAGAATTTAATGCCTTTTATCTAGAATTGTAATATTCTCTGGGTGGAATTGCAGCCAAGCTGACTCACTTTATACTGTATACCTGGCCTATGTGGGTTCTTGACTACAGCCCCAATCCTGCAGACCCTCAGGTGAGTAATTTGACTTACTGAAGTCAGTGGGCCATGTAGTGAGTAGTGTTTGCAGAGGTGGGGGTTGGGGGTCTCTTACCCAGGGAAAGCCTGACATTCTCCAGAGTTTTCAAGCTGCTTCCTGGTTGGCCCTTTCTTAGCTACGTGCAGTTGTCACTCACTTGCTGCCTCATTCCAGTGGCAACCCCTTCCATAAACAAAAAGGCCATAGCTGTGTGTACGTGGGAGACTTGCAATCTAAATAGCCTGCAGTCTCAAACAAAACCCTTTGCTCCCTCCAGAGCTTTCCCTACAGCATTTTCCGAGCAGTCTCTGTTCTGACTTCGGGGTTGGCCTTTCCTTTGGCACAGCCCTGAGAATGCCAGGAAAGGAGAGAGGAACACGACAGCAGAGATTAGCCGGTAGTGTCCTGCAAGACCTTGGAAACTGGATCAAAGCAAATAAATTCACTAACAACTCAGCTAAGAATACCTGCCCCAGAGTTTGAACTGCTGTGAGGCACTTGTTGTAATCTACAGGAAACACACCCCTTCAGATTCAGTGGGACAGAGGCCTCGCCAGTGCATGTCACTGGTCAAATCCAGTTGAATTTGGAATCGGCAGTTGTTGTTTTGAATAAGAACTGAGAAGTCTGATCTTGAAACCACATGATCCCCAGAGTAGTTCTGGACAGGACTACTTGTAGGAGGCTGGGGATGTGCCAAAGCTGTTAGAGAACCAAGCAAAAAGTCATGGGGAAGAGAGATTAATAATTCCCTCTGCTCAAAATCCTGCTATGCTAAGTGCAGCAGGCAGCAGCGGGGCTGTAGGAAGCAGGGAGGAGACCAAAGGGAAGTTGGACGGTTGCAGCTGGCAGTAGCTGAGCAGACAGCTTTTCCTCCTAAGCAGCTGGGAGGACCTCCAAGCCCTCTGAGCAGATGCTTGTTTGGGATAAGCATTAGCCTGGGTCACCTCCTGGAGGGGAAGGGACTCTTTTATCTCTAATGCTTGGTTTGGGGGAGGAGAAGGTACCTGCTTGTCTATTTTAGCGAGGCACTGGAAAATGGCTGAAGATTGGTTGATTCCTGGATCAGAAGGTCCCTTGTTAGTGACCCTGCCAGCTGGTGGGAGGGGGAGCTGGTCAGACTTTGACCCTGGGGGATGATCAGGCCAGCTCTCTGCTGAGTTATCTCCCAGCACAGTTTGTGCCTGCTGCTAATTTCACTTCCCCCAACACACCCTCTCTCTAGACTTATCAAGAGTTGGGACATAGCCATGGGGAAAGCCTGTTCTGTGTAGGATTGTCTGTCAATCTGTCCCTAAGCCTGGAGCTGAGATTGTCTGCTGAGGTGAAGCTTTTGGGAGCTGAAATGTCAGCTTGTTTAGAGGCAGGGAACTCCACTTTTGGAGCTGGAGACAAGACTGTGAACTTTGAGTTTCTGCACTTCTCATAGCCAAGTGCTTTCCAGGCTGCTGCTCTAAGGGAAGCAACTTCCTGTCAAGGTCACAGCAGCCCCCAGAAACTTGTCACATCACAAATCCCAGTAGCTAGCAGTGGGTGCATGTCTGTCTCCTCGTTAGATACCAGCAAGTCCCTGCATCTCTCTGCTCCCACCACTTCTCTTCCTTCAATTCTGGAGACCAATCTCGGGTTACATTTTATCACCTCTACACCAGCAGCCCCTGACTGCTCTTAGCACTTCTCTTCCTAGGTTGTCTAACTACTCACCATGTGCTGCCGCATGTTCTCAACATCCATTTTGATCTTGCGAGTGAATTCCAAGTTCTTCTGCAGAAACAGCTGGAATCCCTGGTCCCCTGAGAACTCCGACAGGGGAGCTGCATGCAGCACGATGTATTTCAAGCACAGCAGAGTGCTCAACAGCAAGGATGGAATAGCTGGAGGTGAGGGGAGGAGAGAAAAAGGCAACGTGAGTCAGGTAAGTGCTGAAGAATCCAGAGGTGCAGAATACAGAGATAGAAAAGTGATTTCACTGCTCATTCAGATGAGATCATGTCAGTATGACAGTAACAGCAGGCAGCCCCGAAAGAGATTGGATCCAATGTACCAGGTGCTGTACATCTACACAGGAAGAGACAGTTCCCACCCTGAAGAACCTTCAAGGGGAACTGTTCCCATTTAATGTTTCTAGCACATTCCTACTCAAGGATCTTAGTTTAACAAAATGCAGTTACATATCAAAGCTCTTTTAATTAAAATCACATCAGCCAGCTGGTTTAAATCCCCTCTATTTTCTGATGCTCAGAACTCCAAAAGTTTTTTGAGTGAAACACCCCTTCCTATGTATATTCAGAAGGTAATTCCTGCCTGTGTAAGCTGTGCATCTCTTAGCCTTTTTTTATCCTCACTGGCATAATTTTCCTGCTTGTAAATAGAAAAGGAAGGGGAAGGGAGAGAGAATTTTTTTTAAATCATTTAAAATCATAAAAACTATCCAAGCCTCCCCCAGAAGTCAACCCAGGAGTTGCTAGTCCCAAAAATAAACTTACCAGACCCCTTGCATATAGTAAATCCAAGCAGTTTGCAACTAGGAAATGGTGCCTATGATTTCTGTTGCTGTCGGGTGAAGAGCTTATACTTACTTCTCAGAGGATTCATTCTAGTGCCTGAAAGCCTTTCGGTATCTCCTCCCACTTGTTTTATGACGGTGCACTGGGAAAGGGTGCAAGACAGACGCAGGGCTGCACCAGTCCTTTTTGTTCGTGAATGCTGTGAGACTCCTATTGATTATGATATTTATAGAAGACTCAGGGAATTCACGCTGATGTAATAAGATGAGGCAATTATTACTAATCAGTGAATATGCAAATACATTTTTCTGAAAATAGCACATCAGGAATTTTAATTTGTGAGGATCATTTGTTTTTCATTTAGATTTTTCTTTAGCAAAAATTTTGTTATTTTGTAATTCCTCTGGGACAGCCCTGGACTGTTTTTTTTTTTTTTCTTTTTTCTTCTTTTCTTGTAGTGCCTGAGAGTTGCTCCCTTCTTTTGTGTAATCAGTCAATTCTTATTGCCGTTTCAGGCCACCCTAAAAAAGCTGCTCCCCAAAATATCAGCCACTTCCTTCATTCCCATCAAAAATTAATTTGGGAGACAAAATGATGTCTCAGAACTGATCAGGGTGTGGTTTGCTTACAAAATCTACTTCCCAACTTCAACTTAAGAGTTCTGACCTAGCAATAAAATGACACCCAACCAAATAAATGGGACTCAGTGGGATGCAGGTGCCTTTTAAGTGTTCCACCTGGCCTTCAGTATGTGTGTTTACTTACTTGCTGATTTAATTCCTGTTTTTTAGATTCTTTTTTATTACTGGGCTTGAATAGTGTGTGTCTTCTCAGGCAACTTGAGAATTGGGGATTTGTTAGTTTAGTGCTATCACCAGATCATGAAGGAGGAGGTGAAATAACCTTTATGTTGCGTTTTTCTTATTGCTTTAAACTTAAGCAGAACCAATGACACTCTTTCCTATGTCATGTGCTGCACCTACAATTACCTTTAGTTACCTGCCATTGTTTCCTGGTATATATCTCTGCCACAGATTTGGAGGCCTTCACTGTGGCATGCAGGCTGTGGATCTTACTAACTATCCCTATGAAGCACTTCCCTATGAAGTAGGTTTGTTATCCACAGACGGAGAAACTGAGGCATGGGACTCTCTAAGGTATTAATGATTTCACATGGCCTATTTAAAGTCCCTTATTATGGGGGCTGTGATTTTTCCCACAGTACTATGCATCTGGCTTCTGGAAAATCAGGCCCCTTTAAAACATCTCATTTTTTGTCTTCCAAATCCTGGAATCATTGCCTGGAGTCACAGGCTAAGTGTGCGGTAGCCCTGTTTCACCTCCCACCCTTGTTTGCGTAGACAGTGAGCTCTGGGGCAGAGGCTGTCTGTTGGTGCAAGTGACTCTCTGGCCCCATAGACATCAACGTGAGTCTTGCCACTGATCTCACACTCAGTTTCACTCTGTGTGGACCTGCTACACCTGGCACACTGTGGCCCCACTCTCAGCTTGGAGTGCTGTCATCTGGGTGCCACAGGGAACTGAACCATAGTTTCTCACGTTGCATGCCAGGGCCTTGAATGCCAATCACCCTCCTGTCCTGCTGCTGCTCAGATGGGGAATTGTCTCCTATGGGGAGAGACAGACACCCAAGTGCTCTTCAGTGATGTTACTCGTATCACACAAGAACCTGGTGGGCATGATCCTGACTTGAACTCCAAGAGATTGCCCTTGCACCAGCAATGCAATTATTTCCCAAACTGATGGATGTGGCTCTGATGTCAGTTTTTCCTAGAGCCTCAGGGTAATAATTCTGGCATGCTAATGGGGAAATCTCTATCTGCATTTCCAGGACTGGCTGCTTTTCCTGTATCAGCTGAGTGACTCCCAGAGGGGGAGGGGACCACATCTTTAGCCTCTGGGATTTACAGAGCAGGGGTGCAAGCACAGCCAACTGGTAGTGACAGCCGAGTCAGTTGGGTTCACCTGAAATGTCTTGGCACAGTTCCTTTAACCACAAACTCGGGACAGCCTTCCGAGGAACAAGGAAGTGGGATGCTGAGTAGGTTACTGAGCAGGTAACCTACATCAATGCATAGAAAGTAAAACTCATCTGACAACGTTGTAGCATGAGGATTGAAACTGGGATTATATTGCTGCTGTTCTGGCATGCACCCCTTGCTGTGCAGCAGGCAGGGAATACACTAGGGAGCCAGGAGCCCCATAGCTTCTAGTCTTGCTCCAGCACTAACTCCCCTGTGCAGTCTTGATCAACTCACTTGACCTTTCCAGGCTATGTGGGCTAAGAATATGGGTTCCCTGAACTTCAGTATGCCAAGGAAAGCACCCTTCATTTCCCATGCTTGTGCTTCACATTTATATATAAAATATATAGTGGCCCAGAGCATTGGATGCAGGCTGATTTACACCAGCTGTTGATCTGACCCTTTCTTTCTAGCCCTGGTGGGGACAAATGAGTGTGGAAAGGGAGGCAAGGGCTGAGGCAGCAGCACAATTTTGGGGGAAGGGAGCATAAAAATAGCCTCCATGCTGCTGGCCTGGCTGCTGCTACCACTGCCAGCAGCCTGGACTAGATGACTGGATTAGGGGGTAGATTAGATGACCTCATGAGGTCCCTTCTAGCCCTACTTTCTTATGATTTTCAGACTAACATGGCTGAGGTGATGCAGGTGCTAAAGGAAGCCTAGAGGATGCAAATTCAAGGCCATAGCAGCAGTGCTCGTGGTGCTGCCTGTCAGATTTCAATGAAATATGCAAGTTCTGTCACAAGGACACAGGAAAGGAAGATCTGAGACCCTCTTGTGCTAATTCTGTTGGAGATTCTGACTGCCAAATTATAGTCTAGTGGGCTGGGGTGGGGAGGCTGTGTCAGAAGCCAGGACCCCCATTCTCTGCTCAACTCCCTTTTCTTGATGTCCATCCTTGGGAAGTGGTGGCACCAGTGATGTTCAACAGAATGCAGGTGTTCATTAGGGACAACTTGCTTTGCTGTTCTGCAGTGATCTGATTAGCACCAGATCCCCAGACCAGCTCAGAAGTGTTCATCTCTCTGCTGAGGACCAGCGAGGCAGCACAGCACTGGGTCAGGCTCAAGAGGGTGATGATTTGCAGAGCTTTGGCATGGGGGATTTCACCTCCTGTGAATCTCTAAGCTTCCCTCAGGCCCCAGGTGGCTGGACTCCCTCTCTCCACAGTGTGGTTTTGAGCCATGAGGCCTAGCGGAGCTTTGAAAAGGAAAAGAAGGATGTTGTGAAATCCTTCCTCTGGCCATTGGACTTCGAAGCTCTTGAAGGTGTGCCCTGAAGCGGCTGCACAAGTTTCCTTGACACTAAAATGAAAGATCATGTGGGCTGGTTAGGGGAAGGCCAGTGGTGACGCAGAGTCAGGTCGCAGCACTGACCGCTTTCACTATTTGGGGATTTTAAGAAGAAAAAAATGAATCAGTAATGCAAACAGAGCAAGTAAACCCACATGTTCTTTCTGGGGAAGGAACTGCCCACATACCCAGGAAGGGCATGGATGGTGGAGGGGACACAGGGCAGCCATGATCCCAAGGCAAAGGAAAAGCGGAGTTTAGGTCAAATGCGACCTGTGTGCTGGGTAAGCACAATCCTTCTCTTGGTGTCACAGCGGGGTTCTAGCTTCCCTGGAAGGAAGCCTTCCTGCATCTGTGTTGAAGGAACAGATGGTGGGGATGGCTAACAAAGCAATGGGATAAGAGAGACCTTTGAGCCAGGATCCTTTGCCCCCAAGTGTGTGTTGGAAACAATACCCCCCAGTCTGTCCCTGCTGACCCACTCATCCTTGTGTGGGCCCAATCTTGTCCTGCCACTAATCATGCTGGCACCCTTACTGCAACCATGCTGCCAGCAAACCAGAGCCATGGACCTTTTGGGCACTCTTACACATGCTCCGGGGGGTGGGGGTTCTTTAATCAGAATGGCTCCAAGAACTACTTTAATTAAAGTACCGCTGTGTCTCCTATATCAGTGTCCCTGCACTTCAAAAGGGCAGTGTGGGCACTTGACCTAAAGCTCATTCAGTGGGGATGCTGATACACGAGACCTAGGAGGCCACTGGAGCTTGGCAATTGCTATACTCCAGTGGCCTTACTTAATCAAGTGTGCTCTGACGCACTGGAATTCCAGTGTGTTGGAGCAGCCTCCACAATCATGTATAGGCGCCCTTCGGTACCACCTGACATGGGCACACAGGGCCCTCCCATCAGGGTAAGAGGAAGCAGAACCTTAGTTTTACTCCATGTTCTGATCCTGGCAGTACATTTTGGGGGTCTGAGTCTCAGCTGAGTTGTCGCTGGTGATGGGGCATCTGTCTCCCAGAGGGATCATTCTGTGTCTAGAGGTCTCATTGATAAGGGAGGTTCTTCATGGCCCCAGCTGAAGTTTCCCTTTGTCTTGGGCCTATGCCTTCTGGGAGAGAGCTAGTCTGTCGGTGACTCCTCCTTGCACATGGGGTCTGGCAGCTGAGCAGAAATCTTGTGATCTTAACCCAAAAGACAGTAGACATTTGTGTCCTGGGCTGAGGTTGCATGGGAACCTGCAGGCCAGGGTCATCTTGGATCCTCTTTCTTGCTTCTCCTGATTTCCCTTGGTGTAGTGGAGGACAGGATGGAGCTCTCTGGGTGGAGATGAGCCTGGTTTAAGAAATCCTGGCTTCTCTCAGATTTTCCCATTGGGACAAGGCTCAGCTCTTTCAATTAGCTCCAGGCACTGCCCAATTGCAAGTGGAACTGCGTGTAGTGGAGATCACGCTCTGACAATGCAACTGCATCCAGTTGTGGTGGCACTTGGCTGGGTCTGTCCAAGCCTCTCTGGGAGGGAGAGGAAGGAGGATGTGGTGCTTAGGGCACTAGGCTGGAAGCCCAGTATCCCCTTCTCTTCTTTGCCCCCAGCTTCCTGTGTGACCCTGGGCAAATCGCTTGACCTGTCAGTGCCATCTGTACAGTGAGGATAACAGCAGGGCCACAATTGGGGATGAAGATGATTTGTTGCTCAGGTAGCCCAGGATGCAGCAGCACCACCCATCACTGGAGTGTCTGGATGTCTCTATGTACAATGGTAGCAAACCTTCAGCCCTGAAGATGCCCCTGGGGTATGGTATTCCCCTGCTGGGAGGGTTAATTTGCTTTAAAGTGATCCACTAAAATGAAATTCCTTGGTTGGGGGGGATGTTGGGTTAGTTGCTTACATGCCTACAGTATATACTGTGGAGTCCCAGTCCCTGCCTGAGAGATCAACCCCTGGCCTGCTCTGGGGACCTGCTATGCAGCCCAGAGCAGTGCTTGGCAGCCATCCCATCTGTAGGGCTGGGTGGTAGAGGTGAGTTTGGAGCAATTCCATACCCTGTGCCTTCTTTCTGTTTCTTGGCCTTGTCTCTGTGGGTTGGGGGCAGTGGGGTTGCAGAGGAGCTTCAGAAGTCTCTGAGCCCTGAGGTGTCGCAAGGCCTGTGCTGCTGCAAAACCCCAGCCTGTGAATCCCTTTAGCTTCTCCATCAGTCCCCTGCCTGTATTGCTTTTGCCTCTGCCCTCAGCCAGAGCATTTTCCTTTAGTTAGACTTTGCTTGGGGCATGTCAGGCACCTCTCAGTCTGCTCCATTCATTTAACCACCAGCCCAACTGCCCAGGACACTTCCCTGCCAGGGAAGACTTGTTCTACCAGTGCAAAATACAATAGGGTGGAGGGGGAGACCTTGTCCTCCTGGTGGCTGTGGCCCATTTTGCGCCTAATCAGGCACTGATTCTTGCTGCTTGTTCTTTCCTATTTGGGGCTCACTGAAACTTTACCGGGAAGACTTTTTCTGGATCCTCCAGCCTCTGCACAGAAAGCAGCAGCTTCCTATGCAGTTCAGTAAGGTCAAGTGCAAAGTCCTGCACTTAGGACAGAGCAATCCCATGCACCAGTACAGTTTGGGGACCAGCTGGCTAAACAGCAGCTCTGCAGAAAAGGACTTGGGAGTTATAGTAGACAATAAACTGCATATGAGTCAATACTGTGCCCTTTTTGTAAAGAAGGCTAACGGTATACTGGACTGCATTAGTAGGAGCCTTGCCATCAGATTGAAGGAAGTGATTATTCCCCTCCATTTGGCACTTGTGAGGCTACATCTGGAGTACTGTGTCCAGTTTTGGGCCCCCAAGGACAGAAAGGATGTGGACAAATTGGAGAGAGTCCAGTAGAGGGCAGTGAAAATGTTAGGGGGCTGGGGCACATGATTTATGAGAAGCTGAGGGAATTGGGCTCATTTATTCTGGAGAAGAGAAGGTGGGGGTAGCAGCAGCCTTCAGCTACCTGAAGGGTGGTGCCAATGAGGATGGAGTGAGACTATTCTCAGTGGTGGCAGATGACAGATCAAGGACTCAGGTTGCAGCAAGGGAAGTTTAGGTTAGATATTTTAAAAAACCCAAAAATTTCTCACTAGGAGGCAAAGAACAGGTTACCCAGAGAGGTTGTGGAATCTCCATCCTTAGAGGTTTTTAAGACCTGGCTAAACAAAGCCTTGGCTGGGATGATAGAGTTGGGGATGGTCCTGCTTTGAGCAGGGGGTTGAACTAGATGTCCACCTGACATCCCTTCCAACTCCAGTTTTCTCTGAGTCTATGATTCTATGAGGATACTGGAGTATCTGGAGATATTTTGGGGCCCTTAGGCTAACCCAGGTCCTGTTTCCAGTGTATGGGACCAGATAGGGTGTCAGAAGAATGCAGAGGCATTATTAGGCAGTTCTACACTCTGGGCAGCAAACAGGTTGGTGCCCCTGATTGCCCCCCCTACACCCCCATTACTGTGAGACTTGGGTGCTAGTCCCAGCCCTGCCACTTACCTGCCCTGTGACCCTAAGAATGACCTTTCCCTTCCACATGCCTCAAATTCCCCTACAAAAATGGGGATGACAGTCTCAGTGCATGTTCCTGCAGGGTTGTGTGTGGGTGGGCAGTAGGAGACAAGAGCCCAAGACTGGCTACCCAGGGGGACCCCTCTGTGCTCACCACAGTAGTAAGAGACTCTCATATGATGTTCAGACCTAGAGGCAATGCACAGACCAGTCTTCATAGATCAGGGCTGGAGTTAGGAGCTTGCAGCACACTGGGAGTTTGACACCTATCTCCCTTAGGCTCCCTGAAACATTATCTAGTGGGTCTACTGACCCCCCCCCACTCTTTCCTCCCCCCCAGGACTCCAGCTCTGGTCTGAATGCAGTGGGCTTTGTGAATGATAGAGTCATTTTTTGTCGGTGCTGCTTCATACTGGAGTCTCTGTGTGCGCAGAAGAGGCTAAGTCATCTGCTTGGATTCCTGTAACAACAAGAGTGGCGGGTCTTTCCTGGAACAGCTGCCTGGGAAGGTGTGGGGCTATCACCCCATTCCAGGAGAGACAGAGGACATGGATTCTGATCTTGCCATTGTCTTTGTGTATGCAGCACTTCAACCTGATGAGTAATTCTTCCCTGTCTTTTGTTCTTCACTCTCTTCATAGCCCGAGGAGCAAGCAGGGCTTTTTTGTGCGTTTGAAATAGGAAGTTCCATTTCAGTGAAGCAGCATAACTGTTTCCTAACCTTGCCCTGGTATTTCACCACCCAGGTTGTCTGGTTTGCTGCCTGCCTCCAATATACCTGAGAACACGGTACAGCCCAGGGCAGCTTGGCAGAAAACAACTTGCCACCAACCTTATCTGGTGAAGAGTTGCAGGCTTGGAAAGGTGTGTGTGTGTGGCCAGGGGAGCTGTGGGCTGCCACCAAGGGGCATTTGCTGAGGTGTCTGTGAAGAGAGCTCAGGGCTGGATGAGCAGGTGGAGGGGTCAGGAGCTGAGTTAGGCTGGAAATGGCTTTCCCAGCCTCTGGAATGGCTTAAGAATTGAAACAATTTCCTGTTCTGCTTTACAGTAAAACCATGTATGTGTGTGCGCATAAGCTAACCAGCCCCTGGGGATCAGGGCTCTTGCCTGCAAGGTGGGAGACTCAGATTCAAGTCAGTCTTCCACATGGCAGGGGTGCACACTGCTTACCAGGCTATTGAATTTTCTGGGGCAGATTTCACTTTTGGTCTGTCTTCTTGGAACTGTTTCACCCTGTACGTCCATGTCCTGCTCCCTTCACTCAACAGGAGGATTTTGCCTTGGCACCAAGAACTTGGCTTTGGTGTAGTGTAGTTTGCCAGAAGATGATGACGCAGAGGGGCATTCACTAGTGAGGTGACTCCCTCTAGTGGCACCATTTGGTAAGTGCACACCACAGGAGACAGAGACAGGACCAGGCTCCTGTCTCTCAAGCTGGGCCTACTAAGAACATTAAAGCAAAGAGTGGAGCCATGTGAGATTTCCTCAGTGGCCATGCAGGCTTCCATGGTTGGGAGAGGAGCACTGGGTTTAGGACTGCAAGTTGGCACCGGATTTAGAAGCCAGACGTTTCCTTTGGATCTTTTCTACCTGGGCCAGACCCCTGCAGCAAGTGGGTAAGCTGATTACTCCCATGGACAGCAGATCAGCACAAAGGCAGGCAGGAGCAGGGGACTTTGGCTGTGGTCTGTAGCAGGCGAACAAGGCCCTGACTTGCATATAGCAGAGCCTATGCAAGGTTGACATTCCACTTGTCACAGTCCTACAAGCAGAGGCCTCATGCTGATCC
Organism: Gavialis gangeticus; assembly: GCF_001723915.1. NCBI lineage: Eukaryota > Metazoa > Chordata > Crocodylia > Gavialidae > Gavialis > Gavialis gangeticus. The sequence goes on from NW_017728973.1 coordinate 4,814,769, forward strand.
CAGATGTCACCTGTCCTCAGCATCACTGGTACCTGGATCTGCTGGCAGGTGCAATTTTTAGGATCAAGTGCTGGAAGAACAGCACATGCAGCTGTTCCCAGTTGCTTCTTTCACTCATTTTCCCTACCCGGAGCCTCCTAAAAATACCAGCTCTTAGTTTTCACTTGTTTTTTGACTACAGAAAAGTAATAGGACAATTCTTTTGTTGCAAGCAACTCAGAAAGCCCACAGCAGGGCACAATGGATTTAACACTAGGGTTCCTATTGGAAATCTCTGGGTTTTTCTTGTGACTTGTTTGCACACCTAACAGTTTGAACACCTGCAGTACCCTGGCTGAGAATCATTGTATTAGATTATGCAGCTTAAAGGCAGGGACTCCTTACATTCTGGGTCAGCACTGCCTTGTTCTTGCTTGGCTCCTAGATGAAGGTTTGTTTAGTTGAAAGGTAACTATGAGCAGACATGGAAGCTGTTTTCAGTTCTTTGAAAGGCTGCCAGAGACAGATCACCAAATCATTAGATGCAGGGGTAGCAGTGGACATAGTCTTCCTGGACTTTCGGAAGGCCTTCGACACTCTCTCTCACCCTGTTCTCATTAAGAAACTGGGGGACTGTGGTGTCAACACCTACACAGTCAATTGGGTGGCTAACTGGCTGGAGGGCCACACCCAGAGACTGGTGGTGGATGGGTCATTTTCAACCTGGAGGGATGTGGGCAGTAGGGTCCCCCAGGGCTCAGTCCTCAGGCCTGCACTGTTCAACATCTTCATCAGTGACTTGGATGAGGGGGTAAAAAGCACCCTGTTCAAATTTGCTGATGACACTAAGATGTGGGGGGATGTGGGCACGCTAGAAGGGAGGAATAGGCTACAATCGGACCTAGACAGGTTACAAGGGTGGGCGGATGAGAATAGCATGGGATTCAACACCAACCAGTGCAAAGTGATGCACCTGGGGAGGAAGAATCAGCACCATACCTACAGGCTGGGGAAACTCCCTTCTTGTCAGTACAGAGGCGG
>NW_017728973.1:4820788-4835470 GCF_001723915.1 Gavialis gangeticus
CCAGGAGTGACCAGGAATAACAGTCACAAGCTGGCAGAGGGTAGATTTAGGCTAGATATCAGGAGGCGCTACTTCACGGTCAGGGCGGCTAGGATCTGGAACCAACTTCCAAGCGAAGTGGTGCTGGCTCCTACCCTGGGGGTCTTTAAGAGGAGGTTAGATGTACACTTTGCTGGGGTCGTTTGACCCCAGTAATCTTTCCTGCCATGGCAGGGGGTCGGACTAGATGATCTACCCAGGTCCCTTCTGACCCTAGAAACTATGAATCTATATTGACCTCCCTAGCTCCAGAGGGCAGGGCATAAAGCTGTGGCTTTAAACTTCAGCAGAAATCTCAGAGAAGCCTTCCTAGTAAGAAAAGCAGGACAATGGAACAAACTGTCTAGGGAAACCGTGGACTTTTCTTCACCAGGGGCTTCCAAAAGGAGGCCAACTTTGCCTTTCTCTGGGATGGGTTGGGAGGAGTAACTCCTGCAGCTGCGAAGGTTTAGCTGGAAGAGCCTTGAGGTCCCATCCCACTTTGCAATTGTAGACACTACCATAACAGCAGTAAGGAACTAACTCCAGCATCTGACAAAGTAGATTGTTGCCCATGAAAGCACATGCCCATCTGATTCAGTTAGTCTTGAAGGTAGCACCTTGCCCTGCCTTTCTGGGTCTCTTCTAAATTTATGGATCCTACTTACCTTCCTGCACCATTGCTGTCAACAGATGGCAAGGTGGTGTGATCATCTGCAATGGGACAGAAACAGTGTAGGCAGCCTTTGCTGAAGGGTATTGTGGCTTTTGAATTAGTTGCTGACTAGATATTAAATTTGTAGTCTGCCCTGGACCAGGACAAACACATTACACTCATTTCTTCTCTCACTGCATACTGGCATTTAAAATTACGATGCTGGTTCCCTGGGTCCAGCTTTATGGCGCCATCTGCTGTTGCACGCAGAAAAGACAGTGGAGTGCTGGGAAACAGCCCTTGGTTGTATTAGGATAGTACTTCCTACAGCCTGGATCTAGACATACCCCTTGCACTTATGGAGTTGAACGAGGTAAGGCAGGACCTTTCAGCTGAGTGGGGTTGACCCACACTACTCAGCTCAGGTATGTTAAACAAAGTGAGCAGAGGCAGGCTATGCAAGCAGATTTGTCTATAGTTAACAGGAAGCCTCAACTGTACCTAGGCAGCTACTGAGCAGCTTCTCAGGGCACACATTGTAGCCCTCCAGTTGTTTAGCAGTGCAGAGACAGTTTTGGATCTGTTGCACATAAAGATTTGGGTCCCATGCCTAATGGCCCGTAGATACAGCTAGCATTTCACATATCCATGAAGAAAGCAGCATCAGTGCCCTTGGTGGCAGAGAAAGCCTGCAGAAGGATCAGGGTCCTTCACTATCCTCTGACACAAGACTCCAGGCATGGTTCCCTGGCCTGTGTTATGCAGGTCAGGGTAGAAGATTGGTGTAGGCCTCTCTAGCTTTCAAATTCGTGAATAAAGACAAGGATACATTGGTCTAACCCAGTGTATTTAAGAAACAGACAAAGGTGTTGATTTGAATGGAATATTCTTTTGCCTGCAGGAAAAAAGGTTCCTCTAATCCCACCTGTGAGGCCCTGCATGGGGCTGCCTCAGCCATTACAGCAATGACAAAGGAGAGCAAGGGCCACAAGAGCAGCTCTCAGGAAGGTTTGTCTTTGCCTAAAATCATATTGATCCTGCCCTAGGATGCCAGTGCCCTAGAACTACACCTCAGTCCCATGCTGTGAAACGGTAATTAGCTCCCTACCATTCTACGAGACACAAAATGCACATAGGCTGCTAGGAATTTTTTTTTTCCAACTTTTATTTTAAAAGTCATAATTGAAGCTTAACAAAGTCTTATCCCATTGTTATTCCGAGCTGTGGCGCTGCCATGGGCCCTGTGCTGTTAGAACCACCACCCACCTGGTGGCAGGTCCCATGGACACACATCCAGAGGCAGCCAAGGTTTGGTGACCAAGTTTGCTATGTGGAATTCATTAACCCCTCGTGTGCCTTCTGCAGCAAGTGCAGTAATGACACCAACCACAAGCAACCTTAAAATAAGTTTGTTTTTACTGGGAATAAGGAGGACCCCCTTCATTGCGAATCTCGTGGGTGACAGTGGTAAGGGAGCAGTTCCCTCTGCAGTAGCCAGAGGGTGCTGCAGAACCTGGGCATGTCCCCTCCCACCCCCCAATACATACATGCAGGTATTTATAAAAGAAAGGCAGATTCTGGATTGGAGCCACCCTAGGATGGTTTCTATCAGACAGGACGTTCCCTATGGACAAATAAAAAAAAGCACTGCCACTCAGAGCATCATGGGAAACCATCGTCATCATCCTCTGCCATTTCCTTTGCAAATTCTAGATCCTGCTGCTCGCGCTCCCGGCGCTCCTAGAAAACAGAAGCAGGACTTGTTGGCTGCAATCAGGGGCTCAGAGAGAGACTATCAAATGCTCGCATATCACTGCCCAAAGGTGACTGGTGGGCCACCCATGAATGGGTTTGGAATAAGCCCTCCCTCTCCCCCCCACAGGGAATGGAAGGCCAAATGGGCCATACCCAGGGTGCACACAGGCAAGGTTGGAGGCTTTGCTCTGCTGACCTAGCCCTAGGGAGGCATGGCTCTGGTCTGCAGTCAAGTGGCACTTCCAGGAGAGTGGCTAAAAGAGGAGCTTTAAGCATCCATAAACTAGTGGGACCAGCATTGCTCAGAGCCAGAAGCCAAGAAACGCAATGAGCTCTCACCTCTGCAGACTCCAAGTCCTTGTTGTAAGATTTAGGTGGGAACCTCATGGCCTGGAAACACAAAGGAGATGGGTCAGTGAACAGGACAAGGTTACTGAACCAGATCTGCTTCAGCTGGGCAAGGGACACAGCGAAGATGCACAAAGCCTGCAGCTTCTTCCATTTGGGCCAGAGACTTTTGTGGGCTTTGACTACAAAAGGCAGCAGATGTTTCCAAGCAGGTACAGCAGCCAGGGGGCATGACCCATGCTCCTTCAGCTGCAGACCAATAGGGAAGGTTGTAACCCAGGCAGGTAGGTTATGGGTAGCCATATAACCCATTAACATGCCAGCTGGAGAGCTGCCTCCAGGCTCTCTCTCAGGCCAGTGAAGCTCTGGACATATTAAAAAAAAAAAAAGGGGGGGGGAACATTTTTGTAGCTGGGCACTTTGCTGGGCAGTTCTTAGCACAGTATCCAGTGTGACCCAAATGCTTACAGCATCTGGAATTCGAGGGCTACAAGATTTGCTGATCTCAGGAAATTTCAGGTGAGGCCTTCACAGCACTTCAGAAGCATTGTGGACACAATCCTTGCTCTCCAAATCTACCCCCTACCTTCTACTCTCATCCACTCTTTGCCCAGTGTTGGGAATGGAACCAAGGTGTCTTGGGTCCTCAACCCCTGTCCTAACAATCCAAGTGCAGTACAGTAGTAGGCTGAGTAATGAAGGGGTATATTTAAACAGGACAATCCTGAGGGGCAGATAAAGCCCTCTGCAGGCCACTGGTTAGGGAGGAAGGTGGCACCAAAGAAGTGGGAGAACAAGAGAGAAGCCATCGCATTCTCCCAGAGGGGCTGGGCACCTAACAGTAGGTGCTTCTCAACAATCAAGGCTGATTCACTGCTGCAGAATTAGAAAGGGCCTCCCAGGCCTTCGAGCCCAATCTCCTGTGCTCAGACAGCAACATCATAGGATCCCCTTCTTAAATAGGTCAAGCTACACTTTAACACCAGGTGTTTTTTTTTTTGCCCCCCTCTAATCCCACTGTGTGGGGAGCTGCATAGCTCAGTCAGTAGGGCAGTTGGCTATGAATTAAAAAGACCCAACTTTGATCCCAATTGATGGCAGTGAGCTTCCACTCACTGTTTCCATTTCTAGTGCAGCTAAGACCCATCCAGCCTCCTATCTAATGGGTAACAGGAGCTACCTAGGCATAAAGGTGGCTGGAGTGGACCACATCACCTCCTGCTTGTGCTGGAGTTTAAAAAAAAAAAAACAAGCAGTGAAGCCCTGCCTCCACTGCCCCAATGGGCCTCAATGGCCTGTAAACAGAACAACTTTACTATTCCCACTGGGAGGCTGTTTTGGTCCATTATTCTCTGATGATTTAAGTCCCAGACTCAGTTCATTGCCAGTCAGTTCACCCCACTTGTTCTCATGACAGTGTTATTCTTTACTGTATGCGTATAAATACACTAGCAGAATAAACACCAGGGAGGAGGAAGGGAAGAAAAATCACATCTTGCCCTGCCTGTACTTTGCCACGGGAACAAGCTAAATTCTTCTGGTCTCTTCTTATGATAGGTTCTCCCTTCCTTCTTTGCTCCTGCTCCACTTGCAATTGGTTTCTCTCAAACCTCAGTGACCAGAGACATATACAGCATTCTAGATGAGGAGGTCCTAGTACCTGTACCATGGATGCAGGGAAAGCAGTGGACATAATATACCTTGACTTTAGCAAGGTATCTGATACAGTCTCCCACAGCTTTCTTGCAAGCAAGCTGAGGAAGTATGGATTGACTAAATGAAACTGTAAAGTGGATAGAAAAGTAGTTGGATTGGGCTCAGTGGGTAGTGATCAATGACTTAATGTTCAGCTGGCAGTCAGTATCAAGTGGAGTGCCCTAGGGGCTGGTCCTGGGGCCAGTTTTGCTCAGTATCTTAATTAATGATCTGGAAGATGGGATGGATTACACCCTCAGCAAGTTTGCAGATTACACCAAACTGAGGAGTGTAGTAGATACATTGGAGGGTTAGAGCTAGGATACAGGGTGATCTAGACAAACTGGAAGACTGGGCCAAAAGAAATCTCATGAGGTTCAACAAGGACAAGTGCAAAGTCCTGCACTTACGACGGAATAATCCCATGCACCAGCACAGGCTTGGGACCAACTGGCTAAGCAGCAGCTCTGCAGAAAAGGACCTGAGGATAAGCTGGATATGAGTAAGCAGTGTGCCGCTGTTGCCAACAAGGCTAACAGTATACTGGGCTGCATTAGCAGACGAGTTGCCAGCAGACTGAGAGAAGTCTATTCCGCACTGGTGAGGCCACATCTGGAGTACTGTGTCCAGTTTTGGGCCCCTCATTATAGAAAGGATATGGACAAATTGGATAGAGTCCAGCAGAGAGCAATGAAAATGGTTCAGGGGCTGGGGCACATGACTTGAGGAGAGGCTGAGGAAACTTGGTTTATTTCACTTGATGAAAAGACAACTGAGGGGGGATCTGATAGCAGCTGTGGATCCACCCTTCAGGTACTTCAAAATGGATGGAGTTAGACTGTTCTCAGTGGTGGCAGATGACAAAACAAGGTGCAATGGTCTCAAGTTGCAGCAAGGGAGGTTTAGGTTGGATATTAGGAAAAACTCTTACTAGGAGGGTAGCGAAGCACTGGAACAAGTTACTTAAAGAGGCTGTGGAATCTGCATCCTTGGGAGGTTAAGGCCTGGCTTGACAAAGCTCAGGCTGGAACGATCTAATTGGGGATGATGGTCCTGCTTTGAGCAGGAGGTTGGACTAGATGACCTCTTGAGGTCCCCTTCCAACCTTAACTGTCTACGATTTTATGGCACCAATTAGTTCATCACACTGCAAGGCTTTGGCTTCTTTGACTATGGGAGAGTGTTCCAAGAAGTGGGGTGGGGAGGGAAGAATACCTTTGTATACAGGCTCACTAACCTAGTGAGAAGATTTCTAAAACTAAGTTCAAAAAGGGATGGAGGCAAAAAGTCCACATGCAAGTAAAGAGAGACAGGTAACCTAGATAAAAGCCAGAGAAGAGGTAGCAACATGGAAAGGAATCTTAACAAGAGAATTAGCCAGGCAACCAATTCATCATCCAAGATGTTTATGTATTAATGAGAGAAGCATAAAGAATAAGTGGGAAGCACTGGAAGTTCTTCTACTGACAAAACATTACATTCTAATTGGGAAAGCAGACTTAAGGGGATAGTTGACATGATTAGAATATTGTCAGGGATGAACATAACACAAGACTGCCAAGGCACAAACTGAAATACTATTGGTAAGAGATATCAAAGGCACCAGAAAAGCATTCTACAGGTATGTTAGAAGTAAAAGGAAGACTAAGGAAAACATGGACCTCTCACTGAATGGGGTGAAGCAGCTAAGAACAGAGAATGTGGAGATGCCAGAAGTGTTTAATTACTCCCCTTCCCCTCCCACTTCAGGCTTCACAAAACAGATGAGTCCAGTCAGCAACAAGGATAAAGAAAGAGATAACCAACCTAGCGTAGGGAAAAAAGTTAGAGATCACTCAGATAAGCTAGATGAGATTCATCCAAGAGTACTCAAGGACTTGGCTGAGGTAACTGCAGAGCCATTGTGTGTTATCTTTGAGGATCCATGGAAGTCAGGCAAGGTTCCAGATGATTAGAAAAGGGTAAATATGGCATCTGTCTTTAAAAAAAGGAAACAAGGAGGATCCACAGAATTAGATAAGTCAGCCTAACTTCAATGCCCAGAAAGTCTATTTCTAAGCATGTAGAAGAGAACAAGGTGGACAAGATCGGTCAACATTTATTCATCAATAGCAAATCTTGCTTGACCAATCTGTTTTCCTTCTGTGACAAGGTAACAGGCTCTATAGACGGGAGGGAGGGTGGGGGAAGCAATGTGATGTACCTTGATTATTAGCAAGGCTTTTACAGTACCTCAAAACATTTTCATTAGTACAACCAGGGGGCCAGGGCACCCAAGAGTGCTGCAAGATCCTTTAAAGGGTGCGACAGGGTGTGAGGAGATAAGCAGATAAGTGGAGATTCAGGTTCAGTCCCTGCCTAGCAGTTTCCCCCACCCATTCTGCCTGGAAGTAAGCACTGTAATAAATAGTTATTGAAATGGGGTGTTGCTCAATTCACAAACATTACGGAGGAGGCCTCAAGTCTAAAAAAGTTAAAGAACCACCGGTCTAGATGAAAATACAGTAAGGTGAATACATAACAGTCAGAATCACTGTGCTCAAAGAGCAGTCATCAATGGCTTAGCATCTAAATGGGAGGAGATGTCAGATAGTTCCCAAAGTGTCTGTCCTGGGTTCAGTACTGTTTAATGTCTTCATTACTGCTTCAAAAGATGGAAACAGGTGTACACTAAATTTGTGGAAGACACCAAGCTGGGCAGGTTAACAAGTACATTTGAGGAAAAGACTGGGATTTAAAATGACATTGGTAAATTAGAGAATGGTTTAGAATTAATTGGATAGAATTTAGTAAGGACAAGTGCAAAATCCTGCACATAGAACAGAACAAGCAAATGCACAAATACAAATTAGGGAATGCCTGGACAAAGCTACAATATTGCTGAAAAGGACCTGAGGATTATGGTGTATTGAAAGCTGAAAAGGACTCAACTACAGGCTATTGTTGGGGTTGGGGGTAGTGGGGGCGGGGAAGGGCTGTATTAACAGGAATGCCAAATGCAAGTCACAGGAAATGATTCTTCAATCTAGTGCTGGTGAGGCCTCGCCTGCAGTAGTGTCCTGTTTGGACACCAGGCCTCAAGAAACATGCAGACAAACTGGAGAAGGAGAATGGGGGAAATTCTTAGTAGTCTAAGATACATGACTTACAAGGAAATGTTTGAAGAACTTCAATTATTTAGCCTGGAGACAAGAAAACTGAGTGGGACTGATAACAGTCTTCAGATATCCAAAGGGTGGTGAGAGAGGATGGGGATGGACTAATTTTGTGTACAAAAGGAACAGGACAAGAAGTAGTGGTCTTAAATCACAGCAAAGGAAGTTCAGATTGGATATCAGGAAGAATTTTCTAGTCCCACAGAGACATCCAGTCTCAGGACTGCTAGCTGAGACTCACAAAAGTGACGTGATGAACAGTGCCCATGCCACTTACCTTGACAGACATATTGTGGATGTCGAGGCAGAAGGAAATCCTCTGATGGAAAGCTAGCTGGGGCTCCCGGGTAGAGTAGATGTCAATCATCTCTTTGGACTGGACATAGCCCTTTTCGTGGTTAATGCTGGCTTCGATCACACCATCCCGGATGGCCTAGAACCAAGAGGCAGTATGATCACACAGCTTGATTGCAAAAGTGGGCCTGCAGCTCCATGCAGGAAATAACTGCCCAATACCTAGGAGCCTATAATGCTAGCAGTAAAGTACAAAGTCTGGAGGGAAAGAGAGATCTTGTAGATGTCAGCTCTGGATGGGACTGGGCATTCTGAACTTTTACTAGCTGCCATAGGGCAGTGGATCTGGTTGCCCAAGTCTTGTTATTTCTTTACCACTTATGGTGAGAGACATCAGTTTATTCTCAAGGCAATATCCCTTGCAAGTGACTGCTCAGGGATAACATAGATAGAGCATGAAGACATCGATAATACTTTCAGTGTCAGAACATCCTGGTGTAAAGGCTGCAGAGGCTGGGATGGCAGCAAACAGCCCAAACTCCAAGAGCAAGAGGGTGGAGCAGAGACTGGCTTAGTATAGCTGGAAAGATGCCAGTTCATTCTGCTAAGAACTGGATAGTTAGCTCTGGTGTCCTTGTCTCATAAGCAGAAGGGGCAGAGGATAGATTTCCTATATATCTCACCTCGGGCTTCAATCCAATGACCCACCTTGGCAACAATGAACTCTGCATCCTCTGGGCTGTCCAGCTGCAGCTTCTGAGCTATGTCAGCCAAGGAGATGCGAGAATAGGATAAACTGATCATGCGAACACCTGGATGAGAGAGAGAAAGAACAAAAGCTGGAGCAGTCCTCAGTGGACAGGCTCCCTACCCTTGGAAAAGAACTTCTGAGCATAAGAACGCTCAAAGGCACCCTGACTCCCACTGGAGTAGGCAAGCTACCCCTTTAGCTCGCCTACTGCTACTTAAACAACGTCTACTGAGATGCGAGTGACAGCCAGGACAGGTGCAGTGAGAGACAAGATGGGATGTCAAGAGCCCCAGGGAGCTGACAATAATGGCCTCTTACCTGTCTTAATCACATTGTGCCTCAGCCGGATGATCAGGGTGTAGGTCCCATCTGCCTGGAACTTGTCCGCAAACTGATCCAGGACCTGGTTGAACTTGGCCAGGTTTCCTGTCCTAACAGCTGTGGGAACATGCACAAGACCACTAAGCAGAGAACACATCTGTTGAAGTCACAAAGAGCAGGAATACAAGCCAGGAGTTATGACTCCATGGCCTGTGATCTTCTTCTTGTTGAGAACTGGAGAGAAACCCAGCAGTACCATGCAATGAGCATTCAAACTCCTTCACAACAGTAAGGAACAATGTTTAAAAGTTACCATGAATGGAATTTTGGCATTTGACATTAGATCCATCAATGGTAGGCATAAAACAGAAGATAGTGCCATTTGTTAATCAAACATGTTAAAATCCAAAGGAGATCAGAACATGATTCTGATAAATACCATTGGGGTGGTCTCTGGAGACCAACACAAAGGTCTGGAGACCAGCCAAGGCATTACATCCCCACATCCTTACCCTGTGTCAGAAGAAAATAGGGCATGAGTGACCTCTTCAGGGAAGGCTGTCTAAATTGAAGTCTATCTGGAATCTCCCCCAGCAGTAATTCCACCACGATAAGCAGCTTGTGGACCTTCAGAAGAAAGATGTGCACAAAAGACCATGAATCGCACAGAAAACTAAGCTATGGACTGAAGTCTCCTAAGGAAGCAAATTCCCCATTACAACAGGAAAAGCGATGAAGCCAGCAAGCTGCTGAGACACCTAGATCCTACCCAAGTTCTGTATGCTACATCAGCAGAAGCAATGTGGAGCAGTCCAATACTTTGCCTCAAACCCACCTATAGCACCCACAATGATTAGGCACCCACTCACTGTCTGTTTGAAGCCAACAGCTGTGTGCTGTGGTGCCTTCCGCAGGGCGTTTGTCATGGTTCTCCGTGCTTCTGAGTACTCCAGCTGAATGGCTTTGATGCGACCTGGAAGGAAAGGAAAAGAACTCAGTAAGGGATGGAAATGGTTTTGAAGACCAGGAGTTGGGTTAATTGAGTCATCCTAAACCAAGCCCTGGAACATGGACCCCACCTAGCACTACCAAGGCTTATTATACTTTGTGGCAAGCTGGACACTTTTTGTGGCACAATCCCCCAGTCCCACAGTGCTTTGGTGTGGAAGTTCTGTTGTAACCTCATTTAATTTTAGAATGGAGTTTGTTAATTGAAGGTAATATGAAAAACAATACCTAATTAGCTCAGTGGCATCAGGGTTCCATGTTTTACTTGCCTCGCCACTTTCACTTTTTGGCATGCCATGGATTTTTGCACTGGCAACCTATAACTGACAGGTTGTAAGTAACTAGCAAATAAAACAGACACTTGGCTGGGATGTTTTAGCCGGTAACAATTTTGCCTTGAGCAAGGGGCTGGACTTGATGATCTCCCAAGATCCCTTCCACTTCTACTATTCAGTAGTTGCCTTGAAGATATCCTTCACCAATTGTCAGGGATCTGGGTTTTCTGTTCACCATAGAAAAAAGTGAAAAAACATGGATTTTTGCATTTTAAAGGATAAAAACTTGGATTTTCTCCTTTAAAGGAGAAAACTGCGGGAAACAGTGAGTTTCCTCTTGCAGGCTGGCAGAGTTCCATCCTGCAAGGGGCTGCAGGGAGCGGAAGGAGGGTGATCAGGCAGGGGGGCCACATGCATCTGAGCATGCACACATGCACATGGCCACCACACAGCCTGGAGAACAGCTCCCCCAGGTAAGTCTGGCAGAGTGGGAAGGGGTTGGGGGAAATTGACGATCCCACAGTGAGGCAGGGAGTTGCGTAGGGCTGGGGCTAGGGCTGCTGTGCTGTCCAGCTTGGGTAGTGAGTGGGGCTTGAGGCCCAGGGCAAGAATGTGCAGCTGCAGGGCCCAGGCCGGGAGCGGCACAGCCGCAAGTGGCTCATCCGAGGGGCGTGGAAGCTGGCTCCCTGCTGCTGTGTGCACTCCCAGGGGGTGCAGGGGAGGGCATATGCCCTCCAGATTTGTGCGTGGAACAGGTGGGGAGCTCCAAGCCCACAACAGGCAGCCCACATCTTGCTACCCTCCCCTCAGGGCCTCTGCAGCCCAGAGGGCAGGACTCTGCATGGCAGGGCAGAGTGTGGTGGGGAAGCTCAGGGCTGCTGCCACAATCCCCGCACTACCATGTCAAGGCATCCCCTGCATGCCCGCCAGCAGCGGGGATCATGGCATGGAGGGCACTTTGCTGTGGCACCGCAGGGCTTGTGCAGCACCTGGCCCCACTCTAACCTGCTGCACAGGGTTTCGCCTGCTGGGCCGTGGAGGCTTCAGGGGGAGGACAGCAGGATAGAGAGCCCGAGCTTGCAGCACCCCGTGCACAAATCTGGGGGGCACATGCCCCCTATGCCCCTCCCTGGGACTGCATGCAGCAGTGGAGAGCCCGCACTGCTGCACCCGAAGAGGGCAGCCTGCACCCCTTCCCCGTGGGCTCTGCTTTGATTGTGCCACCAGTGGGTGAGGGGAAGCCAGGCTCTGCTCTGCAGCAGCTGGTGCTTCCTCTTTTGGGCAGCAGCCCAGGATCAGGCACTGCTGGGTGAGGCAGGGGGCTGTGGATCTGGGTCCCTGGTCCAATAGCCCTGGCAGCTGGGGGCCCCCTCTGGCTGGGCCCAGTGGGCTGTGCATAGGGAGTGAGGGGCACCGGCATGTCAGGGCAGCTCAGCACCACAAAGCAGTGGAGAGGGACAGGCACAGTTGGATCCATGTCTTGGTGAGTGAAGGGGGAGCTCTGATTTTCTATGACAAAAAAACCCAAAATCAAATGCCAAAATTCATAGGTATTTAGAATTTATTTCAGTATAGCAATTGAGACACTGGTAGGTTTCCAAATTGCTTTATATCAAGAAAACACGGAAAAACATGGATTTGGGGGTTTTTAAATCAGAGAATATATGTGTGTTTTTCTTTTTCTTTGCGTGTTTTTAAATCCGAAAATTTGCAGTTTTTAAACAGAGACAACCAGGATCCCTGCTGATTGCTAGCTCAAGCTGTTGCTGCTTGAAGTAGCGTGCAGATGCCTGCTGTCTTACCTGTGTAGTAGAGGTACCGGGCCCACTCATTGTTATTGGCCTGCTCAGGAAATACAGATTTGGAGACAAGCTTTTCTGCCTGGTCATAGAGATTATAGTGAAGGTAGTTTCTCAGCAGCAGGTTCAGGAGGGTAGCTTGGCCATCAGCATCATGGCGGAGGGTCGCTGTCCTCAGACGGGCATGCATAAAACTTCAAGACAGGGTGGGGAGAAAAGAAAATGTGTCAGAAGGAGTAAGAGTGCTGCAAGAGTTCCAGTCAAGGCTATGATGGCTTCACGTGCAAAACACCTCTTTCATTTCAGCAGAAGAAGACTCAAGGAGAATGTGATACATAGGACCGTTACCAAACCCCCCAGACATGACAGCAGCAAGCCATACCTCCTGACCACATCGAGTTTATTCAGGAACTCATAGATGCGGGAGTGGTAGTAGTAACATTTGGCCACCACCAGATCAAGAGCACGGCGGTTTTGGGAGCTGATCTTCTGCATCAGGTCATCAGACACTTTCTGGGCCTGGGAAGAGAAGGAGAGAGGTCAGAGTAAGTGAGAGCGCTCAGGGAGACAGCTCATAAGGGGACCTAAGAGAGGAATCTGTCAGAACCATATTGGCTATAGGGACTCCCACTAACCTAAAACCCAGAGGGACACTTTTGGAACGTACCAAAGCTTCCAAGGGTGCCTCCCACCAGATCCTTTTGAGATGCAGCTAAATTAATCACAGGAAAGCCATCCTGGAACAGCAATAAAACACGGGGTGACTAAATGGAGCTAGCGGCAATTCCTCTGCCTTCGACTTATTCTCCTTATGGGGTACAGCACAAGGCTGCTCAGTTCTGATGTTCTACTACCATCAATATATATGCTTCAAGGCTAGCTTTAATATTTTTGGTAGAGCTCAGCAGCAGCCTTAAAGGCGATGGACAGTGCCCAAGCTCGCCAATCTGTTTCTGTCTGACCCTACAGCCACACTGGCTCCAAAAAAGTCATTGTGTAGGTTTCGGTACTGGGAAAGATGCAGCATGCACTGGCTGATGCAGCGTGCAGAACAGGCCCGGGGCTTTACCTCTGGGTATCGTTTACTGTTCATCAGGTAGATGACCAAGAGCAGCTGAAGATAGGTCTCCACTTCTGGCAGGAGAGGGGCTGATGCTGCCTTTCCCGTCCGGGGACGGAACTGCAACTCTGCTTCTGTGTCCATAGGCTGCAGGGAGAGAGAGCAAAACATGGTGGATGCACAGCCATGCAGCTCTTCATTTATTCACACAGGAACTTCAATGTAGATATACCATATCCACCACTGATGCCCTAGAAACTTTCCCATCCTTTCCCTGTGTGCCTCAGCTCAATCACTGCTGGGGGAAAAAGTCCAACTGGTTTCCACAGTCCAAATGGTTTTCCATAGGCCTGGTGGCAATGCCAGCACAGGTGCCCATGTGAGATTTTGATATACAAATGCAGCTTCCGCTGGAACTGGACTTACACCCCCTCCCATATGCTCCTGAACAAACCAGTTGCATATTTGAATAAACTCAAGCCCCTGGGCTCCCTGACCTTTCCCTCCCCATCAGCATCTTCCGTAGTCTCCTTTCCCATGCCCTTCTCCAACTAACCTCCTCCAGGAAGGCCAGCAGGAAGTCCCGTACAGTGCTGTTGGAGGTGAAGAAGCCATTAATGGCTTTGTGGAGCACATTGGAGTTGAGTCTGCGGGAGGTGGAGGGCAGGGCCCGCAGGGCACGGAGAACATAGCGAGGCTCCTTTCCAGATACAGCCTTCTCAAGCTGCTTCACGTGCTCTTTGATATCTGCAACAGCCCAGGGAAAACCAGGCAGGTGTTAGACTCAGGCAGGCTCTCTCACAAAGGTAGCCCTCTGAGGGGCACAGCAATCCCAGGGAATCAAACTGGTGATGCACCTGCTCCTCATCCTGGACACAGATAGGTGTGCCCATTTCTGGCAAGCGTGCCACAAGCTAAATCCCAGTCTTCCCAAATGCCACTCCCAGCTCCTAGCCTTGCCCATCCTGCTGCTCTACTGTCTGCTTCCTCCCCTGTGTTCAGTCCTACCTGGGGCTCTGCCCCAGCTGTCACTGCCTCTTGCCCGGTCTGTGGCTCTGCTCTGTGCTTCCTGTCCTGGCTGTGGCTCTGCTTTCTGCTCCCCACCCCATCTGTGGTGAGGCTGCCTGCCCTGGCTTTTGCTCTACTCCCTGCCTGCTCTGAGGCCCTGTTTTCCCTATCCAACTTGCTGTTTGGCCCTTCCTGCTGCTGTGCTTTCTGCTCCTGGCCCTGATGTGCGGCTCTGCTCTCCGCTCCCTCCCCCCTCTGCCACGTGCCACAACTTTCACTGGAAACAGACCCCCCCCAGGGGGCTGGGGCGGGGTCCCCGGGACGCCCACAGCGCATGCGTGGTCTCCGAGTGCCGCCGAGCTGCCCCCCCGGGTGTGTGTGGGGGGCTTCCACGGCGCTTGCGCAGTGCCTGCCCCCCCCGAACCCCCTGGAGGGGGGGGGGTCCTCGGGGTCCCCCCGCGCATGCGCGAAAGCCTCCCCCGCCCCTCACCCTCCAGCGTGACGGCGTCGAGCTCCCGCTGCGGCTGCTTCTCGCCGCCG
>NW_017728973.1:4835583-4838620 GCF_001723915.1 Gavialis gangeticus
CGGCGGCGAGACGCGCCCTCCTGCTTCATGGCCGCGGCTGCCGGGGCCGCGCCGGGGCCGTGACAGTGCAACAATCGCGGGAGGAGGCGGCCCCGTGCGCCGCGGGGGCCGTTGGGACGGGCGCAGGCGCGGTCAGTTGATTTCCGAGTCGGGGGCGGCCGCCAGGCTGGCGAGTCGAGCTCGGAGCGGGCCACACGGCACCGCCCCCAGTGGCGGGAGGGGATAGCTGAGCTCGGCCTGCAACTCTGCCCCCGCCTCTGCTTCGGCATGCGCTCGGGCGTTTCCGTCAGCGCCCGAGCATGATCCTCAGCGCTCGGGCATTTCCGTCCCTACTCGGGTCATTCCGTTCCCGATCAGGCATTATCCGTCAGCGCTCGGGCATATTCGTCCACTATCGGGAACTTCCGCTTTCCCTCGACGGCCTTTCTATTCCCCTGCCCTCGCCCGCGGGCCTTTGAGCGGCAGGGCGCATGCGCAACCCGTCCTTCCCCCCCCCTGCGTGGGGGGCGGCCTGCTGCTGAAGGCGCCATTGTAACACGGACACGCCCCCGTGTTCAGCCTGATCCCTGCTGCCAGCGACCTCTTCTGCTGGAGCAAGCTGCCCTGAGCCAGGGCCCGGCTGTGCAGGCTCTGAGGGCGCCCCCCGCCGTGCCGAGCTAGCCCTCTGCCAGACCGGCAGGGGGCTGTGGACCCAGGCAGCTCCCGGGCTTTTTTCTTCTCACTCTTCAGCACGCGTCTCTGGGTCGGGTCTCACTGGGTGTCGCAGCCTTCACGCTGGTGTGCTGTGGTGGGAGACAGCCTCCAGGGCACCCTCATTGTGAATCTTTGCTCTGCGCTCTCATCCCTGCCCAAAAATTGTTGGTTCGCCCCTAGTAACCCCTCTAACCACCGGGGGTAACTGTCCATGCGGGCCCGGGCCCAGGCCCATGGTCTCCTGTTTACCTAATAGGGCCCGGATGTGTTCAAGGGGTAGTGGTCACTGGCTGGTGCACTCTGCTCGGGGTCCCGGGTTTAAGCACTTGTTACAAATCTCTGCCCCATGGTCCGATTCCTGTTGTCTCATTCATTGTCCCTCCACAACCTCCTGTGCTTCTTGTGGCCTCCCCTGTTAAGTGAGACTTCTCATGCTCTTCTGGGCCCAGGCCCAGCACCTTTCACAAGAGTAGGCCTGCATCTGTCTGCGTGGGAGTCTCTTTCTTCTCCCAGCCTGATACAATGCTGAGCCGGGGAGCCGCTGAGGGTGAACTCCCCAATCCCAGAGTGCTGCTGACAGAACATTACACTGCCCTTTGGATGCTGGCCTGCTTGAGCTTACTGAGTTCCCCTTTCTGCCGACGTGTTTCAACTGTGGTCTGAAAGAGTACTTCAAATCTAGTGTGGCCTAGGCTCAGAAACCTACACCAGTATAACCATGTGGGTTAGAAGTGTGGATTTTTTTCCTTTAATCTGCTGGCAGTGGTGTAAACTCTGGCGTGAGCTCTAAGATTAAGGTGTCCTGCACTAGTAAAGTTTAGTTTGCTTCCCAAACTGCATTAAGTGAGATCCACGTTACATTGTTATTGTACAACTAGCAAATTGCCTGTCAAGAATGACAGATGAATTTCAAATAACAAAAACAAACAGATTTTCCTTTTTATATTTATTAAGTTAAATATTTATAAAAAATAAAATAGGCGGAATATTTAAAGACACCAATCCCTTCCTGCACTTGCTCTCATCCAGCAGGTTGAAGGCAGACCTGCCCACACTGCTGCCCAGCCGCCTGTGCGCCTCTTGGCTGGGCAACAGCAGGTAAGCTCCATGCCTTGCAACAGCCACCCATGCCTTGGGGCTTCCTCTGTGCCATCCCTGGGTGCCTCCTTCCCTACTTGGGGCTCAGGATGGGGCCGCTGCTGCTTGCCCACTGCCTCACGCCTCTGCCCGGCTCCCGCCTTTCCTCAGCTGGCCCCTCCCTCTGCCATCCCTGCCTCACGGGTCCCTCAGCGCCCTTCTGAGAGGAGCTCAGTAGAAACAGTTCTGGGTCCTGAGGTTTTTCCCAGTTCTGGAAGTTGGGATCATCCTGACATGGTCACTAAACAAATGCTAATGTTTAGCAAAGAAATTTCTCTGAAGACAAAAATGTTCTCTTACAGTTTTCAAGCTATTTGCATTTAAAGAGCATTACAAACAGACAGGCACACAGACAGATGGACTAAGCCCTTATATACATAGAACGCTGCAGATAATGTAGCCCCTGCAAAACACGACAGTCCTACACCCAAGTACAACTAAAAATTATAAAGCAGACTGGTTCCAGGTACCACTTAAAAATCTGCAGCAGCTATGCTGGGTATGGCTTTTTTCCTTATGCAGAATGATGTAATTGTATTACTTTGCAAACCATAAAAATTAAAAAGTTCCTAGAAATGGAATTTTGGGTGCATCCATCTTGAGGTGAGTAGGCAATGACCAAAAGTCTGATGTTACAGCAAATTATTTACATCATAAATATCATGGTATAAATAATATAGATGTGTTTGTGCTTGTGTATGTACACACACACAAATAAAAAAATGTAATATAAAAATTATATTATGGAAAATCATATTGTACCAGGGTATAAATTTTTTTTTTTGAAAAAACTATTAATAAATGTATTGGGGTGGGAATTTATTGGATGTGACCTGGCTGACCCAGACTAATCTGTGTCTTTATATACCAGTTGTACTACCTCCATTCTGGGGGGTGGTAAGGTTTGTAGAATTATAGATTGATAGCTCCCTCCAGCAAAGATCTGAAACCCTTTTCAGATTGCCCATATCCCTAGGAAGTGAGGGAGGAGTGTAACATGTAACTATGTAGATGTTACTGAATTTTAGGCACCTTGCAGCATTGCGTTAAGGAAAATGTTAATTGCCCAGATTATCAATGAAAAGACATTTGTGTTTAAAAACACATGCAAAGATTCTACTTAAAAGAACTATTTTATTTTTATTGCAGCAGTGATGGAAGACCAGGTGGACCGTTCCAGAAGGTTCCTGGCTGAGATACAGGACCT
>NW_017728973.1:4838631-4844165 GCF_001723915.1 Gavialis gangeticus
CTAATATTACATTTGATCTACAGAAAAAAAAAATATTGTGGTACATAGGGGTGGCGGTGGAGGAAGAGAATGTGAAATATAAAATAAGAATACATACAAAGATATTCACTTTGAGACAAAGTGCAATATGGAGGAAAAGGTAGTATTGTTCATAGCTGGTAAAACAGTATTCAACACCATGTCTGACTTAAGCATAGAGTACTTGCTGGCAAAGGGCAGTTTGGAAGAGGCTGCCATGTGTTGCTGATTATATTGATTCTCTATATTTAAAAGTATATAAAAAGAAAGCTAAAATTAATGCTCAGCAGTATGATGGTGAGAGTATTGATACTGCTATAGAACAGATTTAGCAGCCAGCAGAATTTAGAGAAATGCTCCCTTCCTATAATCAGCCTCAGGATATGCTTTCACAATTCTTCCATGTACATGCATCCTAATAGAATGTAAAGATTTACATCTATTGTGATTTAGTCAGAAGATGTAAGATGCACAAAACTGCATACAATGCAGTTAAGGCTGAAGAATCATCTGGGTTCCCAGTCCCATTGAGAAAAGGTCCATCTATCTGGAACATCACACCACTGATCCCAGTCATTGCTTTGGTTATGTTCAGTTGTTCCTCCTTCAGGGATGACAACAGCTTGGCATCCAAACGGAAAGCTCCATTGTTTTGGTGGAAATCTTGCTTCAAGATATTCTTGACCTTTGCAACAATAACAAAACAAAGTCAAAAGTCAAAAACTGGTCATTGCAGTTGTAGATCTGTGCAACTCAACTAGAGTTAGTCAGGGGCAAACCAACAATATCTTTGAAGTCATTCTAGGGGGGGAAGTGTCATGTATTATTAGCACTTGCTACAGATTCTTATTTTTTTTGTGAAAATAATGAAACATGCTTATCTGTTTTCTGGTTTTGTAGATAAATTCCCCAAAAGTGCTTTTAAAGTTGCAATATAAGAGCTGGATGTAGCTCACAGCTGCACCCTCTCTCTCCTTCTCATTGCTGACTGAAGGTAAGCAGTTTATCTGCAACTTAAGGTAAGCAGCCTATCTACAATTTATATATCTTACATCTGCAAATTAGGAGCCACCTATGGCCTCTTAGGAAAGTGGCCTTTGGGTCAGGAAACTTGGGCCTCCGTGTAGTAAAGTTTTCTCTCAAAGTGAGCAGTTTTGATCCCTGCCTTGTTTGATTCTGTAGTAACTCTGTCCTTTCAGAATAACCTAAAGTTGCAACAGTGGTGCTTTATAACCTGATCTAACTGTAATTTACAGATTGGTGCCTGGGTTTACTGCAATTCTCTCTCACCAGCTCAAGCTGTGGGGGCAGAATCTTTCTTTCCATGGACTCATACACGAACAGCAATTGATCCTCTGTTAATTCTAGAAACAAAAATCTGTATGAGAGAAGATTTTTTCAGAAACTGGTGGCAGAAGCAGAAGGCAGGTGACTGTGGAGGGATAAATATCAATGATCTGTTGACATTTCTGTTGGCCTTAAAGAACTATAAGAATTAACTAAAGTCCTCAGTCTTTCTGACCCGAGTTGAACTTACTATCCCATTTTACAGGTGGGGTAACTGAGGAAGAAGTCAGAGATCATGTCTGTGACTACAGCTGGAAACATGATCTAGGAGTCCTGATTTCTGACCTTGTCACTTATTACACTGCCACTCTGCCTGAGGTTCTAGTTCTCATTTCAGATCATCTTGTGATACGCCAGGGTTTCCCAAAAGCTATGTATTATAACGGTGTTGTAAACATGATGTTTTTTGCTGGGTTCTCATAATGTGATGCACAGACTGTTGTTAGGCGGTAGATGCAACATCTTGACAGAATTGTTCACCCAGTCTTAGACAAGACAATAAGGAATTACATGTTTGTTTGTGGTCTCCTTAATTTTTTGTGTCATTCTTGGAGGCATTCTTTAGTATATTTTGGTGCATTTGGGTGCCTCTGTTAGAGTTTCCAGAACTTACCATCTAGGGCATGAGCAACATAGAGAATTGCCCCAGCAAGGTCAAGGAATAAGTCTGTCTCAGTACCCGGTAAACACTGTAACAGGTCTTTCAAGTCTGGATTCTCTGTTTTCACCTGATATGCATCAGGATTGTCAAGAGCCCATTCCAGCTGAAGGACAGAGAAAGAAACCTTACAAGTTAGGAAAAAGGACTACCAGGAGATGCACTGTTCCATTGTGATATGACCTGTTGAAGCAGATATCCACCTGGGTTGATGGATGAAAAGGTTTAGGGGACCGTGGTTTTGCTTAGCTATTTACAGCAGGATAATTTGGGGTTTTAGAGGAGTGTTAATCTAATCGTGCTGCAGTCAGATCCAGGGCATTAAACTAAATGGTCCATTGGCATATTCAGGTGTAGCAATTCTGATGTTTCTTTTAAAAATAAGACTGAAAGAGGCTGAGACAGAAAAGGTTTCCTAACTCAGTGGTTCTTAACTGGGGTGCTGCAAGACTCCCTATGCAGTGGTACTGCAGCATGAGTGTTGCTGTCACTGATGCCACCCTGGCTAGGCAAAAATGCCCTGCATGCTTGGTGCACAGCTGCAGTACCTGCCCGCTCTCCAGCCTCATCAGGGTTCTCCAATAAACCTAAAACAGACAGGAGACTAGCCTGTGCTGTAGCCCTCCCTTGTCTGGTCCTCCTATACTCCCCAGTGGACCCGAGGGGTATAGGACAGTTCAATCTGCCCTGCATGCCTCTGTTTCTAGGAGACACTATGCAGGGTTGGAATGGCAAGGGCTGCAGCTTAAGCCAGCTCTCCTGCCTGCTTTAGGTTTATCTGAAAAACCAAATGAGACAGGATGGTATGTGTGCATGCCACAGCCCTTCTGGGTCTGGCTCTGCAGTGGGTGCACGGGGCATCTTTACCTAGTGGTGGTAGAGGCACCTAGTTGCGAATCACTGTTGTGCTGCCTCAGCTTACCTCGGTGTTTCTCAACTGGGGTTTCACCAAATTTAAATGTTGGGGCATTTTCCTTGCCAGGGCTTAACTGCCCCACTGCATTGTCTTATGTTTATATAGTTTTGGGGCCAAGTAAAAAGTCTGGGTAAAAGGTGTCGGACTTATTTTAACACAGGGCTCAGCTACCTTTCTCTAGCAGCAGACTGCATCTTAGGGTTGCAGCCTTCACTGGAATACGGTGCTGAAAACATGGTGAGTGACAATTTGGGTTGCTACTTGAGCAACAGTAGTAAGCAGGGGCTGCAGTGGTGGTGCAAGAGAATAGCCTTCTACACCGAGCAGAAACTGCTGCAGTGGCAGCAAGGAATCAACCTGCTGTTAGTAAAATATGACATGGATTATGGGGTGAATCAGATGGTTGGGCACAAGCAGGATACCAGCATGCCTGCTGTTAGTAAAATGAGGGCTGGATCAGAACTTTGCAGACAGGATTCAGCCTTCTCCTGGGCTGTATCCAACTGCCACAGGTTTCTGACCTGATTTAGCAGGTGGCTTTGGCATGGGAATTGATTTTGCAGAGTAGATGTCTCTACACCGAACAAACTGGCAACAACAAGATCTTTACCTCAAGCACCAGTTCTTGCAATAAGTCGATGTTTTTTATCACAGTTTTGATGCAGTTAAAAAACTTGGCACTCAGATCTGCAGACAGTGCTGTAAGCACTTTACATTTCTCCTCAACTTCCTTCTGCAGGTCTCCTGTATCTTCTTCTGAGACACCTGAAAGCATAATGGGGCAGTCAGCATTCAGAATTCACCAGTTAGAGAGAGAGAGATGTCTGATCAAGTAGCATTTCAAGTTCAAATACTGAAAAGTTTCCATAATTTTTTGTAGACTCAGGCATAACGGTAGTTTCTCTTCCTCAAAAAACCCTATTAATGTATTCTTGTAAAAGTGGATGTTGCTTCATCTTAGGAAGTGACAAAAGATGTGTTGTAACGTATGTAAGGTTAAGAAATGTCATTATCTGTTAGTTCCATAAGAATGCAATTCTAACTTCTGACAAATTGTTCTGGAGCCTTGCAGGTACTCCAAAAGATTTTAAGAGTTCTTATTATTGCTACAGCTGATTGAGTTTGAGGGTAACAACATGAAAACCATGCATGGACAAGCATGTATCAGATTAAAAGTGCTTATAGCAGCTCCCTGCAAGGTTTACCTGAATAACCATGGTAAAATATTGTGCTCCATCTGAGTGGAGAAGTGATGCCCTTTGAAATAAAACCTGCAGAAAATAGCTAAGTGGTTTGTCTTTAATTTGGCAGCCCACTGTGAATTAAGTGGGTTGTGAACAATCCAGATAGGTATGATCCAGGCTCTGCTCTGCCTTTTTAAATTCACAAATTATCAGTAGTAAATTCTACAGTAACGTTTTGGGAAGTAATGAGTTCTGCTTTAACCAGATGATGAATTAGCCAAAGTATTTCCTATGCAAATCAGCAGAACTCCTGAGACTTAAGTGTGGTGATCAGGGATCTGGGTTTTTCGCTTCCCATGGAAAACAGAGAAAAATGTGGATTTTCCCCTTTACCTGAAGAAAATCGAGATTTATTCATTTTAATGGAGAAACCTGCATATTTTGCACTTTTGCAAAGAGCTCTTTGCAGGTTGGCTGAGTTCTAGCCTGCAAGGAGCTCAGGGGAGCAAGAGTAGGGTGTTCAGGCAGGGGGCATCATGTGCATCTAGGCAGCCTGGTGAGCAGCTCCTGCAGGTAAGTGAGGGTGGGGAATTGAGGCCCCCCATAGGAAGGGAGGAGGGAGTTGGGCAGGACCGAGGCTGGTGCTGGGGCTTAGGGCCCAGGGTCACAAATGTATGGCTGCAGGGCCCAGCTGGGGAGCAAGATGGGACTGTGAGCCCTCATCCAGGGAGTGGGGCGGTGGGGCCAGCTCCCCACCACTGCACGCACTCCTGGTGGGGCAGAGGGAACCCGTGTCCCCCAGATCTGTGTACAGGATGGGGGCGGGCTGCAGGCTCGGGCTCTCCACCCTGCTGCCCACCCCCAGGGCCTCCACAGCCCAGCGGGTGTGACCCAGCAGAGCAGAGCAGGGACATGCAGGGAAGCTCATTGCCACAGAGACCTCTGTGCTGCCCTGGCGAGGCATCCTCTGCCTGCGCAGGAACAGCATGGACAGCAGTGCAGAGTTGTGCCCTTCACTGCTGCTGTACGGGCAGGGTGTGCCTTGTCAGGGCAGCACAGAGCTTGTAGTGGCAATGAGCTTCCCTACGTGGCCCTGCTCTTCCCTGCCATGTTGGGTCACAGCCGCTGGGCTGGACAGGCCCCAGGGGAAGGCAGCAGGGTAGGAGCCTGAGACCACAGTGGGCAGCCTGCCTCCGCCCTGCACACAGATCTGGGGTGCACAGATCCCCCCGGACTCTCCAGGAGTGTGCGCAGTGGCGGGGAACTAGTCCCAAGCCCGCAGCAGGCAGGCAGCGGGTGTGGGGGCAGGAAAGCTGGGCTCTGTGCTCTGCTCTGCTGCAACAGTTGCCGCCTGCGGGCGAGAGTTGGAGAGTTGGGATTTGGGTGCTGCTGAAGGGGGCATGGCACTGTG
>NW_017728973.1:4849165-4853813 GCF_001723915.1 Gavialis gangeticus
GGTGCACAGATCCCCCCGGACTCTCCAGGAGTGTGCGCAGTGGCGGGGAACTAGTCCCAAGCCCGCAGCAGGCAGGCAGCGGGTGTGGGGGCAGGAAAGCTGGGCTCTGTGCTCTGCTCTGCTGCAACAGTTGCCGCCTGCGGGCGAGAGTTGGAGAGTTGGGATTTGGGTGCTGCTGAAGGGGGCATGGCACTGTGGCCCTGGCAGCTGGGGAGCCCCCTTCCAGTGCTGGGGGGGCTGTGGAATATTGGCAGGGGTGGGGGGCTCTGGCTTGGGAGTGAGGGGCCTGGATCTGCGTTCTGTGAGCAAAAGGGGCAGGAGAAGCTCTGATATTCCGTGATAAAAAAACCAAAATCTAATACCAAAATTGGTATGTATTTAGAAATTATTTTCTTATAGTGATTGAGGCACTGGTAGGCTTCTAAACGGCTTTAAAATTGTAAATGTATCAAGAAAATATTGTGTTCAATTGATACCTATATATATATGTATATACATGTGTGTATATATATTTGTGTGTGTACACATACACGTGTGTATACACACGCATGTGTATATATGTACACACACAAACACACAGACGTGTGTGTGTATATGTATAATATATATCCACACACACAGTGTGAGCAAGTGTGTGTGTATATACACACATACACTGTGTGTATATACACACACAGTGTCTATATACGTGTGTATATATGTGTGTGTGTATATATATACACATACATGCTGTGTGTGTGTATACATACACATATACACACACATATATACACACGTGTATATGGATGTATATGTGTGTGTATATGGATGTATATGTGGGTGTATATATGTGTGTGTGTGTATATGTGCATGTATGTATATATGTGCATGTATATGTTTATATATGTATATGTGTGTGTGCATATATGTATATGTATGTTTGTGTATGTGTGTGTATGTATGTTTGTGTATGTGTGTGTATATAGTGACCTTTCATTTTAATCATGGATTTTGTGGGTTTTGTCAGAGAATGTGTGATTTCATTATGGGCCATAAACAAAAAGTTTGTGGGCTGACAAGAGGCAAGGCTCTGCTGCACCTGGTACTGGCCAAAGGGCATGATCTAATCAGCAACCTAAGAATCAAAGGGATTGATCACTTTCACCATCCATCACACAGTTGGCAAGTCAGCCAGCAATGCAGCAGTCCTTGACTTTAGGAAGGCAACTTTCATATGTTCAGGAAGCTTGTTCTTGAGGCCCTGAGAAGCCATGATTTCACAGGGCGAGGGGTTCATAATGAGTGGTTGCTCCTTAAGGAAGCAATCCTAGAAGCACAAGGGGAGTCCATCCCCACCCGTAGGAAAGGCGGTAAAAGGGCCCTATAATCCCCTTGTTTCAACAGGGAACTCATGGACTTCCTATGTTTAAATCGAGAGGCGTATAATGGATGGAGGAAAGGAAACACCACTAAGGAGGAGTATACTGCACTGGTCTGCACCTGCAGGGAGGGAACTAGAAAAGCCAAGGCTACAACTGAACTCCATCTGGCTACATGAATCAAGGACAATAAAAAAGTCCTTCTTCCGATATGTAGGGAGTCAAAAGAAAAACAAGGACAACACTAGACCCCTGCAAAACCAGCTGGGGCAGCTGACTACTGATACCCAGGAATAAGCCAATCTGCTTAATGATTACTTTGTGTCAGTTTTTCACCAGCCCAAAGGGACCACCCTGCCAAACATGATGTAGGATGACCAGGGTGAAGATGAATATATGCCCATCGTTGGTGTGGATCTTGTGAGGGAGCATCTTGAGAGGCTGGACCCCTGTAAATCAGCTGGTTTGGATAAGTTGCACCCAGGACTGCTAAAGGAACTGGCAGACATCAGAGCACAGCCACTGGCAAGAATATTCGAGTACTCATGGTGCTCGGGCAAAGTACCTGAAGACTGGAAAAGGGCCAACGTGGTGCTCATATTCAGGAAAGGGAGGAAAGAAGACCTGGTAAACTATAGACCCATCAGTTTGACCTCAGTCCCTGGGAAGGTTTTGGAAAAAATTAACAAAGAAACCATTCTCGACAGGCTAACGGAAGGCAACATTCTGAGGGATAGCCAGCACAGGTTTGTTGTGGGTAGGTCTTTCTTGACCAATCTCATTTCCTTCTATGACCAGGTGACATACCACATGGACATAAGGGAAGAGGTTGATGTTATATATTTGGACTTTAAAAAAGCCCATTTGACCTGGTGTCCTGTGATGTCATGGAAAAATTGGGCAACTGCAGCCTCAAGTACTCCACAGTCCAGTGGCTGGGGAACTGGCTCCAAGGTCAGACCCAGAAAGTGGTAGTTGACAGAACTGAATCAACATGGCACTCTGTGACTAGTGGTGTCCCCCAAGGCTCTGTTTTTGGACCTGTACTTTTTAATGTCTTCATAAACAATCTGGACACTGGTGTCAAAAGTGGACTGGCCAAGTTTGCTGATGACACCAGACTTTGGAGAAGAGTGTCCAAACTTGAGGAGAGGCTGGTGATCCAGGCTGACCTTGATAGGCTTGCAAGGTGGGTGGATGAAAACCTGACCGAAAGAGACTTGGGAGTCATGATTGATCACAAGATGAATATGAGCCACCAATGCAATACCGCAGCTGACAAAGCAAACAAAACTCTGGCTTGCTGTCACACAGCAAGGTGCTTGCTCCTTTAAGGACAGAAACTGCCTAGGGAGAGAGCGCTGGCAGTCAGGCAGAAACCCCCACAGGTGCAGGTTACTGTGGCAGTAGGCTAATGAGGGAATCAGCCTGCACCTGCACCCAGTCAGATGACCGGAAGACGACAGGGCCCTGGGCACATATAAACCCTTGGGGCTGGGACTAGAGAGTTAGCTCTCTGGCAGCAGCCAAGGGGCAAGGAGATCTCATAAAGGAGGCTACTTGGAGATGCTTGACTGCCTGTTCTGATGCTGGTAGGATTAAGGGGCTACAGGTGCTCATAAGTGCTGGTGGGGAGGAGGCTTGCCTTCTTAAAAGGGATAGCATGTGGACCCTATATTACTGTTGTGTTGTAGCACAGGGGCTTGTGCTTTCTGTTGTTATTTAAACTGGTGGACCAGGATGAGGCTTTTGGGGAGGAGGAGGCCTCATTGGGGCACCCAGTGTGTGGAGACCCCAGCACCAGAGGGGTCGCAGTTGCTGAGGCCAGATAAAACTGAGACCTCAACATGAGAAGACAACGTGTGCATACCATTGGTGAGGCATGGGACATGATAAAGGGGTGGTTTTGGAGTCATGCACCTAGCCCATAGGGCTTGGGGGTATCATAAGTCACCTCCTGAGTGTGGGACCCAATAAGAGGTCCAACAACCCACAGGGTTTAGAAGCGTCTGTCAGGACTGTGAATGAGCAGCAACTCTAGGGCAGCCTCCTGATTCATCACTTATACCAGCAAGATGTGGCAGGCAAGATTAGCAGGCACCCACAGGGTGGAGCCAGCATGGTCACTGTGCCCTAGGGACATCATGGCCATCCTTAGGGAGACCGTATTGTGACACTTGCCGCTACTGATGCATCTCGAGCAAGACCCAGGATGCCATCCTCCCGCTGTACTTGGCCTTGTTGAGGCTGCAGCTGGAGCATGCTCAGAGGGCATGAAAACAGGCCTTATGAAGAGAGGTTGTGAACTATGGGAATCCTCATAGCTCCTGGAGAAGCACAGGCTCAGTGGCAGCCTATAAGTACATAAGGGGTGTGCATCAGGATCTGGGGAACACCAGAGCACCCCAAGGGATGACAAGGTCCAATGTTCACAAACTCCTGCTAGATCATTTTAGGCTGGACATGAAGGAAAAAACTTTTGTACTGTCTGAGCCCCAAGGCCTGGAACAAACTCTCCCCAGAGGTGGTGCAAGCACCTACTCTGACACTCTCAAGAAACATTTGGAGATTTATCTTGCTGGGATCCTTTGACCCTAGCTGACTTCCTGCCTCTTGGGCAGGTGGTTGGACCCAATGATCTTACATGGTCCCTTCCAGCCCTAACGTCTATGAAGTCTATTCCAGTGACAAATTAACTACACTTTACTGTATTCACACACAGATAATCCAGTCTTACTAAACACATTTAAAAGTCATACCTATAAGACTTAAATCAAGGTATTACACAATGTACTGCTTACCATCAGTAGCAAATGTTTTTGTTTTCTTTGTTGGCACATAGACTGGGTCTGGAAAGATTCAAAAGGGAAAGATCCATTTATAAAGTATTAGTACTGTTAAAGTTTTTAAGGCTCAAAAATATCAGTATTCTACTTCTAAATATTGAGTTTGCAAATTGTTTCTCAAGATCAGGTTGTAATTTGTTGCTTTTTCTTCAAAGACATCTACTACTTGTTCTGTTCATTTTAGAATTCAGTTAAAAGGCTGTGATGGGCCAGATTCTCAACTGTGCACTTTGTTTCAGGATTTGTATCTGAGAGTGCTTGTACATGTGATGAAGATCACAGTTTAATACTGCCATTCTGATTTGGGCAATTTTTACACTCAGGAGAATATATATAGCTATGGAAGGGGCAGGACACTGGAGAAGAAGCATCTCATTTTTAAAACCCTTTACCATATTTCCTGGACCTGCTGGCTTTTCATTTTTTTTTTTTTTTTTTTTTTTC
>NW_017728973.1:4853910-4855776 GCF_001723915.1 Gavialis gangeticus
TTTTTTTTTTTTTTTTTTTGTCACTTTCACAGCTTGTCTAGCACTCGTCTCTCTTACTGCAAATCCAGCGTCCTGGTTTCATTGCTGTCTCTTGGCCTTAAAGGACCCCTGTGCACAGCCTCTTGTCTGTACTTCCTTTGCATCTCCTGATATCTGGGATCAAGCCTTATACCTCATTGAGTCAATTTCCTGTTGTATCATTTTTCCTTAGCATCTCTTCTAACGTATCTACACTGTATGACCTTCTCCTCCAAACCTCACCCCTGGAATTTTGCCAGTTATACACACAGTGTTCCCGGTCTTGCATGCAAGAATAGTGGGGCTACATTTGGGTGAAAGATGTACAGCAGAAATATCATTTACTACACTGCTTGCACACAGAGAAAGCTGGAGGTTTGTGGCTGATGCTTACTCCATGATCCATCTTCAATAATCAGCGGCATAACCCTGAAAGCCAGGACACAGTCCTTGGGAATAGTTAAGTCTCTTTTGCTGTTCCTGGCCCCCTGATCCATGAAAGAGAAGATAACAGGTTTATTATAGCACAAAGATGTTTTAAAAATAGGAGGTAAAACTGGAAAAATAATTGAACTTTTACGTGAAGCTTGACATAGATCTGGGCTATTATGCTCCCTTCTAGTCTGTTGGAGTCTTTAAATGTGGTCTCCTCCGAAGCATGTACAGCCTCATGGATAACATATAGGTTCCGTCTCTGGTTCTTTAATTGTGTAATGAATGGGTGCTCCATATTGATTTTCCTAAAGAAGAAGTGAGGTTTCAGTAGCATTGGTAAAACATCCTTACTTGTTCTCGGATTTACATATTTAAAATTAGAAAGTAAGAGGAAAACTGGCCTAACTGGTTTGTGGAGGTTTTCCTTAATACGAGAGGGATCCCCAAGTGCTACAGGGCTTTGAAAGTGCTCAACCCTGCCTCCTGTCATAGTTCTGGTAAATGGTGTATCTTGAGGAGGGAATATATACTTTGTCATTTGGCTGCTGAATTGCCTTATGAGGCCACAATTAGTTCAAGGAACTCGCTCAAGGATGCTTTCACCCATTTCTTGCCAGCCTTACCTTTCTTGTTTTAGCGATTCAAGGACTTGTACAGAGACAAAGGTTTTTTTCATGTTGATGGACCTCTCTTGGGACATCTTGGCAAGTCCTTTCACTTCCACGTTCTCAAAGTTAATATTCCCTTCAACACTGCCATCAACAGTGTGCTTGACTCCAACTGATCCTGCATCCTGAACATCTGGGGGTGGAAAGGAGCCCTTCAAAATTAGAGGTCTTCAGGTTACACCTTCCTATATTGTGTACTTATGCCCATAATTCTTCTCTACACAGGATAGACCTGGCCTGACTGAATTCTGACCCAAGCAACATTGCTTTCTACATAGTAGATCTGTGTGAAGCGGCTAGTATTTGCTTCGGATTTGGCCGATTCGGGGGACAGCGATTTTGATTTGGAGATTCAGCCACTGTTGAATTGTCAAGTCAGCCAGGCCAGGCCCATTCCCTGCCCGCTCTCCCAGCCTGGCAATGGTTGCCCCACCTGCTCCAGCTCCCAGCAATTTGGGAAAAAAAAAGCCCCAACTCAGTGGGTGCTGCCAGGTGGGGAGGCAATCTCTGTTGCCCCACACTGCCTTTTGCTGCATGGAGGGCTCTGCACACCCCTCCCCCCCTTGGCTGCCCCACCCACTGTAGCTCTGGGCCTTAAAGGAAAAAAAAAATGAAAAAACCCTGGACTCACCATTCCTGCCAGTGGGGGGTGATCCCCGCTGCCCCATACTGTATCGGGGGCTCTTTCATGAGCCCCCTGAAGCCCCAAGGCCACTTCAGGAGCAGTGAGTCCTGGGGCTTTTCT
>NW_017728973.1:4855787-4856080 GCF_001723915.1 Gavialis gangeticus
GCTCCCCCAGCCCCCCCATGGGTGCTTCACCCAGGCCAGGTCCAGCCCTCTAAGAAAAAAAGAAACCCAAACCCCGCCCCCAGACTCCCTGCTCCTCCTGGCAGGGGGCAATCCCCACTGCCCCATGCCATGTGAGGGCTCTGCACAAGCCCCCCACAGCCCTGAGGCTGCATCAGGAGCAGCGGGTCCCAGGGCTTGTCTGGGGTTTTTTTTTTCTTTAAGGGTTGGAGCTGACTTAGGCAGAGCACCCATGGCGGGGCTGGGGGGTTTGTGGCAGATTCCCCTATGCAGCA
>NW_017728973.1:4861080-4864435 GCF_001723915.1 Gavialis gangeticus
GTGGCAGATTCCCCTATGCAGCATGGGGCAGTGGGGTATTGCCCCCCCCCCCACACACATACGCCCAGCAGCACTTGGTGAGCACTGGGGCTTTTTTTTAAAGTACTGAGCTACGGCAAGCGGGGCAGCCATGGGGGACTAGGGAGCAGGGTGGCGGTTGGGAGGACTGGCAGGGGTCCCCCACCATGGTCCCCTCCCGCCTTCCCCACCCCTAGTACTTACCAGCTCAGAATCAGCTGCAGCTCCCTGCTGCAGCCACTGGAGACTGCCCGGATCAAACCTCTCTGAATCTTTTCCAAAGATCTGGAGAACTTTGAATCAATTCAGACCTTTAAATTGGTCCCCTGATTTGATTCAGAGATTTGGCCACCGAATTGGGCCAAATCTCATCTGAATCAAATCACCACCCAAAGCTTCACACAGCCCTACTAGACAACCACTGCTGGAAAGTGGCTGTTAAAGGCAGATGATGCAGATATTGGTGATTCTGCCTGCAGAACTCAAATTTGTAAATAACGTGCAAAGATGACTAAAGCCTGGCATTACCTAGATTTTTATTGTAGTGTCCTGGAACAAGCACATCACTGATTTTAAACTCTGTTCTGTAATAGCGTTGGCTTTCCCAGAAAAAAGCTTTTTCTTTTCCTTGTACAAGACATAGGGGCTTGAAGTGTTCTTGGTCATTAATGCTGTAAACTGGGATCAGTTTTCCACTTGAATCCAGCTGTTTTGCCAGGAATTTGGTTTCTCTGTGAAACATTGTTAGCAGTGTGATGTACCTTGAACTGAAGAGAAATGTGCTCGGACCTTTGAGATAAGACAAGTGAATTAGCATACTTTAAAATCTGTTCTGAAAGCTGTAACATATTTGCTTCTGAAAGCACTTCTTATTTACTCAGAATACTTCAAGATGACCTATGCCTTACAGCAGTGGGGGCGACATTTTTGCTAGGTGTGCCATAAATTAGCCTCATACCCTCCTGGAGTGCTACTCTGATCTCCTTCCCCTGACAGACCTGTTGCTCAGCTTTCTGCTGCCTCCCTATCTTCCACTGCTGTTTGTATTCTCTCTGATTTGCTACATGCCATGCACAGAGGCTGCCTGTGTCATTTGTGGCATGTGTGCTACAGATTGGCCATCCCTGCCTTACAGCTACCCGGTGAGTTTGGCCAGTATTGTTACTCCCTGTGACAGAGGGCCATCACGAAGCTGGTCACAGTGTTGGTTCACCCACCTGTCTAGGGCAGTGCACCCTGCCTTGCCTGCCATGCTTTTGATGTTTCCACACAATAGGTCTTAATATGCTGGAGGCTGCCAATTTATTGCTTGATGCCAAGGGTGTAATACATGGCTCTGAACCACTCCTACATCGCATTCCGTGCCTCACAGATTCCATCCAACCAGTTGGCTCTCACTTAGCTCTTTCCAGGGCCAAACCCTGCCCCTATGCTGGGCCTTCTTCACTCCCCATAACTGGGTCCTATTCACACTGCCCCTTTTACTGGGTCACATTCATTCTCATCCCACCATGGGCCACATGCATTCTGCCCTACTCGGTATGGCCCTTCAGAGCCCCTTAGCCATGTGGCAGAATACCATTTCTGTCTCTCCCCAAACTCTGGTACCTGATGATTTGGTTACCGTGGTCACTGCAAAGGGCAGACTCCTCTGCCCCATCTCTTTATGTAACCCTGAGTGGTAACCTGAGCTGGATACAGTCCTGAGGGAGAAGGGAAACCTGCTCCCTCTGCCTATGTGACTGGCATCACATACCTGGGTGGAGGGGCTCAAGCTCCCTGTTCTAAGCAATGCTAACCTGACTGGGAGGGGGCTAAAGACCCTGCCAGTCTACTTGGCAACCAGTGATGCATTTCAAATTGGTTGGCTGGCAGCCAACAGTTGTTGGCCTTCATTGGATCAGGTAAATGAGGTCATAAGGTCTGTATAAGTGAAGGACTGCCCAGGAGGAGGGCAGTGGCCATGATGAAAACTCAGAGAAGCTAGACCATCTGAAACTTGCTCTCTCTTGAAACTTATGATCAATGGACTGTTTGCCTCCAGAGGGAATCTCCACCTGCCTCTGGATGATACTCATGAGTAAGCTACTTGAGATCTAAGTAGATATATAGTTTGCAGTAACTCAGATGTGTGATCAGAGGCTACCCAGCCACCCTGTTTGCTCTATGGGATTTCTCTGATATTGCTCTACCCTGTACCCCATTCCAAGCCTACTCCTTGTAACCAGTAAAGTTCTCCTTTGTACCTAGCATGGGAGACTTATTGGGAGAGGGTCTAGATTATGCCTTGGGGTCCCCTTGGTTCGTCTGACTAGGGGAGACCATTATTTTTGTGCTTCAGACTGAGGGAAGCACCACAAGTTCTTGCAGTGGGTCAAGTACTCTCAAGGACTGCTAGGCCTGTGCTTCCCAGAGGGCACAGGTCCACAATCATTCCAGACTCTGGGTGGTGGCACTGTTACCCCCAGGTTAGTGGGTGTGCTCCAGGAAGGGGGTTGACCTCCAGGAAGGCACTTAGAGCCTGGAAGGTGGTCAGGCATAGTGAGGTGGGTGGCTCAGTGCACGATCACCCCCTACTGGCCCACCACAAGCCCTACTCCATAAAGCCCTTCAAGCTTCCTCTCTCTCACACTTGGTCTTGGGCCCTCGCAGACCTTCAGGCCACCCAATTCAGGTCCTACTCTATGACAGGGCATGAGGCCTCCTGTCCCACACTCTGGGCTGACTCCAGTCCCTGGCCTTCTCTAAGTTGTGGCAGGTGAGTACAGAGGGGAGACGAAGATAAAAGTGCAGAACCCTCTCACACCCAGGAACCTCCTCCACCCCATAGTTCCTACCCTGCCCTCCAGGTGTTCTGGGAGCTGCAGGCTGAGTGATGTTGCCCCTTTAGCTCCTTAGATATAACTGCCAGCTCAGCTCTTAGGGCCTTGGCTTATACTGAGGCTACCCAGCCCTCCTCCAATCTGGTGGCCCCTCTTTGGTCATGTGACCATCTAATTGGGCCAACCCGCACCTGACAGCTACCCAAAGCCTGCCTGAAACCTCTTAATGTGGCAGGCACAACTTGTGTTCTGCCACTCTCCCATTTATGGAGAGGTGAAGTGGCCTGCTGAAGGTCACATACACCAAAGGTGGTCACCCTTTGGCACAAGTTGCGTGGGCAGCCTTGGTGTGTGGCGTGCAGCAGATCAGGAAGGGATCAGGTAACACAACAGCAGATATGGTAGGAAAGAAGAGCAGGAAATCAGGCAGGAAGCACAGGGCAGGAGGGAGGGAACAGAACAGCATATGAAGCAGGACGTAGAGCAGCAGATCTGGCAGAGGAAGGGGGTTGCTT
>NW_017728973.1:4869435-4873506 GCF_001723915.1 Gavialis gangeticus
GGAAGAATTGGAGGGAGGGAACAGAACAGCATATGAAGCAGGACGTAGAGCAGCAGATCTGGCAGAGGAAGGGGGTTGCTTGGGGCACTTGGGGAGGGTGCAAGGCTAATTTGCAGCATGGCCACCAAAAAGTTTGCTCCCCCCACTGATATACACCATATTCCTCATTATTACCATCACCAATAACAAAAGCAACATCAGCACACATGACAGTTTCCAAAATACAGACTAAGAGAAGTGTTTTCCAAAAAGTTTACATGAGGACAACAGTAACTCATTCTTATGGTTTTCATCTGTAAATCTCAAGGTACTAACACTAGTAAGTCACTGTCATTCACATACACTGAAACTGAAGCACAGAGTGGAAGTAATTGTCTCTAGTGGGTTATGGAATAGAGAAAGATCCCACACAATTTACTGATTCGTTTGATGTGCCTGGCTGGGGGAGTATTTGGTTGATTGCACAATTTCACGATTGCACACTTAATTCATACAACACAATTTTATTTTAAAATTCCTTGCTACGCATATAACACTGCTTAGCTTTAAGAAAAACCACAAACATTAAAAACACAATAACTACATATATTAGAAACAATGCTCCAAACGCACTTCCTTCCCAAATAATGCTATAAGAATTAGTATTACAAAAACACCTACAATTACAAGTAAAGGTTAAATTGGAATCAATACTATTATTTCTCATACTTATATGAGAATAATAATAATTCTACAATCCTAGAATTCCGAGAAACCAAATCCCCAGATATATTTTCATTCTTTAGTTATGGTTTTAGGGTTGGTCTCAGCAGTGATAGGAGCAAGTCCCCTTCCTTCGGTCCCACTTGGGCGCTCCTAGGCTTCAACGTGAACGGGAGTTCTTGTTCACGGAGAGGGTGGGTCAGGTGATCAGTCTGATCCGGCCTACACTTGCGATTCTTCCTTCGGTGTTCTGCAAGTGAGGTTATCTCCAAATTGGGACTGTAGGTTACAGTTTTTATTGGGTGAGTTACTGTCTTGGGCCCCTCCTACCCAAACCTGTCACTACTCCCAAATCTGGGCTTGGATCTTTTACCCAACAGATTCTTTTCCTGGGTAATCAGTTTGTCTTCTTTGGGAAATTTTCCACACCACTGTGGTGACCTCTCTTCCCAACCCCTTTTCAAAAGCTCCTAGGTTTTGATCTCTCGGAATGTTTGCTTATGGGTTGTTTTTAGGTTAACTTTGTTAAAGGCCTCTAGAGATAAAATTCAGAACCAAGACATTCAGCACGTAGGCAAAAACAAGCAATGGCCTAGGTAAGAAGATGAACCTTGCCTTTTGTCTAAACTGGCTAAGGGGCAATTTTGATAAGAATTCAAACTATTACATTCAATATGACAGTAATTTTACCCAAGGCCTCTCAGTGTGTCAGTAGCAGCTGGAGAACCCAGAGTCCTGATTTTCATAGGTTGCTCTGGTCCAGGGTTTGGCAACCTATGGCTTGTGGGCCCAATCCGGCCTGTAAAGAGATTGGATCTAACCTGCAAAGGACTGATTTGGCCACATTCCCAAGTTTCATAGATTCATAGATGTTAGGGTCAGAAGGGACCTCAGTAGGACATTGAGCCCAACCCCCTGCCCTGGGCAGGAAAGAGCGCTGGGGCCAGGTGACCCCAGCTAGGGTGCTTGTCCAGTCTCCTTTTGAAGGCCCCCAAGGTAGAGGAGAGCACCACCTCCCTTGAAAGCCCATTCCAGATTCCAGCAACCCTTACTGTGAAGAAGTTCTTTCTAACATCCAACCTAAATCTGCTCTCCATCAATTTGTGGTCATTGTTCTTAGTTACTCCAGGGGGTGCCCTAGTAAACAGAGCATCTCCTATTCCCTGGTGCCCTCCCCTGACTAATTTGTAGGCAGCCACAAGATCACCTCTCAGCCTTCTCTTGCAAAGGCTGAAGAGATTGAGGTCCCTCAGTCTCTCCTTGTAGGGCCTTGCCTGCAGGTCTCTGACCATATGGGTGGCCTCCTCTGAACCCTCTCAAGATTCTCCACATCCCTCTTGAAGTGTGGTGCCCAAAACTGAAGGCAGTACTCCAACTGTGGCCTGACCAGTGCTGCATAGAGGGGAAGCATCACCTCCCTGGACCTGTTTGTCATGCATCTGCTGATGCACGATAAAGTGTGGTTATCTTTGTTGATCACTTCGTCACATTGAGTCATGTTCATCTTGGAGTCAACTATGACTTCAAGATCCCTTTCTGCTGCTGTGCTGCTGAGAAGGTCATCCCCCAGTCTGTAAGTGTGTTGGTGGTTCTTTTTGCCCAGGTGCAGCACTTTGCACTTGTCTTGGTTGAACTGCATCCTATTTCATTCTGCCCACATTTGCAACCTGTCCAGATCCGCCTAGATCCATTCCCTACCCTCTGGTGTGTTAACTTTGCCCCATACTTTGGTATCATCTGCAAACTTGGACAGGGTGCTCTCCATGACCTTGTCCAAGTCACTGATGAAGACATTGAATAGCACTGGTCCAAATATGGAGCCATGCAGGATTCCACTTCCCACATCTTTCCAGGTCGATATCGAGCCATCCACCACGACTCTCTGGGTGCACCCCCTAAGCCAACTTGCCACCCACCTGATTGTCCTCCATATCCCTACAGTTGGGAGCTAAATATCTGGCAAGGGCAGGCAGGAGACCAGTACCCTTCAGACAATATTGCTTGGCAGTTCTTTTCGCCCACTCTGTACTTGGCTTTTGTTTTTCTTTAACTTGGACTTTATCTTATACTTTACTATAAGGCTGTGTGGTAAGCACTGTAGTGACTTAGATGCAGTTAAACTGAACAAATATGGTTTTGATTGAAAAAAAAATAGAAACTCTTCTTTGCTCACTCAGAGGGAATTTGATCTGCTCTTTCTCTGTTTCCTGCTTCTCTTCCCAGCTTTTGTTTAGCTTCTGGAGTAAGAAGGAAAAGTTGATACCCTCATTTATTCTTTGGATTATCAACTTCTATCCCACTTGGTGGGTAGCAAGACAACTGTCATTCTCTTCTCCTAATATTGTAAATTCCTTGATTTCCTACTTGTCCAGAAGTGACCTTAAAATACATAAATAAATCTCCAGTAGTTTGGATTTGTTTAGAGATCAGAAAGGCACAGATTGCCAAACCGAGCAAGAAAGAGGGTGGAGGCTTTTTTGTTTGTTTGTAGCTTCTGCCCCTGCAAAGTAAAAAGGAAATGCTCTCCCTGTTTTTTTCCCCTTAATCCTTGATATTTTATCTTAATCCTTGATCATTATTAACATACCTTGGTTAACAACACAAAATATAGCTGTCTCTAAACAGTGGAAAACAGGAGGGACTCAGAAGTAACTAACAGGCACTCTGCCTGCACCCCACACCCATCTACTACAAACTCTTCATCAACATACCTGTCTGTTGGGTCTGCTCTGTCAAATGGTACCTTCCCTTAGAAATGAACTGGTCAGAACTCTTCTGTGCTGCAGTATGCTATACTTGTTGCTGAAGGATAGTTGATAATAGTTTCATTTTCTGCAACACTTCCTGTAGTTTAGCTTCATTCCAGACAGCTGGCAGTTTTGTTCCCCAGCTGCATACAGTGTCTGTGAATGTTTAATTTAGGCTAAAGATACAGTTTTGATTGATATTAGTATTAATTTTTCAACAGGATGCTGTTCCTATAAGTCTTTGTTACTGTTTAGAAATGTAGCTGGTAGGTTGCACTCAGTACCTCTATGTGATTTTTGAAACTTCTGTATGCTGTAGCTATGGAAAGCCTTGTCCTTTACTTGCAGTCTGCATATTCTTTTTCAGGCAAAGGCTTTTTTTTCTTTTTTGGGGGGGATAAAAGGATACTTTTGGAAACCCCCAAATAATCTCTTACTGACTGCACTGTGGCAGAAAGCCACCTTGGTTTCTCCCCAAAAATCTCTGCCCTGTGACACTGTGATTTAAATCTCTGTGCTGTGACCATTCAATTAGGGTGGGCCCAGCACACAGGGGACCACACCCTCAGCCTGTCTCTTTAGGGAACTGGAGCTGGCTGCATTCCTGAGGGAGGGGGAAACC
>NW_017728973.1:4874149-4880252 GCF_001723915.1 Gavialis gangeticus
TGGCCGGACATAAGGCGCCCCTAGGGAGGCATTCGGAGCCTGGAAGGTGGTCAGGCGCAGGGAGGTGGGCGGCTCAACACAGGAGCACCCCCTACTGGCCCGCCTCACGTGGTGGAAACAGCGGAGGGATACGAATACCCAGCTGTGTTCCTGAGGTGGGATCTCTGCACCCGCCACATGCACTAATGAAGTTTATACGGTATTTAGAGTGATGGTAAACTTTTCCAGTTTTAATATCTACACCAATAACAATCTTTGTCTTATTTCTAGTTTCATTTTGTTTAGCTTCAGCTTTAAGCAATTGGATACTGCCCTGCTTGTGTGTGCTAGGCTGACGAGCCTTCTATTACCAATTTTTTATTCCTGTGTGATTGAGTTACCTTAAACCAGGAGTGCTCAACCTGGCTGACCTACAGAACCATGACACATGACCTACAGGGCTCCTCATCGGTCAGGAAATTTGATGGCAAGGAGGCAACGGCAATACTGATGCCTTCTCTGGCTTCCAAATTCCCAAGCTCCCTGTGGTGGGTTGGAGTAGAGCTGTACCCCCTCCTCCCACATGGCCAGATTGGGGCTAGACCACACCCCCTTTCTTCCCATGCCACATGGCCCCACCCCCTCATCACCATGGGGCTGGGCTGCCCCCCTCTGTATGGCCAGATAGGGCCCCACTGTATCCTCCCTGCACACCGGATTGGGACTGCCGGCTGGATCTGGTGTGTGGACAAAGTGGACGCTGCTTATTCAGCCCCCCCAGGCAAGCAGGTTGGGCACCACTGCCTTAAATGCCTCCCTTTAATAAGTTAAACAGTGAGCTCCTTGAGATTGAAAACATGCCTTTGAATTCATAGTTTCTAGGGTCAGAAGGGACCTGAACAGATCATCAAGCCCAACCCCCTGCCCTGGGCAGGAACAAGTGCTGGGGTCACAACACCCCAGCCAGATGTCTATCCAGCCTCCTCTTGAAGACCCCCAAGATAAGGGAGAGCACCACCTCCCTTGGGAGTCCATTCCAGAGCTTGGCAGCCCTAACTGTAAAGTAATGTCTCCTGATATCAAGCCGGAACCTGCTCTCAATCAATTTGTGGCTGTTATTTCTTGTTATCCCAGGTGGTGCCCGGGAGAACAGAGCCTCACCTATTTTCTGCTGGTCCACCCTGGTGAGTTTATAGATGGCCACCAGATCCCCTCTCAGTCTTCTCTTGTGGAGGCTGAATAGATTCAGGCGCTTTAGTCTATCTTTGTAGGGCCTGGTGTGCTGCCCCCCAACCATGCGAGTGGCCCTCCTCTAGACCCTCTCAAGGTTAGCCACATCCCTCTTGAAGTGCAGTGGCCAGAACTGGATGCAGTACTCCAACTGTGGCCTGACCAGTGCCACATAGAGGGGGAGGATCACCTCCCTGGACCTGCTTGTGATGCCTCGGTAGATGCACGACAAGTTCTGGTTAGCCTTACTGACCGCTTTCTTGCATTGGCGGCTCATGTCCATCCTGGAGTCAGCAATGACTCCAAGGTCCCTTTCAGCCACTGTGTTGTTGAGAAGGGAGTTCCCCAGCCTATAGGTATACTGCAGGATCCTTCTCCCTAGATGCAGCACCCTGCACTTGTCTGTGTTGAATTCCATTCTATTCCCATCCTCCCATCTCTGTAACCTGTCTAGATTTAGCTGGATTCTGTCCCTCCCCTTCAGTGTGCCCACTTTTCCCCACATCTTTGTGTCATCAGTGAATTTGGACAGTGTGCTTTCCACATCCACCTCCAAGTCACCGATAAAGAATATCACAGGCCTGAGGACCAAGCCATGGGGAACTCCACTGCCCACATCCCTCCAGGTTGAAAACGACCCGTCCACCACCACTCTCTGGGTGCGACCATTGAGACAATTTGCCACCCATCCGACTGCGTAGGCATTAATGCTGCAGTTGCCTAGTTTTTTGTTTTTTTGGGTTTTTTTTGTTTTTTTATAAGAATAGGGTAAGAAACAGTGTCAAAGGCCTTTTTGAAGTCCAGGTAGATGACATCCACCTCAGTGCCTGTATCCAAAGACATTGTGACCTGGTCAGAAAAGGAAACAAGGTTAGTCAGGCAGGATCTGCCCGCAATGAACCCGTGGTGGTTGCCCCTGAGCGTTACCTCCCATGCTGGGCCCCTGCAGATGTGCTCCTTGATAGTTTTCTCAAAGGTCTTCCCAAGGACCAAGGGTGAAACTGACTGGTCTATAGTTACCCGGGTTTTCATTTCTCCCCTTCTTGTAAATGGGGACCACATTGGCCCTTTTCTAGTCCTCTAGGACCCGTGTGATACCCATATACTCGATTGTGCTGACAGTACAGAAAGCAGACATGAAGTTGACAAAAGAGAAACCTAAGTGTTCCGACTGCACGGTTGCTACTGAGCTGCTGAAACAGAGAAACATGGTTTCATGACATTGTCTAGATAATAAAACACCTGTGCTGCAAACCACAAAACCATGTCAAAAGGTGAGCTCCTCACCCAGCAAGGCAGATGCTCAGACAAGCGACTCAGCCCAACAAGGAGATACTCAGTGCGGCTCGCCCAACAAGGCAGACAGTGCAGCATGACAAAATTTTAAGCGCAACAGGATACAATATGAACTTAGCCGCACTATGCAGACAAGGTCTGCTAACCGCAGGTAGAATAGCCCCTTAGCCAATCACAGTAAAGGTTAATCCAAATTTGGTTCTAAATTCCGCTTGAATGAGAATAAATTTGGGACAAAATTTGAGCAAAGTCTACAGGTCTTCGGGTTCCCGTAGAAACGTGCTGCTGGGAGAACAGATGACTTAAGAAGTTTTGCTGCAGAACCGACGGCTTAGCTGATCTGCTCCAGGCATCATCTGTAAGGGTGTCTTTAAAGTTGTGCATAAGAGGTAACAAGGCTTGAACATGCTGTATTGGACTTTGAGTATACTCTAAGTTATTCTTTCTCTCTCAAATAAAACAAAGCTTGCCTTAGAGATCTGCATGTCTACTTTAAGTAACTCATCCACTCAACCCAATTACGGGTACGACAACCTGGCCCGAGCACCACGAGCGCTCATACAGCCGTTCCAGGGGCCCTGCTATGACCTCTGCTATTTCCTCAGTACCCTCAGATGAAGAGCATCTGGACCTGCTGATTTAAACACGTCCAGCCCACCCAAAAGTTCCCTAACTAGATCATCCCTGACCCTAGGGATGGCATCGTGTTCCCTGAGCCTGTAATCCTAGTGGGGGAGTTGTCTCGGTCCCTGCTCAGAAATAGAGAGGCAAAGAACTTGAAGAGATCAGCTTTTTCCTTTGCTGCAATCAGAAGATTGCCAAGCCTGTCCTGTAGGGGCCTCATGTTACCTGATGCCTTCCTCTTACTCCCTATGTATTTGAAAAAGGACTTTTTGTTCTCCTTAATTCTGGTCACCAGCCCTAGTTCCACCTCTGCCTTGGTCTTCCTAACTGCCTCCCTACAATTACGAGCAACGGAGGTGTAATCCTCCTTGGTGATTGCGCCATACTTCCACTGATTGTATGCCACCTTTTTTGCCCTCAGGCCCTCCTGGATGCCTTTACTGAGCCAAGTAAAGGCATGCCTTTAATCCATGGGTGGGCAGTTTCCATGCCTTTAATCTAGGGGTGGGCAGTTATTTGGGCTGGCAGGCCACTTAGGGAGTTTTCGTGAGCTGGAGGGGTGCTGGCTTCTTTGGCACTGTAAGCTGGTAAGCCTGCAAAATTAAGGCACACAGAAGCACTGCAGCCATTTCTGGAAGCTGGTAAGTGAGATCGGCCAGGAACCCTGTACATAACATCTTTAATTAGCATTTATGAAAACCTTGCAGGGCTATTTCAGTGTCCACAACTCAAGAATGTAAAATGCTTTGAAGGGTTGGATGGAAGGAGTCAGACAAGAGCCTTGAGAATGATTGATTAAAGCAGGGGTGGGCAAAATATGGCCCATGGGCTGGATCTGGCCTGCCAGGAGATTTAATCTGGCCTGTAGTGGGTCCCTTGGTCCTGCCTGGTCCAGAAGTGCGTGTGGTCCATCCCACCGCCTCCAGCATGCAGTGGGGTTGAGGCCGTGCACCGGCCAGACTCCACTTCCTGGTAGCCCCAGCGGTGGTGGCAGCTCCTTCTGGCTGCCACTCCCAATATCACAACCACCACCGGACCCAGCTCCACTGCCCAGGCATCTCAGCCCACCACTGGGGGTACTGGACAGAACAGGCAGTCAGGGTCTCCATGGAAACCAGCCTAGGACCCACATGGGCAGGGCATTCTTGGCTGGGCAAATGGGATGGGGTGGGAGGCAGGTGGGTACCAGCATCCAGGAGCAGGACAGATGGGTAGGGCCATGGCCATGGCTGGGGCTGAGGTGGGGATTGCATAGGGCCAGGGCCCAGGGCAGAGCCACCTGTGATCCTCTCCCTGCATGTCCAGGCAACAGGTTCCATTTCCACAGGCAGGGGCACACCAGCAGATCACAGCCCTGCCCCGGGCCCTGGCCCTGCACTGTCACCACCCCATGATCCCCATCCTGGCTTTGTCCGGCTTCCTTAGCACTGTAGGCTGTGCCTCTCTCCCCCATCCTACCACCTGCTGAAAGAGGGAGGGGAAGCCCCAAGACCCTATCTGCTGCTGCATCTGGATTGGCAGCTGAGTGGGAGCATGTTAAGGGCTACATGTGGCCTGTGTGCTGCCAATTAAACAGCCCTGATTTGAGTTATAGGGGGTACATCAAAATGAGGTATAACATCCTATGCAGGACATTTGTTTTCTGTATGTTATTGCTGGATATGAAAACTGTGAAAGTAAGTGCAAGACAATGACTAGGACAAGACTGGGTTGTGGTAACACAACTGCTACAAGAAAATCAAACTCTGCTAATGGCGTGCAACCCATTATGGGTCGAGACAGTGGAGTGCTTGTGTTTCCCAATACCAGACTGATGCCATAAGATAATAACAGTCATGAA
Organism: Gavialis gangeticus; assembly: GCF_001723915.1. Lineage (NCBI taxonomy): Eukaryota > Metazoa > Chordata > Crocodylia > Gavialidae > Gavialis > Gavialis gangeticus. The sequence continues at coordinate 4,879,119 of NW_017728973.1, forward strand.
AACAGTCCTCAACCTTCTACAAGACCCATGCCATAATATAAGTGATGGTTAAAAATATTGGCAGAGACCTGATACTCATCACCTGTGTGAATCTCCAAGCTAAGAAAGCCAGAGGAAGAGGCTGAGCCAGTGTAACTAGAGAAGGCAAGGAAACTACATATACATTTCAATTGAACTAGCAACTAAATAAGACAAAAGACTAAATATAGATTTCAGGCAAAACCTGTAAAAGGTGCATTAAATACAGGAAAAATGTCCTGTATGTGACATCCTCACATTTTTCAAAACAGGCATCCAGTGTCCAAGGTCTTACAAATGTCTCAGTCATTCACTGTATGTCTGGAGTTTTGCCATCACTGGTACAAGTATTGCAAATTTGTCCCATTGATAAACAAATATCCAAAGACAGGTCCAGTAACCAATACCTTTAGCCATCCTGTTTGACCACTCAAGACACCATCAAATGTAATTGACCTATAATTGCAGTGGCTGCGAGGAACAAGTCTTTATACCTAGACAAATCTGAAAACAGGAGCCAGGCAATTTAACAATTATAATATGATGGTCACCCTTTTCCTCCCTGTTTTGTTTGGAATTTAATTGGCCAACTATCAAGGAAAAATTCTTTGAAGCTATACAATTAAACAGTATAAAGCAAGACAAGACTACCAGCAAGGTGTGGGCAGGGAAGACCAAGAAGCCATCCTGCCACCCAGTCAACAAGCGAAGGATCCACTCTGAGGGTGTACAAGAACTGCTTGCTGCCTGCATTGGGTAAAGATCTCTTTGCAGCTAAGATAATACAAAGACTAATAGCTCATTTTGTAGAGGTGCACCGATGTATTGGTCTGATATTGGATTGGCATAGATATAGAGAAAATTGACTGTATTAGAAATCGACCTGATGTGGCCGATAATGTGGCTAATAAATGCCCTGTGCATGCGAGGAGCTGCAGCGCAGTACATAGGCAGCACAGAGCACAGCCCAGCAGCTTGGAGAGCTATATAAGCTGATAAATCTGTTGTGATGGAAGGGGACAGGGTAGGGGGAAGGAAAGGGATGTGTAGGGGCAGATCAAGGCCCCCCGTGGTGAAGGAGGGAGTGGGGCTGGGGCAGGCATTGCCCAGCTGGGG
>NW_017728973.1:4880683-4892911 GCF_001723915.1 Gavialis gangeticus
CTGCACAAACCCTGGGAGGGAATGGGGTGGGCGGCTGTGCATGTCCCAGATCTTCATGGGGCAGGTTGGGCTGGGGCTAGGGCTGCATGGGGCTTTTCCTGGTGGGGGCTGGGCTGTGCTTGGGGTGGGCAGCAGCAGCGCTGAGGAGGGTTGGGGGGCCTACAGTAAATTTTGGGGTGGCTGCAGCCTCCCTCCCCATCCCCATCCCCTTCCCAGTGCCACCGCTGCCTGCCCTGAGTGCAGTGCATCCCAGCCCAGCCACCACCAGGAAGAGCCCTGTGCAGCCCTGGCCCCAGCCTGAGGCGGCAGCCCACTCTGCCATGCCCCATGAAGATGCGGGGGCACACCCCCCATGCCTCCTGGGGTGCGTGCAGCAGCGGGAGCCGCCCCCTCTCCCCACACCTCCTGGATGAGCTGCAGCTCTGTCCTGTGCCTGCCCTGCCCCTACCTCAGCCCCAGCCCCAGCCCCAGCCCTGCTCCCTCCCACACCACAGGGGTCTTAATCTGTGCCCCCATGCCCCTTCCCTTCCACCACAACAGACTTATCAGCTAGACACTGCTCTTCAAGCTGCTGGGCTGTGTATCAGAAATCAGATTGGTATTGGCTGATATGCCTCCTTAAAAATTGGCTATCAGTATTGGCCCCAAAAGTCTGTCCGTGCAACCCTATCATTTTATATTAGGAAAGAGTCTTTTTGTATCGTTTAGTTTTATAGCTTGTTGGTATTTATTAAAGAAAACTTTTCTGCTATTCATTGACCGAGTGTGTCAATTCTCAGAGCACTAGGTTTAAAACCCTATTTATAAGTGCAACAGTTATCACTTAGCAAGTTCTGCCTTAATACAGTAAAAGCTCTGTTATCCGGCATCCCCCGGGAATGGGGGATGCTGGATAACAAAATATGCTGTTTAATTGAGCAGCCCCGGCTGCTGCTTTTCCCGCCACGTCTGGGGTGTCCCTCTGCCCCTCCCATGGCATTGCCACCCTTTCCGCAGGGCCCATGGGACAAGGAGGCAGGGCCCACACAGCCTGTTATGCCCCTGGGCCGTGGGGGCTCGGCAGTGCAGGCTGCTTTGCCTCAAGCCATTGGGGCTCGGAGAAACCAGAAGTGCCATGGTAGGCACTTCTGGTTTTACTTTATTTTACAAGCTGGCATGCCAGTGTAACCCGGGCAGTACTCCAAGAGGTACCCCCTCTCCAATTGAAGGGATCAAAGCAGGTGCACAAGCACTGTGGGAGATGTAGGGACTCTCCTTCCCCTATAGAGCAGAGCCAGACCACCAATGGGGACTTAACCATATACCTTTTAATACTGGGAACATAACAGGCATAAATCAGAGGGTATAGTGGACACTACAATACCCCAAGGGGGCAGGATTCAACAAAGGTTAGACACTTACAATCACTGACAAAAAAAAACAGGGTTAACAAAATATAAAACACAAACAGAAGAACAAATAATACGGGTTGGTGAAATATAAAAAGAGGCACAAAATGCAAGATGTCAAATGACAAGGAAATATAGGGCCTTGGTACCTGGAGGGGGAAAAAAACACAACTCTTATTAGCTCACTCACCCCAGCTGGGGCTTGAACCCATATCTCTCACATGGTAGACAGGAATGCTGCTACACAGCCACCACTGGTGACACTAGTCCAGTCTGCTATGGATCTTGACCTTCCTGGTGCCCCGGCCTCACATTGAGCTGCTGGCCTCTAATTGGAGGAGCTGGAAGCAGAGCTGGGAACCTCTCAGGTTGCTGCTCAGATCCTTGCTGGAGTGGAGGGAAGCGTCTCCTGCCAGCTGCAGCCTCTCCCAGGGGGTCCTGGAGCCCAGTGGGCGGCCTCTCCTGCCAGCTGCATGCCGTGCTGCTGGAGGGTCCCACTGCTGCCTGCAGGTCCTGCTCTTTCAGGCTCTTCTGGGGCACTGCTCCTACCCCACTAGCTCAGCTCTTGCCAGCTCTGTGAAGCTTCTTCCTTGTCCCTCACTGGTCTCTCCTGAGTCAGCCCATGCTGCCCCCTTTATCCCCCTCCAGGTGACCCAAGGGACCAATAGGGGGACACAGGGGGGTGAGTGTCTGGGGCCTGATTGGTGCGGAAGGGGAATCCCAAGTCCTCCAATCATCTTTTACCCCTTCAAAACCCCTGGGCCAGGTCACTGCCAGCCAGCCCCTCACACTGGTTAGTGGAGCATGCCAGCTTGTAAGATGCCAGATGATAGAACTTTCACTGTAGTTCCTGTTGTAGGGCCTTTGTACATGCCACATTTTTTGCCCTTTCTTGTGCTGCAACTGCGTGCCTGTTTGCACAAGGAGGATTTCTGGATGCTTTAAAAGTCTTTCTGGTTCATTTAACTAAATCTCCTCAGATGTAGTTTAGTTTGGCTTGCCAGAAATTAAAGCATTGAGTTCATGGATTCATTGCGTGCAAACACAAAGGCACTCAAAGAAATGTAATGAGCCTCTTTGTCCATCAGATGGCTGTGACTTTTTTGTAGTTCTCCCCTTCAAATTGCTCCAAAGCAATGCTACAAAACTTATTCGAAAGCCTAGTGTATGCAAACACTGCCATGATGCTCCAAAATAAACAAGTTTAAATGTTATAAACCTATTTAATTTAATAAGGATTAAAACCTGTGGTGTGTACAGGTGCCCATAGTTGCCAGGTTAGTGTGAAGGATAAAAAGAAGGCTATTGTGCAGAGCAAACCAGGCTTCCCTTCCCCTACTGTTAACCAGGCAACAGATTATCTGGTAGGATGACATTCCTCACCAGAGGAAGCCAGTCAGAGAGTTACTTGATTAAGGGCATGACAGGTTATAAAAGAGTTCTGCAGGCCATTTGAGGAAAGTGTGGAAAAGTATTGACTGTAGAGGGTCAGTTGGGAGGTTGCCCATGATTTGGAGGAGAAGCAGTGAGCTGCAAGAGATGGTTCAACAGTACCCCTGGCCTTTCTCCATTATGGTGGTGGTGTATCCTGGCCAGCGTGCACTCACACATGTCCTGTCCATCTGCACCTGGAGGCATGCTCCAAAGCCCATTGAGACTCTGCTGCTTGGAAGCATGCTATGGAGTGAGAGTAGGTGGAGGTTTGAGAGCAGTTTCAGAGACATGTCTCCTAGTAGCCTTCTGGGTTTGGGAGTATGCCTGTAGGTGCGGTAGGTGGACCAGTTTGGGCCTGTCCTGGCAGTGAAATGCTGCCGTTGTATGTATGCAAGCATTGGATTTGGATGTAAGCCTAAAGAGCATTTCAGAGGGTGAGGAAATTAAGCCAGGGGACTGTTTATAGGCATTTTCTGCTTTATCTACTTTTGCATGTCTCTCATGCTTTCTAAGGTAGGAAATAATTGTGTTTAGAAGAAATATTTCTTGCTTGTATGGTAACCGAGAGTCTTGGAGATGTGTTATTCCCACTTACAATATACTCTGTAATTGACTAGCCTGAGAACAGAAAAAGCATATGCACTTACCCTGATGGAGTATAAACAAGGCTTATAAACTACAGAACATCCTGTGCCAAGCTTTTCACACCAGATTACATTTTGTTACATCAGGGGTAGGCAATGTATTTTGGCCGGAGTGGCAAAAAAACTGCAATGTCTACCTTGTAAAGTGCTGGAGTGCTGGCATGCCAACATTTTTTTCCCATCATGTTATGGTAAGGGGCCTGATCCTTTTTTTTTTTTTTTTTTGTCTAAAGCCTGTCCACAGGCAGGGGGTAAGCTGCTGGCAGGCCGAGTAGGCCCTGAGCTGTGGGGATCCCTGGTCCTTCCCTCTGTGGTGGCAGAGCCCCCTGGGGCTGCCCAGGCAGGTTGCTAGCAGGCTGAGTGCTGACTTGGCTCAGAAAACCAATGTTATACGAACACCAACTATATCCACTTTATGAAACCAGCACTTACATCAAACTATACACAGAAAGACCTTAGGAAGATAAACCTGTACTATACACAACATGAACTGGAAGGAACACCAACTATATACACTTTATTACAGGACATTAAAAAAAGCAGGTAACTGAAACCTGCTGAGGCTGAACCTGTTTAGCCTCAGCAAACGGAGGCTGAGGGGGGATTTGGTGGCTGCCTACAAACTTGTTAGGGGGAGATCAGCAGAAAATAGGAAGGGTCCTATTCCCCCCAGCAGCACCTGGGGTGACGAGGAACAATGGCCAGAAGCTGCTGGAGAATAGGTTCAGGTTAGAGATTAGGAGGCACTATTTCACTGTTAGGGTGGCTAGGATCTGGAACTAACTTCCTAGGGAAGTGGTCCTCGCTCCTACCTTGGGTAAATTCAAAAAGAGGTTGGATGAACACGTGTCTGGGGTTGTGTGATCCCAGCGTGTGCTCCGGCCAGTGGCAGGGGTCAGACTAGATGATCTATTTAGGTCCCTTCTGACCCCTAACTACTATGAAACTACTATGAAACTATGAAACCCAATGCTAACCTTGAGAGAAGGTATTTAGGCATTAAACATAACCATGCTGCACCCAGCTGCTTTTGAGAGGGACATTGCCCGCCACTGTAGGGTGAACACGTGTCTGTAGACAGACATGACACACACAGCATCCACTGAGTTTGTTGGGATGCTGAGACAGCACCTGGCCAGGGCGTACAGGTGGGGAAACTGGTCACAGACAGAGTCCCAAAACTCAGCACACCCACAGGCATCTGGCTCTCCTGCACATAGTTTATGTAAGTGGCACACTTACCATCATGGTCTACTGGCCACCCAGGATTGCTTTTAGGAGCTGAGGGTCCCAGCTCAGCAGAAATGCCTGGCTGGGGTTCAAAATGTGAACAGCATGCAGAAAGGGGGCAGCCAGCTGTCTGAACCATGGTGGAAGGGACAGGTTGTACCTGAAGTATTGGTTGAGTTTTATAATTAGTGCCTGGAACAGCTCCCGTCTCCGCTGGTTTTCCTGAGGGCAACTTGACAGTTCTTGTGATGCCCTGTCCTCCACCCAGCTGATAAATTCCATCACTTTCTTGTATGCCTGGTAGATCACAGCCTGCCTTCCCTCAAACCACGTCAGGAGCTCCATGAACTGGGTGGCATTGTCAGTAATGAATGTCACTTGATCCTGAAGGTCAGCTCACCCCGAGAGAACCTGGAGCTTGAGCAGGCACTGTGTGTTAGGTGTGATGTCCAGCTCCTCACTCACAAACCACTGGTAGTACTGCATGTGCTTGGTGTGGTAATAAAACATGTTGAACCATGAATTCCACTGGGTGAAGACAGGCTCTGGTGGCAGGGACACAGTGGCACATGGGGCCCCAGGTTGAGTGGCAATGGAGTCCCTGTAGCAGATCTTACACCCTGGACAGTGCTTGAAGGCTTTCTTGAAGAAGGACACCAGGCTGTCCACCTCGGGGAACTGCATGCACCAGATGTCACCTACTAGGGAGAGAATGCTGCGGTAACATGAACAGCATTGGGCAGCATTCCTTAGAGCATGTCAAAGAAAGCCTTGCACATGTACGTGGCACTGTCTGAGAGGAAGGCTGAAACCTGGTTAAAGCCAATGCCATAGTTGTAAAGTACCTTCACTATGGCTTGAGACATGGTGAAAAAATTGGCTGAGGTGAGGAGGACCGGCTGAGTCTGAAATATAGGCAGGTCCCTGACAGTCCAGCTCCCCAGTACCAATAAAATGTGCAGCAGGTAGTTCTGGTGGTTGGTGGCTTCATCAGCCATGACAGAAGAGGACTTATACTCTGACAGGGCAGCCTGCATAGACTCAACATGCAAAGTGATCACTGTAAGGAGATAGTCTTGGTGCAGCTTGTTAGCACACAGAAAACTGCCAGCATTTGGCGCACACGTTTTCAGGTAGTCCCTCAGCTTTGGGTGATCCAGCTTCTCCAGTGGGAGGTTCACTGCTGCAAAAGCCTCCACAATGGAAAATGCTGTCTCTTGCCTTGCCAGCCTGATGCCAGTCATCTTGAAGAGAGAGGACATAGTCACTTGCTTCTTTTGACTGTCAGCCTCTGCAGCAGTTTTCCTTTTCACGTGTGCCTCCAACTCCAGGTGCTGATCGATGCTGCTTTTCCTAGTCACATCCACGGTCAGGTTGCAGGTGGTGCAGAAGAGTTTTTCACCATCCGCTTGTAGGGTACCTGCAAGATACTGCTCCACATGGTCTGCCACTGACACGTACTTTGCAGTCTTTGATGGCTTCTTTGCACTCATGCCTGCTCTTTGTCAGCCACAAGCAAGCAGGCATGCTGCAGCAGCGTGCCTGCAAGCATATTTAAAGCCCTCTGGGCTTCCCAGTCTGAATCCTGACTCACTCCTGGACTGATCTGATGTCAGGAGCTCAGCCTCTGATTTGCTTCACTCTGGCTGTCACCCCCTTGCCCCCCTTCAGGAGAAGGGGACTTTTGGCAGGCTTTTCCCTTGTTCCCCCCACTCTCCTTCTGGAGACAGAGATGTGAACTTTTTCCACCTCTCCGCACCAACCCCTGCTTCAGGAGACAGGCAAACTGCCTTTTTTTTTCTCTTTGCTCCCTTCCCTCCCTGCCCCGCCCCCCTTTGCCCTTCTAGGAGACAGCTTTTTTTCTGGCTCTTTCCTGGCTTTTTGAACATAGCCTGTTCCCCACACTTTTTCCCAGGGAACCAGCTATTTCACGGGAGACTGCCAATTACACAATTTCTGTAAAATCTTGTATTTGGTAGGTCCCTATTTATAATCTAGGCTTGCCAGTTTCCTTTGTATGCCAAATATTCAAAAGATGCTAACGCATCCAGTTCTTTTTCCTTTCCCCCAATAATGGAGGTAGTAGACTTGTCAAATATACAACTATTTACTAGGGCTGTGTGAAATGGCACCGTTCCATTTCAACTTGAGTTTCAAGGTTTTGACAGAACAGCATTTCGTTTCGAATTTCATTTCGATTTGAAACAGCTATTCTGTTTTGCTTTGTGGAAACAGTGAGGCTGTTTTGACATTTCGCCCATTAGCTATAATGGGGAAGCTTGAAACAGCCTCTCTCATCTGGCAGGCAGATCAGGGCTGCGGGCCCTCAATCTGCCTGCCAGATGAGGGAGGGCGGCTGGTGCTGCCGCTTGGGACTGGGGAAGGGAACTGAGCCTGATTGCTCAATTCCTCTCCACAGCGCTAGATTGGGCTGGGGAGGGGAAGTCAGCCCGGCTGGGCTGACTTCCCAACCCCTGTGCTGTGATAGGCTTGCCGCAGCCCGGCGGCAGGAGATGGGGAGAGCCAGGGCTGAGCTCCCAGCTGCTGCTGGGAACGCAGCCCTGGTTCCCCACCCTGTTTCCCACTACCTTGCTGCTGGCTGCTTCAAAACTTGAAACATTTCAAAACTTTCCAAACATTTCAGCTAGCCTTGTTTTGTTTCGAGGCTGTTTCAAAACCCTTCATTTCGATTCAGTTTTGCTGTTTCAAGCTCAAAATGAGTCGAAACAGCGTCGAATCGAAACAGGCGGTGAAACTTCGCACAGCCCTACTATTTACCACATAGAGAAATAAATATTGCCACTCTGTGGAATTTCTCTGTTTAACGAATCATTTATCACTTCAGACACAATTTAGGGAGTCGTTGGGTATGTGCCTAGTATTTTTGCTAGTGAACAGACAGCTGCAAAGTATAATCTCCTGGGAGGCCAGCAGCTTGTGATTTTAAATACCCCATGGATTGTTTTTCTCAGTGTCTTCCACTTCTTCTGATCTGTGGTAGACACTTGCTATGAATTCTCTTCAGTAATTTCTTTTATTCTACCAGTTTTTTTAAACCCTTAAATTGTACCTTTTGACAACAGAAACTCTTGAGAGAAAGCCTTCTCTCTCCATCACTTTTCCCCTTTTTTTCCAGTTGGACCTATGAAGGATATTTAATCACAAACCACATGCACCTTCCCCCCTGCAAAATAGCCCTCCAAATTTAGGGTGTATATCTTAAGTTGGGAAGCTGGTTTTCTGGTGGAATAGAAGCATGGAGATGCTGTGACATGGCTGCTGATTGTCTTCTCTTCCCTCCCCAGCTGGCCAAAGGAGAGAGAAGTAGAGTCTAGTCTTCAGTAACAACTGCATGTTCATAGCCACTGCCAAATTGGGAGTAGCTTTTGGCTGAGCAAATCAGGCAGCAGCTGTGAGATGGTTAACATGGTAGATTTTTGCCTGAGCAGAAGGAAGATAAATAAGCTAATGATTTGGCTCTGCCTATTCTCCATTAAGCCATAATTCTGGAAAAAGTTATTTCTCCCTTAATTCTGCCATCCTAGAAACATGGTTTGTGTGTTATCTGGAGGTGTGTAATATACAAGAAAATACAGTATTTCACAGGTTGTTATACTGTCAGTCAGAAAACCTTTACGCTCACATATGATTTTATGGGTGGATATTACTCCTAACCTTACTATTTTTCACCTTTCAGTTTACACACAGAAACATACTATTTCTAACCAATTGGTAGCCATGATTTTCTTTTTACAAGAAACACAATAGTGACCCACCTTAAGTGGGGCCTTTTATGGAATAATTTTTTCATGTATGTAAAGTACCTCGATGTTATGGCTGGAGCGTGCTAGAGAAGAGCAATGATTATGTAGAGTGGCCAGATGTCAGCCACTGGTTATAGAAGCAGCCTTTACCACGTCACTTAATTTCTCTACAAGGTCGGAGTTTCTCATCGCAACGACACTGGCACTGAAGAAGCTTCCAAAAAGTTCAGGGGACAACAACATTAGCTTCTTGGATTGCCGAGCAGTCAGGTCTTGCAGCATTGCCATCTGCATTCTTCTTTCAGTTCTTTTGCCAAAAAATCTGAAGAGCTAGAAGGAAACATAAACATTAGTTTCTCACTGAGAAAGTCACAATCTGAATTTCAAGGGGCACGAACAGGTGAAGATAGGCAGTTTTATCTGAGAAGCATGTGAAAGGTCTTTTGAAAAGCTTCATCGTAGTGTCTGTTACTGCCATTGCTGCAGGGAACCAGGCTACATTTTGTCCCCTTCACTGAAGATGACACAAACCTCACAAAAGTTTTTGTGATGCCAGCAGTTGAGAGTCAGGAAATCCATTTCAGGGACTATGGAGTACTGCTGTGTAGTGGCATTGCCCTGTGCTGTGCTGAAGTGTTAACACAGCATGACAGCATTGTGGTACAACTGCAGTGCAATTTGTGCAGTTGGAGAATGCTGCTTTTAGCATCAATGGAAATAGTCATCCACCTGAGAATCATTTATTTTCCTTAATGTCCCCTGCAATATAAGACTTCCTCTCCACCCCAGCATCATGTTAGAATGGAATGAAATCACCAAAAAGTAGGTCAAAATAATTGAGTGCTAGCAAATGTGAACTACTACTTGATAAAGATGGTACTGTGCAAGTAGAAATGTACCACTTCTAACAGTCTTTCCACATAAGGAAGTTGGAAAGAGGGATTTGCATGTCATGTTTAATAAATATTACAGTGCAAGTTCGAGAGGCCAGCCCTGCTCCCAGTTATGGAGGTTTAAATAAATAAATATAAAAATATAAATGTAGGTGGGGGCTCAGGCAGGGATGTAAATGAGGTATAGTAGAGAGATCCAAACAACAGATCTTACAGTATTTCACTTATAGTCAGTGGTCTTGAAGGAGTATTCTGGAATAATAAAGAAAAGGTACTTTTGCATACAGTAAAGAAGATGTGCTTTTTCCTGAGGCTGCCTACCGTACAATAACATTTTATCTCTATTTATTCTTGTGACAGAGCGCCTATGGCATTCTGTCACCTTAAGAGGGCAGCAGCCCAGGGAGAGTTGTGCAGGACAGGCAGGGCAGAGCAACCAGCTAAGGGAATTAATTAGGAGGTGCCTGAGGGCAACCCTGAGGGAAATTAGCTGACTGGAAAAGGAGCTGGGCCTGAGAGAGATAAGGCAGCCCCAGAGGCTGGTCCAGCAGTCTGGTGGTGGAAGCCATCGGATGAAGTCCTCTGTGAGAGGCGTAAGGACTTGAGCCCAGACTACGGAGAGAACTCAGAAGGCAGCCTCGAGAGAAGGGAAACTGGGAGCCTGCATAGGAAGCAAGTCAAGTTATCTCAGGCACTTTCTATTGTGGCTTTTGCTTTTATATGGAGCCCGCTACTGAGGGGTCAGTGAACCCCACACAGGCCATTCTTTTGGACTGGGACTGGTGATTGCATTTTGGGGGATTTCATTCCTCCCCCCATCCGGTGGTCTAGGTGGGACTTGGACTTTGGGGCCAGAGGGCCCTGTGGCTGGGGTGGGGTGGAGATACAGCGAGGGGCCTGGACTGAGCGAGAACCCAGGAAGGCTCAGCAGCTCACAGGGGGACAGAGATAAAGGGCCAGATGAAATGCCAGGACCCTTGAAGCTCAGTTCAGTCCGTGGGCTAGAGCTAGAGGGTCCAGTGAAAGAAGAAGGGCAGAGGCTAAGAAGGCTGAAGCCTGACACGGGAACAACTTCAGGCTCGCTCTAGGATCCTCAGACAGTCTCCCTCCTTTCCAAACATTAATATCAAAGGTGGGGCAGGTGAATAAAGGAGGTGAGGGGTCGGTAGAGTTGGAGCCGGGACATGGCTTCCAGGGAGTGTCATAGCCACCCCTGGAGCACAAACTGTCCCAATCCTTGCACAGCTGGGAAAGAAGCGGGAGTAACACAGTGCAATTTAGAATCACACAGGAAGTCTGGCAGCGAAGGGACTTGAATTCACCTCTGTCAAGTCTAAATCTATTAGCAACTATACTGAAAAACAGTAAAAAGGAATTAAAAAGAAAAGAAAGGGATGGCATATGGAAGCAGGTATGAACGTGGGGCTGCAGAGTTGGGAAGCTGGAAGTGCTAAGGTAAATGTAGTTAGGGAGCTGGATTAGGGTTTAACCTTACCAGGTTTAAAAATCTCTGTCACCAGGGGCGTTTGTACATGATGCGAGATTTCCCATTTACACCGCTGCAACTGCGTTTGTGTTTGCACCAGTAGGATTTCCCACCGCTTTAAAAGTCTCTTCAGTGTGTTAACCTAAAACTGTTCGGACATAGTTTAGTTTGCGTCCTCGCCAGTTACGCTGCTGTATCTACGGGTTTGCGGTGTCTAAACACCAAGCGACTCAAAGACTTGTAACTACCTCCTTTTGCCACCAGGTGGAGCTGCGCCATTTCTGTAGTTCAGGCCTGTGGCCACTAGGTGCCGCTGTTATTTCAGCTGTTATTTATATATTTCTTTGTGGCTCCTGCTCACCCCTCCTTCCCTTCCCCTGCCCCGGGGGGAGGGGCTGGGGCTGCTACAGGGCAGGAGGGGGGGGGTTGCCTCTGAGGACAGTGGGGAACTCCATAGCCAGCTGGGCAGCACAGGGAACAGCTGGGGCCCCTCTGGCAGGGCTGGGGGGTGCAGGAGGCTGCAGGTCAGGAGTGAGGGGCACTGGCAAGGCTGGGGGGCAGAGGTCTGTGGGTTGAGAGTGTGGGGGCAGCAGCAGGGCTGGGGGGGCTGTGGCTTGGCAGTGAGGGGCAACAGAATGGGCAAAGGTAGGGCACCAGCATGTCACTGCCCAAATTTTTCCAGTGCAATAAACCTGCATGTCTGTCTTGTCTGCCTGCTTTGTTGGGAAGGAGTGAAAATGCGTGCCTCTGGGCAGGACAGGGAGAAAACCCCTCAACTTCTCTCACTTCCAGGGGAACAAAAAGACAGAGCTTGGCCTGCGAAGGTGCTAATTGATCTTTTTGAAATGTAAAAACTTTCCACAAAAAGGAAAACAAAGCCAAGGCTAGGGGAGAGCCCTGCACAGCCTCCCAGAGCTGCGCCCCCCCCCCGCACCCTCTGACCATTCCCCCCCTTGCAGCGCCAGGTGTGGCTGACACCACCTGCCTGCAGCCACTGGGCTGCACCCCACTCCACCCCTTCCCTAGCCCCAGCCTCCCTCCCTTGCTCGCCGCCGTAGGCATGTATCCCTATCTGTTATCTTATAAACTGGGTTCCTTTTATGTGAATTTGCTTTATGCACAGTTTTGTTGGAATGCATGGACTGCATAAAATGAGGGAAACCTGTATTTAAAAGGGAAACCTGTTTTTAAAAGTCTACAACAGCCATGCTGGGTATGTTTTTTTTCCTGATGCAGAATGGTGCAATTGTATTACTTTGCAAGCTATAAAGATTAAAGAGAATCTTTATAGTTTGCAAAGAAGAATCAGTGATTGAGACATAGACACAGCTTTAAATGTTTTTTCTACGTACCTCGAGGTACCAGCACGGCTTGTGAACGCTGTGATGC
>NW_017728973.1:4897911-4898754 GCF_001723915.1 Gavialis gangeticus
CCAAATTGAGCCGAATCTCCACTGAATCGAATCGGAGACCAAAACTTTGCGCAGCCCTACTTTGCATTTCTCCAGCACCCCCACACCCCGTCTTGGAGGGTAGGCAGGCTAGGCTTATCCTAAGCTATCTGCTCCAGCTGAGCAGGGAGGTGTGCTCTAGCGTCCCCCCAGCTTCTGGCCTGTGACACTGCAGGCATGTGGCCACATTTCTTGAATCAAAAGTGAATGTTCACCTGCTTATCAGTTTAAGCTATGCAGCTTAGACTAACCTGCAAAGATTGAATTGATTCAGCCTCGGGCTTTTTGAGTCTCTGTATTTAGCCCCAAAGTCTAGCATTACAACAAATCATTTATATCACATAGTATATATCTATATCTATGTGTGTGTATAAATGTAAAATAAACTTCCTATTATATCATGGCAAATCATACATATTGTACCACGGTATAAAGGGTTTTTTTAATCCATAAAAATGTATTAATGTGAGAATTAATTGGAGTGCTCTTGCTAACCCAGACTAATCTATGTCTTTTAATACCAGTAGTACTACCTCCATTCTGGGGGGTAGTAATCCAAACCCCTTTTTTTGCCCATATTTTAGATACCTTGCAGCATTGCATTAAGGAAAATGTTAATTGCCCAGATGATCAATGAATAGACATTTGTGTTTAAAAACATATACAAAGATTCTACCGCAAAAATATTTTATTTTTATTGCAGCAGTGACTGAAGACCTCAGTTATGAGTGCGGCTACTATTACAGCTGTACAGAATAAAAAATATTGTGGTAGATAGAGGTGGTGGAGGAGGAGGAGGATGTGGAATATAAAATAAGAAAGCTT
>NW_017728973.1:4903754-4903971 GCF_001723915.1 Gavialis gangeticus
CTACGTACCTCGAGGTACCAGCACGGCTTGTGAACGCTGTGATGCTGGGGCACATGGAGCATCCCACAGGAGTGCAGGGGGCCCCTCCATGTGCTTGGTGGCAAATCCAGAACTGGACTGGAAGTACTTCCAGGTCTGCCAGGGAGCGTGCAAGGGGGGCCCCCCATACCCCATGCTGCCCTCCCCCCCCCACAACTCAGCGATTGGCCACAGGGGC
>NW_017728973.1:4904532-4921248 GCF_001723915.1 Gavialis gangeticus
CGTCTTGGAGGGTAGGCAGGCTAGGCTTATCCTAAGCTATCTGCTCCAGCTGAGCAGGGAGGTGTGCTCTAGCGTCCCCCCAGCTTCTGGCCTGTGACACTGCAGGCATGTGGCCACATTTCTTGAATCAAAAGTGAATGTTCACCTGCTTATCAGTTTAAGCTATGCAGCTTAGACTAACCTGCAAAGATTGAATTGATTCAGCCTCGGGCTTTTTGAGTCTCTGTATTTAGCCCCAAAGTCTAGCATTACAACAAATCATTTATATCACATAGTATATATCTATATCTATGTGTGTGTATAAATGTAAAATAAACTTCCTATTATATCATGGCAAATCATACATATTGTACCACGGTATAAAGGGTTTTTTTAATCCATAAAAATGTATTAATGTGAGAATTAATTGGAGTGCTCTTGCTAACCCAGACTAATCTATGTCTTTTAATACCAGTAGTACTACCTCCATTCTGGGGGGTAGTAATCCAAACCCCTTTTTTTGCCCATATTTTAGATACCTTGCAGCATTGCATTAAGGAAAATGTTAATTGCCCAGATGATCAATGAATAGACATTTGTGTTTAAAAACATATACAAAGATTCTACCGCAAAAATATTTTATTTTTATTGCAGCAGTGACTGAAGACCTCAGTTATGAGTGCGGCTACTATTACAGCTGTACAGAATAAAAAATATTGTGGTAGATAGAGGTGGTGGAGGAGGAGGAGGATGTGGAATATAAAATAAGAAAGCTTTTGAACTGTACTAGAAAATATGTCCAGTATTACTCAACACACAACAGTCTATCTGAGTTTGTGCAAAAAAAGTTGTTGCAAAAGGAATTTGCAGTGTAAAGAATACATACAAAGCTATTCACTTGGAGACAAAGTGCCATATGGAGGAAAAATGTAGTCTTGTTCATAGCTGGTAAAACGGTATTCAACTCCATATCTTACTTAAGCACAGAGTACTTATTGGCAAAGGGAGTTTGGAAGAGAATGCCATATTCTGCTTATTACATTAATACTTAAATGCTTAATTTAAAAGTATATAAAAAGAAAGCTAAAAAGAATGCTCATCAGTATGATGGTGAGAGTATTGATACTGGTATCGAATAGATTTAGCAGCCAGCAGAACTGTTTTTAGAGAAATGCTCCCTTCCCATAATCTTGTGGAGGAACATCTATAGAGGCTGGGTATCTGCAAGAAAGCAGGACTGGATGCACTACTCCTGAGAGTGCTGAAAGAACTGGCTGACAACATTGCACAACCTACGGCAAAGCTATTTGAGGACTTGTGGCACTTGGAAGAGGTCCCAGAAGACTGGAAGAGGGCCAATGTGGTTCCTATCTTCAAGGGAGAAAGGAGGACCCAGGGAATTACAAGCCAGTCAGTTTGACCTCAATCCCTGGAAAAATCCTGGAAAAAATGATCAAAGAATCCATTATTGCTAGGCTAACTGAAGGCAGTATTCTAAAGGACAGCCAACATGGCTTTGTTGTGGGGGGGTCATGCCTGAACAACCTCATTTCCTTCGACGATCAGGTAACTCACCACCTGGAAAAGGGAAATGACGTTGATGTCATGTACTTGGATTTCAAAAAGTCTCCCATGATGTCCTCATGGTAAAATTGGGAAAATGTGGCCTTGACTACTTTACGGTCCAGCGGCTGGGGACCTGGCTCCAAGACAGAACCCAGAGTACTAATGGATGGCACCTGAGTCAATGTGGCAGAAGGTAACCAGTGGTATCTCTCAGGGTTCAGTACTTGGACCAATGCTTTTCAACATGTTGATCAGTTTTTTGGATTTGGGTGTTAAAAGCTTACTGGCAAAGTTCGCAGATGACACCAAATTATGGGGGGAGTGTGGTCACTCTTGAGGACAGGCTGGGGATAAAGGCTGACCTGGACAGGCTTGCAAGGTAGGCAGATCAAAATGCAATAAAAAAAATATATATATTTAGTAGTGGGGCAGAGGCGGGGCTGAATGGGGCCTGGGCCAGCTCCTGGGACAATGGGAGCCCGGCAGCTCCCATTGTGTGGCAGACAAGGGAGGGGCTGGGGGCAAGATGGCTGCTGGAGCTCCGCTGCCCTGCAGGAGAGTAACTACACTACAAAGGTGCCCTGCTGGGCTAGCAGGCCAGGGCCAGATTAAGTAGGCAGTTATTCAATTTACAACTAATTTCAGGCACCTGCAAAGTGTTGCCATCACCTTTGCCGCATTCCCACGGCTGGTTGCACATGTGGCTCTGCTCACTGCTGATGTGCCTCATGCCTGGCCAGTCACCTTGCTCCATTTCAGCTGCAGCCCAGCCACTAGAGGGAGACAAAGCCGCAGTGCGTGCTAGTGTGGGATACACCAGCTCTGCTTTCACAAAGCTTTGGCTGGGATGATTTAGTTGGGGATGGTGCTGCTTTGAGCAGGGGGTTGGACTAGATGCCCTCCTGAAGTCCCTCTCAACCCGCATTTTTTATGATTCTAATTACAGCCTGGGCTGTGGGCTGCTTCCTTGGTGATTTTTTTAAAGGTGGTAGCTATTATAGTTGTGAACTAGAAGTGGTAACTGCTTACAGAAATAGCAAATTATGTTTTTCATGTAACAGTTTTATAAAGCTGCCTCCGTTGACTCAGACACAGGAGAATTGGGCTTTTTAACAATCCTATGGAATCAACTCAGGGATGAGCTCCTGAGCAGCTGGATTAAAATAAAAACAGTGATTTGCTTCTGATTTCACTCTTCTTTGAAAGGATCCTACAGCATGGGACCTCCTATAAGTACAGTTCACAGCATGTTAGTCACAGATTTATTTAGAGATTTTAAATAATAAAGAATGCCTATCCAAGACTCAAAGTACCCAAGTAACCAAATAATAATTAAATACCATCAACTTAAATGTTAACTATATTACAAGATCTACCCATGTATGACACACACTTTCCCCCCCAAAAATAAGCCATCCAAAATAGACGTGCAGGTCTTAAGTGGGGAAGCTGAGTTTTCTTGGCTGGAATAGAAGTGCAGGGACACTGCTGCAAGATGCCCACTAGCTTTCCTTTCTGACAGCAAGCAGGAGGAGGAGTCCAGTGTTAATCCTTTTGCAGCCACTCTCAAACTGACAACAATTTTTGACTGAGCAGCCAAAGACCGTTACCTATTTGAAAGCAATTCTGAAAGGATTGACATTGGACTCCCATCACTGCTGCTTGCTGTCCCAGAAAGAAACTGGGAGCCCTTTTGCCACACTGCCTCAATGAAACAGCCAGCTCTAGGCTGTGACTGGAAAAATCTTTTTTCTAAATTCTGCCTTCCAAAACAAGGCTTGTGTTTTACTTGAGAGCATGTGCTGTGTGTGAACACATGGTAAAACCACTTCCCTAGGAACACTGACAGCCAGGAAGCCACTTACCTCCTTGGAGGCTCACCTACAAAACTTTACCCTCAGTCTCCCCAGAAATCCAGGTGAGCAGATGTCTTTTCCAGCAGGCACAAAAGACACCAAATATGGGCTATTTGGAACCAAAAAGAACATCTTATAATAAGCAGCTGTATTGCTGGGCACATTGGAGGCCAAAAATCTCAGCAGGCTTGTGACTGCTGTTACCATACAAGTAATAACAAAAACATTCGGAGATCCAAACACAGCATTTGTAGGCTAGAAAAATGGAACTGATCAGGCTAAAAATGAATTAATTGTGTTGATTGGTAACAAGATCAATGGTGAAATGTTAGTTTTCCACACTGTTGTTAAGAGTCTCTTCACTAATAATGGGAGATGATGTTAGAAACAAAGGGCCTTTGTACATGCAACAAAATTGGCCTTTAAAGCGGCTTAATTGCCCTCTTGCACCACTTTAATAGTGTCACTATTTACATGCTTGGTGACATATTCTGCTTGAAATTACTTTGTTGCATAGCAAAGTAAAAGCCCATCTGAGATATTTTAGTTTGGGGCTGGGGAAGGGTGAGCTGCTAGTGGGCCAAGTGGTCCCTGAGCTGTGGGGGACCTCAGTGCTTCCCTCCATGGTGGCAGTGCCCCCCAGGTGGCACACGCCTGCTGGCACCTGGCCCAGGCAGTCTTGGGGGCCGCCACCACCGTAGAGGGAAGCACCGTACCCCATGAAGCTCAGGGGCTGCGTGACCTTGTGGTAGCTCATGCAGGCAGACTCAACTGAAGAAAAAAAATGAAGTGGCGAGGAGCCTGATCTTTTTTTTTTTTCTCCCAGAGCCTGCCTGCCTGCCTGAGCTGTGCGGGGCCCGGTGATTCCCTCCATGGCTGCAGCACCCCCAGGCAGCTCCCACCCACTAGCAGCCCACCTGGGAACTGCCTGGGAGTGCTGCAGCTGTGGAGGGAAGCACCAGGCTTCGCATGGCTCAGGCAGGCAGGCGGGCTCTGGGAGGAAAAAAACCCCCCAAAAGATCAGGCTTCTTGCCGCTTTTATTTTTTTTTCTTCAGTTGAGCCTGCCTGCTCAAGCCGCCGTGGGGTCGCACAGCCCCTGAGCTACGTGGGGCCTGGTGCTTCTCTCCATGGTGGTGGCACCCCCTGGGACCACCCGGGCTTGGTGCTAGTGGGCGGATACTGCCTGGGACTGCTTGGCCTGCCGGCAGATCGCCCCCCACCCCCCTCCCCCCAGCTGCAGGACAGGCAGATAAGGATTGGGCCCCCTCACCCTTGAACACACAACAGGGGTTTAGTTTGGTTTAGTTCTCCCTAAATTGAAACAGTAGGTTTTAAAAAACCCACCATTTCAATTTAGGGAGAACAAAACCAAACTAAACCCCTGTTGCATGTACAAGCACCCAAAGGCAATAAAAGGGTCACGTGTCTTTTTAAAGCATGTCTTTCAGATTGATGGGATCCCATTATTGAAACAAATCTTCTGATAGAAGGTTTGGCTCCCTTCCAAGCAATAAAATGAAGTGGCTAGATGTTCAAAACTGCACAGCACCTATTGCTCTCTAGCAGGAGACTCTTGTTACTAAGCACTGTTGAACACTCTGGCCCTTTTTTTGGATGCAACAGTTTAAAAACAGAAGCTGTAACTCATCTGTAGGCATTTGATTTCAACTTACCCTAATCATCACATGCATCTCTTTTCTACTTTCAGCGACATTACATCATGGAAAAGCCTTCAGTAACCAATTTTGTGTGATATTTAAATCACCAAGGCTCGAGGTATAAGGACCTATGGGGTCCTGACTTTAAAAGCTCCAGGAAGACATCTGCCTGCCTGCTGGCTCCTGCAGTCAGACAGAGTACATCTCAAAGGGAGAGACCCCTCCTCCCTGCAGTGCACTGGGCTGGCTGCCTGGTCCTCCGGTCAGTCCCTGAGACATTGCAGGGAGAGAGACCCCTCCCCCCAGCACCTCACCTGGGCTGTCTACCTGCTAGCTCCTGGTCTCCCCCAGGGGCACTGCAGGGTAAGACACTGTCTCCCCTTCTCTCCCCCTGGCCAGGCTGTGGCTCTCAGCTGGCTGGGGGGAAGATGAGAGGGGTGGGGATGGCTTAGACCTGGGACAGGCAGAGGAAACAAGCTGTGCTAGGCTGAAGCTAGAGCGGCAGTCCTGTGCAAAGGTGCATGGGCTGTAGGCAGAATCACCTAAAAGTAACCCTCACTGAAAACCTGTACACAGATTCACTAAGGCGCTCTCTCCTACAGTGCCTTTATCTGATAGCTCATGAAATGAGGGTTCAATTTTTGTGTGATAGGGCATTTTAAAAGTACTCTGCAGCTGTGACTGTTTGGTACATTTTGGCTGTAGAGCACTTTCGGGGGTATCACCAGGCAAAAAAATGCAATTTTTGTACACACCCCTAAGAGATTTTTGAAGTGGCCTAATCCAAAGGTTCCCATCTGCAGCTCAGTAATTAGTAGGCCTGTGTGAAACAGCTGGTATTTGCTTTGGATTCGGCCAATTTGGGGGACAGTGATTCGATTCCCCTTTTCCTCCCAGAGCCTGCCTCAGGGGACAGGGATTTGAATCACTGTCCTGAATCAATTTGGGACAGGCAGGGGATAGGGCCTGGCTGGGGTCCTCCTATGATTCCCTCCCCCCCTCCAGCCCCCTCTCCCCCATTGCCTACTTACCAGCTCCAAGTCTGGCTGCAGCTCCCTGCTGCAGCCACCGGGGACTACCTGAATCGTCAAAACTCTCCGAATCTTTTCCAAAGATTCAGAAAGCTTCAAATCGATTCGGACCCTTTTTATTGGTTCCCTGATTCAATTTGGATTTGGAGATTCAGCCACCGAATCGGGCCGAATCTCCTCTGAATCGAATCAGCAGCCAAAGCTCTGCACAGCCCTAGTAGTAATTATATATACCTTAGCACTTCCAGCTTTTCTCAGCTCTGCAACCCCATATTCATACCTGTTTCCATATGCAATCCCTTTCCTTTTTTTTTTTAAATTCCTTGTTACTGGTTTTCAGTATAGTAGCTAATAGAATGAGCTTTAACAGCATGAGAGAAAAGTATGAGACAAAGGATGGCAGGAGTGGTTGGGGCCCTATACAGACTTGACAGAAGTGAGTCCAGGTCCATCATCTGCCAGACTTCTTGTGTGATTCTGAATTGCATTGTGCTATCCTCCCCTTCCTGCCCAACTGAACAAGGAGGAGAAATAGGGATAAAATGTTATTGTACAGTAGGAGACCTTTGGAAAAAGCACATCTTTACTGTATACACGAGTACCTTTTCTTTCTTATTATTCCAGAATACTCCTTCAAGACCACTGACTGTAAGTGAAATACTGTAACATCTGTTGTTTGGTATCTCTGTACTATCCCTCATTTGCATCTCTGCATCTGAGCCCCCACCTACATTTTAATATATAAATGTTATGTATTTAAACCTCCAAAAAAGGGAGCAGGCCTGGCTTCTTTACTTTGTAGGGTAGTATTTATTAAACATGACATGCACATTCCTTTTCGCTACTTCCTTATGTGGAAAGCATGTTAGAAGTGGTACATTTCTGATTGCACAGTACAATCTTTAACAAGTAGTTCATGTTTGTTAGCGCTCAGTTGTTATGACCTACTTTCTGGTGATTTAATTAACACAATGGTGGTGGGGGGGGTTCTGTTATAATGCAGGGGACATCAAGGAAAAGAAATGTTTCTCAGGTGGGTGACTGTCACAGGGCTTTGAAGCGCCCTGCTCCTAAAGAAGGACAGGTGTGGGTTGCCAGGGCAACCCCAGAGGTCAGCTGACTGGAAGGGGGCAGGGCCTGGCCTTTATAAACAGCCTAGGTGGAGGCCAAGGAGGCAGTTCCCTTCTGGCAGCTTTGAAGGAGAGAGGTCTGCTGGGAGTAGGCAGGGTTGGGAAGCCTGATGACCTGAGCAGTTCCTGGGTGAGAATACCAGGCAGAGGAGCCCTGGCAGGGATGGAAATAATGATGAGCCAGGGGGCTTAGGGTTTATGTTTTAAGCCAGGAGGCTAGCGTTTGAGTTGGGTTTTTGTGTCACAGCTGATTAGCTTATGGTTTTGGTTATTGTTACAACCAGAGGACCAGGTGAGGCTGTAGGGGTTGGAGGAGGCCTCAGGGGAGCTCCCCAGTGGGGGGGGGTTCCTGGCGCTGGAGAGGGTGCTGCGTTTTGGGGTGTCCCGACCCCGGCCCTAGGGTGGGCAGATTTGGGAGGAGCCCAGTGGGGCGTAGGCAAGAAGCCCCAGTGGGGCGGAGGACCCAGAAAGGGGGCCTGGGGGCCAGGTAAGGCTGAGGCCACCTGAGCCCCAATTGTGGGAAAGCCCCAGTGGGGCGTAGGACTCGGAAAGGGGTCCTGAGGGCCAGGTAAGGCTGAGGCCACCTGAGCCCTATTGAGCGCGAGAAAAGGCCCCCAGTGCGGGAGAGGGCGAGCACATTGAGAGGCCCCGGGAGAGGGTGAGAGCGTAGGGAAGGGCCCGGTGGGGCCACTAGGCGAAGACAGGCCAGGAGAGCGTCTGTGAGGGCATGGGCCTTAGGAACAGACTTAACAACGTCCAGAACACCTGAGAGGCTTGGGGCGTGGTATTAGGGGTGGTAGGAGCCACGCATAGCCCATAAGGTAGAGTGCACTTAATTAATCTAGGGAAGTAAGGGCCAGAATAAATACTAGCACCGTGTCCAAGGGGACAGAAGGCAGCCTCCCTTATAAACTATTGAACCATCAAAGACGTGGCAGGCGAGAACGAGGGTGCTTGACAGACAACTTGGCACGGTAGGGGTGCCGGGAGAGATCACGGCTGCTCCTGAGTCCCCGCCCTGTGACAGTGACCATTTCTGTTGATGATAAATGCAGCATTCTCCAACTGGACAAATTGCGCTGCAGTTGTACCACAATGCTGTCGTGCTGTGTTAACATTTCAGCACAGCACAGGGCAATGCCACTACACAGCAGTACACCATGGTCCCTGAAATGGATTTCCTGACTCGCAACTACTGGGAGCAGCAGTCAGCCAGGTCGGACCACTCATGAAAGTTCCTTGCTGAGACACAGGACCTCCACTGCACCCAGGAGGTGCACAGTCCCACCAGGGAGAATGCCCTCCTGGACCTGGTTCTGGCCACAGGTGATGACCTGGTGAGGGGACTTCAGGTTCTTGACCATCTGGGTGACAGTGATCATTGCCTACTGGAATTCACCATACAGCACAGGGTGTCAAGGGCCTGCAGCAAGGCAGTAGCCCTTGACTTTAAGAGGGCCAACTTCAACGAGTTGAGGAGATTTGGTAGCAGAGGCACTGGGGTCCTGGAGGGCTGGGGAACTGGGTGTCCAGGATGAGTGGTTGTTCCTTAAGGAGACGATCCTCCGAGGCCAGGGGGTGACAGTCCCAATGAGAATCAAAGGGGGCAAGAGTGTTCAAAAGCCCCCTGGCTCACCAAAGGCATTCAGGAATGCCTGAAAGCCAAAAAGAGGCATACACCCAGTGGAAGGGAGGGGCTATCACCAAAGAGGAGTATACCTCCATCGCTCGGGCTTGTAGGCAAGCTGTTAGGAAAGCTAAGGCAGATACGGAACTAGGTCTAGCATCAAGGACAACAAAAAGTCCTTTTTTTAAATACATAGGGAGTACGAAGAAAGCACCAGGTAACGTGGGGCCTCTGCGGGATACACTTGGCAATCTGGTGGTTGCACCAGAGAAAAAGGCAAACCTCTTTAACAATTTCTTTGCCTCCATTTTTCTGTGCAGGGACTGGGATTCCCCCACAGAGATTCAGGATGGACTCAGGAGAGACTCTGCGAGGCCTAGGGTCAGGGAAGGTGACTGAGTTAGGGAACTTCTGGAGGGGCTGGACGTGTTCAAATCAGCAGGTCTAGATGCTTTCCACCCCAAGGTGCTGAGGGAATTGGCAGGGGTTATCGCAGGGCCCCTGGCACAGCTTTACAAGCGCTCGTGGTGCTCTGGCCAGGTGCCAGATGACTGGAGGAAGGCCAATGTGGTCCCCATTTTCAAAAAAGGGAGGAGGGAGGACCTGTGGAACTATAGGCCAGTTAGTCTTACTTTGATCCCAGGGAAGCTCTCTGAGAAGATTATCCAGGAGCACATCTGGGAAGGACCAGCGGTGGGGACAATGTTCAGGGGCAACCAGCATGGGTTCATTAGGGGCAGGTCCTGTGAGACCAACTTGATTGCCTTCTATGATCAGGTCATAAAATCATTGGATGCAGGTGTTGCAGTGGATGTAGTCTTTTTGGACTTTAACAAGGCCTTTGACACTGTCTCCCACCCCATTCTCATTGCAACTAGGCGACTGTGGCATTGATGCCTACACAGTCAGATGGGTCACAAATTAGCTGAGGGACTGTACCCAGAGTGGTGGTGGATGCGTCATATTCGACCTGGAGAGATGTGGGCAGTGGGGTCCCCCAGGGCTTGGTCCTCGGGCCCGCACTGTTTAAACTCTTTCTTTATTAGCGACTTGGACGAGGGGGTGAAAAGCACCCTGTTCAAATTCATGGACAACACCAAGATTTGGGGCAAGGTGGGCAGGCTAGAAGGGAGGGACAGGATACAGCTGGACCTGGACAGGTTACAGGGTTGGGTGAATGAGAATAGGATGGGATTCAATACTGACAAGTGCAGGGTACTGCACTTGGGCAGGAAGAACCAGCAGCATACCTACAGGCTGGGGAACTCCCTTCTCGAAAGCACAGTGGCAGAAAGAGATCTTGGAGTCATTACAGGCTCCAAGATGAACATGGACCGACAGTGTGAGGACGCAGTCAGTAGAGCCAACCGCACCTTGTCATGCATCCACAGATGCATCATGAGCAGGTCCAAGGAGGTGATCCTCCCCTTCTATGCGACATTGGTCAGGCTGCAGTTGGAGTACTGTGTCCAGTTCTGGGTGCTGCACTTTAGGAGGGGTGAGGACAGCATTGAGAGGGTCCAGAGGAGGGCCACTTGCATGATCAGAGGGCACCAGGGCAGGCCCTACGCGGAGAGGCTATGGGACCTGAACCTGTTCAGCGTCCACAAGAGCAGGCTGAGAGGGGATCTGGTGGCTGTGTACAAACTTACCAGGGGGGACCAGTGGGGAATGGGAGAGACCCTGTTCCCCCGAGCACTACGGGGAGTGACCAGGAATAACGGCCATAAGTTGATTGAGAGTAGGTTCAGGCTGGACATCAGGAGGTGCTACTTCACTGTCAGAGCTGCTAGGATCTGGAACCAACTTCCAAGGGAAGTGGTGCTGGCTCCTACCTTGGGGGTCTTTAAGAGGAGGCTTGATAATTACCTAGCTGAGGTCATATGAGCCCAGTTTTCTCTCCTGCCTGGGGCAGGGGGTCGGTCTCCATGATCTACTTAGGTCTCTTCTGACCCTACATCTATAAATCTATGAACTGCTGTTATCATACAAAATCTTTTGTGAGGTTTTGTCATCTTCAATGAAGGGGACAAGATATAGCCTGGTTCCCCACAGCAACTGCAGTAACAGACACTACTATGAAGCTTTTCAGAAGGCCTTTTACATGCTTCCCAGATAAAACTGCCTATCTTCACCTGTTCATGCCCCTTGAAATTCAGATTGTGACTTTCTCAGTGAGAAGCTAACGTTTATAAACCCCTGTCCAGGAAGGAAACTGCAATACTTCATAACAGACCCAATTGCATTATGTAAAGTAAAATATAAAAAGCTATCTAGTAACCAAAATCTTATAGATACCAAACTCCACACCAGGGGCTGCAGTGGTAACAATCCAGCTGCGCAGAGCCTGGCCGGCAGCTGGAGCATGGCTCTAGCCAGCCGGCATCTGGTTTCCAGCAGCACATGCTGCAGCCACATGCATTGTGCCATTTTTTTCTGCTTTTTTTTTTTTTTCAGTATCAAATTTTGCTGCCACACTGCAGCATAGAAAACAGATCCACATGCACTGCATGCATTTTGCAGCTCCTCAAAAGTCTTGGTTGCACCTCAGACCACACATTCCCACTCACAGGGATGTGGCCAAGGTGTGTGTAGGTTAAGTACTGGGAAATAAAGAGATACAGGATGTGTTTCAATAGTTCTTAGTTATCAGCTCTGTGTTTCTTTCTCTTTTAACCCACAGATGGAACAATTCACTGACAGTAATGGTGAAGTTGTGCAGGACACTGAAATTCCAAACTCAGAAGAGTTCAGAGAAAGCATCTGGCCCCTGCTTGTGAAAATCAAGGCTCGCTCAGAGGACTGCTTCTGTGATTTTGGTGTGTCAGCTCTCTCTTCTTCCAAGCTCTGAATGGCAGGGCTGAGTTGCAAGATTTAGGGTTTTTTTCCCCCTGGGAAAAGGTGCTTCAAGAGAAGATCTTTCCAAGTCAGAGTTCCATATCCACATTAGGTGACTGTGGCTAAGGAAACCTAGAGAGAACTGTAGCTCAATACAAATGAGTACAAATATCATTCTACATCTAGTGCATGGGAAATGTGGCGTGTTCCTGCAAGTCTTTAACATGACAGGTACAGGAAATTACTTCTCCCTAATGCCCATCCACATAACAGCCTTCTTGGATTTATTACCTGGTTGGTACTTGATATTCTTTCTCCTCCAGCCTCAGCGAAAAGTGTTTTGCTTTTGTCATGCTTAAACAAGATTCATTTTCCCACATTGTCTTCTTTCCAGAACTGACTGTGGATCAGTTGTTGTTCTTGGAGAGTGTGGCAAGGACCTCAATACCAAAAATACTGCAAATGGTGAGAAAATTTCTCAAAATTAATATTATTTCTGTTTCAAAAGGCTACAGGCAGACGGACATTAAATCAGAGGAAAAACAGTTTGAGAAGACATGAGAAGGAACATAAAGGGGGATGGGGAAAAGAGGCAACAAAGTCTACATCAAATTTTATTATAAACAAAATTAAGATCTCATGTGTGGGATGGGTGAGAGCATTACATTTCATTGCTCTTACAGTCAGATTCTGAGGATCTCAAAGTTCTTCATTTTATTTTATTTAGTTATTTATTTGAACTGCCGGCTACATCAGAAAACTGTTATTAGCTGGCTGAACTGTGGCCCAAAGTGATATCTGGCCAAGATGATGAAGTTAACACCTTCAATTCTGGGGGAGTTGCTAGGGAATCCTCAATGACCAAAAGTAGTTACTACTTTGGACATTTAATGCTGAAAAGATCAAGATGCAAGGGATATTTTCTCACTGTATCTAGGAGAGGATGGGACAATCTTTCTCAAATGTATGCTTTAGCTTAGCTGATACTACAGCCTGTTCCATCATGTGGAGACTTGGTGGTTCACCTATGTTTTCTTCCCTGCTTACCCCCTCCTCCCAATTAAACATGCCACCTCCTCTCTCCTTCAAATTTAGTTTTACATTATCTTTCCAAAGGTCTTTGGTATCTAGATGCAAAACTTCCATCTGAATTCAGAAACCTTTCATCTGGATGATGAGCTGGCTTTCTCCTTTCAAGAGGAAGAGCTGAACATTGCAGCAGCAGAGCTGTGCATAGCAGATTGAGCTGTGCGGAGTGAAACTGCAGAGAGATGGACCTTCTGTCACTGGCATCTGGGACCCCCAGGCTTTCCCAGCCATTACTGCACTGTAGATAGCCCTGTGCCTTTTCTACTGTCCAATTCAGCATTGTGCTGATTTAGAGTAAAATCTGTTTGGTTCAGAACTTCACTGGGGTCTACTTAAGACACCAGGATCAGAACTGGCTCCAATTTTCAAAAGCCTCAAAATGGGTTCAGAATTGAAGTTTTGATTCAGTCTCTTTTAACCAAGGATGCCACTTGCAAAGTTTGGATTCAACTTCAGTTTCAGAATTTTGACAGTTATATTTAGAATCACATTTATATGAATAGGTGCAATATGCAAAGTTCAGATCTTCATAAGAATTTCTAACATATAGTTCTACAGTTCTGGGGGCTTAAAACTATATTTGTCTTTAATTCTCCACATCAGTGGGCATGTGTAGATGCCACGATAGTCCCCATTTACATTGACACAACTGCATTTGTCTTTGCATGATTGGGATTTCCTGCTGCTCTGAAAGTCCATTTAGCCTTAAACTAACACTGCTTGGAGATACGTTATTTTGCGTCTATGTCCCTTACCTCGCTGCAGTCTATAGAATCGTGTTGTGCAAACAAGAAGGGACTCAAAGACTTGTAATTATTTTCCTTTGCTACCCGGTGGCACTGTGCTATTTTTGTAGTGGCCAGTAGGTGCCACTGCTATTTTTTTCTTTCTTTTTTTTTTCCTGCAGCTGGAAAAAAAAGCAGGGCTAGTGTAGCCATTCCAGGGTGGCCAGGCTAGGTGCAGCTGGGGCCAGGAGGTGGCCATGCAGCCAGGGCTGGTATGGCTGTTTCGGTGCGGCTGGGGACAGTGGCCAGGATGGGGGCTGGTGCAGCCAGGCCAGTGCGGCCATTTCAGGGTGGCTGGGGCTGGGTGCAGCTGGGGCCAGGAGGCGGCCATGCAGCCAGGGCCAGGGCCGGTGCAGCTGTTCTGATACAGCAGGGGCCAGGGATGGTGTGGCTGGGCCAGTGCAGCCAGGGCTGGGTGGAGCTGGGGCCAGGCCCGGGAGGCATATATCTTTTATATATCTTATTTACATTATATCTTTTATATCCAATATCTTTAATTAGACCAACTAGGTAGTTGGAAAAATTTTTCTTAGCAAGCTTTTGGGTTTAAAAACCCTTCATCAGGCTGCGGAAGCAACTGCTGTTGTTGTGTGCTCTTCCTGGATGGGTTGCCAACCCCTGATCTACAAGATGAGGAGCAAAGTAAACTCCCTGTCTCAGATTGGTATAAAGCAACTCCTCACCATCCATCTACATAGCTAAAAGACTGTGAGTTTTGATAAAGTCAACTCAGCTCAACAGCAACAGAGTAATGGGTAAAAGCAGAAAATAAGCTACGTGTCCGTAAACAAGTTACCAAATGGTGGATCGTGCTGAAGAAGGCAGAGGAAGAAAGACTACGGACACAGCCTACCTCGATGATAAGGAAGGAATGTTCTAAACAGAGTGATTGAGGAGCAACGCTTTGGACAAGGATGCATAAGCCTGACCGCATACAT
The DNA here is from genome assembly GCF_001723915.1 of Gavialis gangeticus. Classification (NCBI taxonomy): domain Eukaryota; kingdom Metazoa; phylum Chordata; order Crocodylia; family Gavialidae; genus Gavialis; species Gavialis gangeticus. The sequence continues at coordinate 4,919,031 of NW_017728973.1, forward strand.
GCCAGGACAAAGTTTGAACAAAGACTTTGTGCTCCCTATAAAAGGAAATGACTTAACAGCAAGAAGCTGGGTTGACTTTGCAAAATTCACTGGAGCACAGATACATCTGTATGCCCTGCTCCTTGGCTGACTGACTTTGGTAACTATTACATCTGCAGAGTGATTGGGAGAATATGTGTGCAAGTATGAATGATTTTAGATAGAGCATTGCTTTTCCCTACTTGATCTATGTGTGTCACTCAGTAAAGATCTTAGTTGCTGAACCTACATGTTGGCTTTTTGTCCAACTGGTACTGGGGTCATGCCAGGCCTTTGTTCCCCCCTCCCCACCTATATGCCAGAGGCTGGACGTTGTGGGGGGACAGTAGGGCCCAACACCTTCCCCCAAAGCCAGTAAAAGGGGAAAGGACCCTGGCATTATGGCCTCTCCCCTAATTTCTAACCATTGAACCCTCCCTCCCAGCCCCCAGTGCCCATCCCGGTCTGGACCCAGTCCAAATCCTGCCCACCCCTATAACCTTTCTGGGCTCTGGCTCTGCCCTTTCGATGAGAGAGAAGATTTTCTTGGCCAGAACGGCTGACCTGTTTGACAGGGCTATAAACTAAGATCGCTGGGGGATGTGCGGACAATTGCTAGTACAAGCCCAGGAAGCAACAACCACAGAATCAGCAGGTCAGGAAACAAAAGGGAGCTTAATCCGACCCCAGCCCAAGGATAGGACTCTTTCTAAGAGGACAGGGAAGGCTAGTGCTCCCAAAGGCAGGCTTAGCTGACTGTACACAAATGCCAGGAGCATGGGGAACAAACAGGAGGAACTGGATCTTCTGCTGAACGAAAATGAATGTGAACTCATAGGGATAACAGAGACCTGGTGGGACTCTACCTATGAATGGACCACAGGTATTGACAGCTATACCTGGAACAGGAAGGACAATGTTGGGAGGAGGGGCAGGGAGGCAGAGGGGCAGGGAGGACCAGGGCTCAAAGGTGGGCACAGAGGGGACGCAAGGGCCAGGTGGAATTGCCTGTTGGGCTGTATCTGGCCCACGGGCTGTATTTTGCCCATGGGCTGAGTGTTTTCTTGGAGCCAGGGATTCACAAAGTCCTTCTGGGGGATCCTCACATCTTAGGCATCTATGTGGAGATCCTGTGGGCCTCAACTTTGCCTGGGTTTGTATGGGTGAATCTGCAGCTCCTTCTCCCCCTTGGACACCTTGACCATAGTACGTTTTTTCCTATCCCTTATGTCTCACACATCTTAGGACTTTCATGCATTCAGTGTCTCTATCTCTTTTCAGGTATCCCAATCTCTGGCCCCTTACAGGTTCTGTTTGGAAATGTAAATGTCCTTCCCTGCTTCCTGTGGTGACACCAGCCTAGGCAGTCTGGAGCTTTACCTGCTCCCTTACTGTTTCTGGCACACACTTATGAAGATTCTGTCAGGTCTCTTTGCCAACAGTTTCCCCATCTCCCATGCACTCCAATCTCCCCAGGGACTGCTTTGAGTACTTTAGGGCCCAGCATGACACTGGATCCTTATGCCTCGCATACACCCCTGGCCCGTGTGCCACACCACAGCCAGTGACAGGCTCCCAGGCTCAAGCACCCAACACCTACTAAGTGCCTTGCCTACCTCTTCACCATAGCTGGGATTGTCAAGGCCTCTCCAAAACCTTGAACATGAGTCTGAGACCATGGCCTGAGGGCACATCTGTGTTAGTGCGTTGGGTTCCTCAGGATCCTGAACTCAATCATCTTGTGGTCACTGCTGCCCAAATTGCCATCCACTATTACATTCCCCACCAATTTTTCCCTGTTTGTGAGCAGCAGGTCAAGAAGAGCACGGCTCCTAGTTGGCCACTCCAGCACTTGCAGCAGGAAGTTGTCCCCAATACTCTCCAAAACCTTTCTGGATTGCCTGTGCACTGCTGAATTGCCCTCCTAGTAGATGTCAGGGTGATTGAAGTCCCCATTGAGAAGTAGGGCCTGTGTCCAAGAAATGTCTGCTAGCTGTTTGAAGAAAGCCTCATCCACCACTGCCCCATGTCTGGTGGTCTATATCAGACCCCCCCCACCACACCACCCTTCTTCCTCTCCCCTCTAACTTTAACTCCACTCATGGCTGGACCTTGGGTATAGATGGCTATACCCTGTACAGGAGGGATCGTGTAGATAAAAGGGGTGGGGGTGTAGCTCTCTATGTTAAGGAAAGCTACG
>NW_017728973.1:4922437-4927325 GCF_001723915.1 Gavialis gangeticus
GAGCAAATTGGATGCTTACCTTGCTGGGATCCTATGACCCCAGCTGACTTCCTGCCCTTAGGGCGGGGGGCTGGACTCGATGATCTTCCGAGGTCCCTTCCAGCCCTAACGTCTATGAAATCTGTGAAATTAACCCAGAAACTCTCAACAGTTTCATATTAGAGCTCTGAGCATTCATCTGGCTTTCACATAAAAAGACTTTGGTATATCCAGAGTGTCATTAACTCAACTCTTACGAAAGAGCTGTCACTTCCACCCCAGCATTGTGGCCTTTTGAAGGAACTCAGACATACTCAGAGTGCCAGGGCTCAGTTAGTCCACAGGAACTAGCATGGAGACATCCGTTACTGTCACGTCTATATATCTGTGAACGAGTACCCTTGTCCTTCTGCTCTTGTCCAGTTGGAGGAATCTCTCGGCGAGACCAAGAGTTCACTTTATGGGTTACACACACCGAACTTGCCTGCCATGTCTTTGATGATTCTCCGGTTCAGTTGGACTGTCTGGCGCGTGCACGTCCAAAAGTGACACCTCGTGTCTGCCGGACCTGGAGTTGCTGAGGGCTCCTCCACCCCTACACCCTCGCCCGTGCCTCCGTGGGTTGGACCCTCACTTGACACAAACTCGCCCCCTAGTCTAATTCTTCCAGCATGGGTTCAAGTCTCAACAAAAATAGTGAAGAAAACGCAAACACAGCTCTTGTCTGGAGGGTCTGCTTCTGGTCCCTTCCGCCCTTGTCTAGAGTAGGATGCCACACTTCCCCCTGGGGAATTCCTTACCCTAGTAGGGCATCTTCAGCTCTCCCTCTGGGTTGCCTGATCCCTCATCACTACGGCCGTGCCGCCCGCCGTCCGTCCGCCCCTTATCCGGAGGGCTTCCTCAGAGTGGGTCCGCCAGAGCCAGACACTCCTGGCCGGCCCGCTCTGTCCCTCCATGCTTGGGGTCACCACCCCTGAGTCCCGTTCCTCACTGGGGTCTTACCCGCGCCCAAGAACGTGCGGGTATGGCGTTGAGTGGCACGCATCCGCCTCTCTGTGCTCTCGCCGGTGTCTGCCCTTTGGACCGCCACTTCCGGTTCCGCCGGGCCGTTTCCGCATCCTGCTGACACTTTTAAACTGGCCCCTCTCCCCGCACACCTGAAACCGGTAAGTAATTGCCCCATCTTCAGGGGCAGGGGCGGGTCCGTTTCTGCGGGCAGCCTGACCCGACGATCCCCAGAGCCTCCGGGTTCCTTTGCGCCCGCACAATATCTCATGAGAAAAATCTCAGGGAAGGGGCTGTTCCTTGCAGGGAAGGGAAAGCCCAAAGCCCAGAGCTTTGACAGGATTCACCTGGAAACAAACTAACAGAAACCCACATCTGCCCTTTAGGCACATTCCAAAATTCCTCTATGCCGTTACCTGCCTCTTCATGCTCCTAAATCCCTTGGCTCCTAAAGCTCCTGGCTGTGAATAGACAAACCTGATCCAGAGCTCTCTGCAACAGCAGGGGCTGATGCAGCTCTCTAAGAAGGGTCAGTGCTGCTCTCAGGGGACAGTATCATCTCCCTCTGCAGAACCATTTTCTTTGCAGTGGTGCCTGCTACAAAATGTGTAACAACTATATAGAAGGTTTCTAGCCAGCTTTAATTTGAATGTGTGGAAGGGCCCGATGTCTATTATCTCTGCAGAAGGACAGTTCCCACCGCCGTTCCCATCATCTGGCTGCCTCAGCACAGGACAGTGAGATCTGGGGGCCTACGCCCTTGGGCTTCTTAGTTCCTCCCCGCCTCCTCGTCCTGCTGCTGTCTGGCAATGCCCCATGCAGCTGGGATCCTTCTGACAGCCCTTCTTCATCTCCTACCCCAGAGGATAAACCTCCAACCAAACCTGAGTCAGGTTTCTTCTTCAACCAAAGCCCTGTTCAGAGCTGCCAGCATATCTTTTCCATGTGCCTCCCAGCATCTCTCTGGCAGTGTTAAGGACACAAAGTTTTTCACCTCCATCTGATTCCATTCTCTTGATGAAGATGAAGAGGCCTGTAGTCCCATGGAAGGGCTCTGAAAGCAGATGGAGAAAGACAGATATAATAATATATCAAATCACTGTGTTTGTGCAGAAATGATGGTACAAGGCAGGATAGTCCAGGACCAGGATGATACGGCTGGAACAGGAACCCCTGGGCCAAGATGTGGAACAAGCCTCTGGTACAGGATGGCTTGAGACATTCAAGATGCAGATGGAGTACAACACATCATTTGTTTGAATCATGGTCCAGAAGGGATCTTTAGCTCTGCTGCAAGTCCAGCAGCAGCCATTACATCTATGAATCTATGAAACCGTGGCACTCCTGCAGGCACTGGGCCGCTTGCAGGCTCACAAGTGGCAGGTCCCACGTTCCCCCTGGCTGACCGCAGCCAGCCTGGCGCCGACAGACACACACCGGACCAGGCCGAGGGGCCATGCACACAGGCTCGAGTCTGGCTGGTGCCTGACAGCTGCACATCCACAAGGGCTGCCAACGCTGGCTGGAGCTATTCTGGGAGATCCCCCTGCAGGATGGGGATGTGGCCCTGGCCCCGTGCGGCGCACCCTGGGGATGCAGCACGCACTCCCAGATTGCTTTCAATAGTCACTGCAAGATTGACGCTGATTCTGCCAGACTCCTGGCCGGTCTGGGGGGGGTTGGCAACCCTAGCGTCCACCTAAGCAGGGGTTTGGGCCCTGGTCCCAGGGTAAGGAAGTGGGGGGCAGGGGAGCAGCACTGGTGTCACTCTCAGCAGGGCCCCTCATTCCTGGGGCTATTGATTTCTTCTTCCCTCTCCCTCCCATGCCCACACGCCAACACTTCCAGCCCTGCATACACTTGTCCACCATGTCTGCCAGGAACCCCTTCTCCTTCCCACCTGGGCTCTGGGCCACAGCTGGACTCAGGGTGCATTTCCCTGAAGACTTCCATGTCACAGAAACATAGTTCCCACTCGGATGGGGGTGAAGAATCATCCGGGTGTATTGGGTGCAAAGCACTTGTTCACCAATTGGCCAATGGGGGTCAGCCCTGAGTGTTTCCGGGGAGGTCCTGGCCCAGCTCACATTCAGAGACCCCTGGCCAAAGACACCGCTCCTTGGCTCATCACACCCCCTTTCATACATGGATAAAACAACTTGCATTTCTGTCACCCAAATGCTGTACCACATACTCAGCACAGCATTTTAAAAGGCCACCTGCCTGCATGTGTAAATTCTCCTTGAGGCATTCACAATCCAGCCCCTTGGGTATCCAGTACCCAGATGTCCTTCTGTCTGCCCTGCATTCCCTCAGCTTACTGACAACGCCCTGGGAGACCATGTCCCAAGCCTTGCTAGACTCAAGGTTTTTCACGCCCGCTGCTCTCCCCCGATCCGCAGGGCCTGGCACCTTGCTGCACAAGGACATTGAGTTGCTCAGGGTTGACTTGCTCCCCATGAATCTGGGCTGCCCTTCCCCTGGGAAACCCCGTGGTGCATCTCAGCCAATCAGGTATGGGAATGCAAATGAGCCGCAAGGGAGGCTGGGGTTGGCAGAGGGATCTCTGATGTCATAATGCGTCGCGATGACCAGCCGAGTTGCTTGCATCACAAAGCCCTGGCACGCAGTTGCCAGGGAGACCGATGCCCCAACTGCCACTCTGCGGCAGTTGGCCCCAGTCGGCTCCAGCTGCAGTTGCGCCTGGAGAGCGTCTGGCTGTGGTGCGAGCGATACTGGAGATGGAGAGTGGTGGGTGCTGGAGTTGCCTGTGGGAGGCCCTGACTTGCTGCTGCTGGCAGGAGGAGAAGAGGTGGCGGCCGCTGGGCAGGGTTGGGGGCAGACGGGGGAGTCCAGAGCCCCACAGCAGCGCGGACGCACAGAGGACTTACCGTATGGCACCGGTGAAAGGCAGCAGAACACTTTCAATTTCTGCAGATGTTTTCCCCGTTGTTTTCTCCAGTGAAACACGGGTGAAAACCTTCCCCAGTAGCTCCTTAGCAACAGTGGAGGCGCCGGCTGGCTCCTCATCCAGTGTGTCCTGGTCCTGAGCTGCCTGTTCCTGACCCTGACCTGCTACTGCTGGCAGGAAGTTGACAGGTGGAAGCCATGGGGCAGGGCTGGGGGCAGACCAGGGAGGCAGGGGGTGCCCGTCTCTGGGGGCTGAGACCAGGGTAGGAAGGGCAGGAGGAACCTCCAGGAAATGCGCCCACCAGCCCTGCCCTGAGCACTGTAAGAGTGAATTTAGTCAGGCTTCTGGCCTCCCTGACTAGAAAAACAGACAGAGACCAGAAGTGCTGATACTGCTTATTTCAGTTATATGTTTTGAGATAAAAAAAAAAATCCTGCATTATTACTCTGGGCACAGATGTCCAATTAAGTAAGCTTGTTTTAGTTTCTTCAAGGTCATATTTTTCTTTCTCTTTATCTGTCTTTAGTATAAAAATGCTTGAAAAATTAGGGAGGGAGAGGATTCCTTTGAACAGACAAGTGAGTGATTCCCCTTGCTGTATAGCATTCTCCCTGTGATCACAGCATAGCCCTAAATAAAGAAAAGCTGGCTCTGTCAGTTCTGAGTCAACCGCAATGCGAAGTTTGATTTCTTCCACAATTTGGTGCTGTGACTGGGATAGAGATGCCTGGAGTGATCAGTTGGGACACAGACAACTCTTCACTGAAGCCCTGGTGCCAAACCAAGGTAAGAGACCTTTTGAAATCTCTATTGAGGCTTTTCAGTGAGAGGCTGTCTCTGTGTCTTCCTGATTCACTGCTTGAGGCTCACCCTATCCGAACTTTTTTTCTGCCAGAACTGTCAGACCCACTGTGTAAGTAGTAACTGTGAGTAGAAAGAGTTAAGGCTAAGGACTCTGTGTTGCTGTTGTCAATGAAAGTATTTCCCTGTGTG
>NW_017728973.1:4951844-4959722 GCF_001723915.1 Gavialis gangeticus
AAATCAGCTATCTGTATCAGCCCCCAAAATCTCTATCAGTGCACCCCTACTAATTACGTAAATAAATGTTTCTGCCTTCTTTTCTTTCAATGTGGGTGGCCACCAGCAGGAGATCATCAGACCAGGGTGCCAGCTTTGTGCCAAATGAATGCTTGTTTGCAACGTTAGGGAAGATTCCCTAACTTGCCAAACTGGAAAAAACAGTACATACACAAGAGGTATAGGAGTAGAAGAGTACTGTGCGGGGGGCCTACCAGGGCCAGGGGTACCCTGGTCGTGAGTTAGGCTTAGGGTCCTAAGTCCTACAGTGACAAAGGAAAAAAAGCAGCATTCATTCAGGGGCAGGGGCAGCTTATGGGGTGATGGTGCCATTGTCACCCTGGAGAGGGCATGGCCAGGGAAGTGGGTTGGGGCGGCTTTGGGTCTGTATTTGACTTTGGGGTGAGACAGTGCAGTTGTGACTGGCTATAGGCTACCTGAAGTTGAGCACCAGTTCCTCTAAGGGCATCTTGCCTGCTGCCATGGGTCTGATTGCAAGTGGTGCAGCAGCCACAGCCAAGGAAAAAAAGCAGCATTAATTCAGGGGCAGGGGCAGAGGCAGTGTATGGGGTTATGGTGCCATTGTCACCCTGACCAGGGCATGGCTAGGGGAGTGAGTTGGGGGGGTGGGGTGCAGGTGTGTATCTGACTCTGCGGTGAGATTGTGCAGTCGTGACTGGCATGGCCGCCAGCACAAGGGAGTGTGGTGGATACATGCAATGAGTGAGAAGGTGGCCACCATTTGCTCTGTCTGACTGAAGGGCAAATGAAATTAGTCCATGATGCCCCTTCCAGGCACCCAAGCAGTTCTTCCTTCCTGGATTGAATGAGGGGCAGATAATGTAGTAGCTATCCCATTCTCATTAAGGGCTGGGTCTGACTGTGGTTTGGTGACCTTGAGCAATCATGAATGGTGTGGTAGCCAGCAGCACAAGAAAAAAAAAAGCATTAATTCAGGAGCAGGGGCAGCTTACAGGGTGATGGTGCCATTGTCACCCAGACCAGGGCATGGCCAAGGAGAGTGAGGGGGGATGGGTGTCCATACAGGTACATAGATGAACATAGGTATAATAAGCATATGTTGGGTTGAGTGGACTGCAGCATTTGATATGCAAAACACCTAGTGTCCAAAGAAACACACTACACCCAGTTATCAAAACAGGGCAGTTAACCTCATTCATTACTAAGTGCAATTCAAAGCAAAATCTGCTGGACAGTGAACTATAAAAAAGTTGCAGCACCATCTGGTGGACAAAGGGGCTCATTACACATCTTTGAGTGCAGTTCTGTTTGCAGTACCAAATCCATTGACGAGACGGTTTTATTCGCAGCCACCCAGACTAAACTACGTCAGGATGAGTTTTACTCGAGTGCACCAGAAAGACTCTGAAAGTGTCAGGAAAACCTGTATGTGCAAACAGTAATGCTGTTGGAATGCAAGAAAGGGTAAAAATCATGCCATGTACAAAAGCCCCTGGAGTCTAAACATGAACTCAGAATAGAACTGTGCGGTTCTAGTCTCAGTTCTTCAAATAGATCACAAATATTTGTGTGGAAACCTCCAAATCAGGACTTCTGGTTTTTATTCTAGCTCCTGCCAACATGCAGCCTTGAACAAATCACTCTTCTTCTCTTTTGACTCTTAGTTAGCATTCCTGTACATATAGGGTAATAAACCCCCACCCACTTCCAACATGAGTTAGTGTCAAAAGCCTTCATAATGAATGTCTCTAGAATGCTTTGAGAACCTCAAATGAAAGATTGTAGCAATGCAAAGCTGCATTCCAGCTGTCCTGTCCCATTACTTTCTTTATTATTCACAGCAGTGGAACTAATGCCTGGATCGCAACCACTTTGAGCAGCCATTTAAAGCACTCTGTGGACACCAGGATTACATGGCCCAGGGCTGTTTTTAGAATAAGAAGACATCGAGCTCTGCCAATATCTTGCTGTTTCTTGATTTATCTTAAACCTTAACAGTAACAGAAATGGGTTTAATGGAATCTGTCTATTGCAAGAACATGAGAAAGGTGCAAACATCAAACTGAGCTGATCTGCAGGGTGATCCCTGCTTTAAAATGAGTAAATAAGTAAATTAAATATGTTGTGTTGTTTCTTCTAAACCAGAAGAAAAGGACACACAGAGCAGAAGGTTTTACAAATTTTTTGTGACACAATCTCTAAAAAAAAACGTGTACAGGGTCCAGCTTGTGCCTAATCTACAAAGGTGCACTGCATCTCTGGTCTTATTGTTGTGTGCTCTTCCCAGCACAGACTACGCTGTGTATAGAGCATTGATCAATATACACTGCTCACACAAAGGTTTTGCTAAAGTGCTAAAGCACTGGCCAGAGTAGGCCTCACCAGCAAACCTGACCTGTGCATGAACTCCACACATAAACAAAACTTGGCAGGCTCACATGCCAAGCTATGAGAGGGAGAGATGATGGTACAAGGTAGGATAGTTCAGTACCAGGATGATAAGGCTGGAATGGTAACATCCAGGTCAGAAGGTGAAACAAGCCCACGGTACATGGTCGTATGAGACATGATACCATCAAGACACAGATGGAATGCAATAAATCACTTGTTTTGATCATTGTATAAAAGGAAAATTGGAAAGCAGGGAAACTTTGAAGCAGCCTGGGGGACCCTGGGTGCTGTTATAGGCCTTAGCTCCTGGTCTGATGTACTCGTTAGGCCAAAACATGATAGGGCTGTGCTTGTAGACAGTGAACCTGGCTGAATCTTTGCCATGGAAATGAGCCTGTGATCGTTTTTTAAGACAAGATTAGTGTTGGGATCTCCTGGATGTGACTTCACTGGCACTGCAGTTCCTGAGACTTCAACACTGACAGCATATCAATAACACCTGATGAGGACAGCAGCAATAACACTGATAACCCCAGAAGACACACTGCAGCAGTGCATTGGTTCATTTCATTTTCTTTTGGTGTTCGTTTGATCTATATTGCCATATACCTACTGTCTGAAGGATGCCAGTGCCAAGGTGAAATAAAACTATGGTCTAATGCTGCCCTCTAATGGAAAGTAACCGATAAACCACATACAAGCATTGTAGGAATCGGTGATCATGACAAGCTGAGATAAAAATGACCAGGCTTGGCTCCTAACGCATAGCTCACCCTTTTCCTCATACCCATGGTCTACACATCCTCTTCTGCTACAGTGATGTAATATTTCTTAAGTCTGAAGTGATATCCCCCACACTTGAACTGCCCAGGTGTCCCTGGTCCTCACTTTTCACTTGTATTTCAAGGACTTGGGATTTGAGTCAGCAAAGAATGTGCATGGCCACATCCCCTGTGAAAGCACTGACCCCAATGCATGGGGGTGCATGTTCTCACCCCATTACCCTGGATTACCCTGTAAATTGGAAGGCTTGCTGTACATTTTCCAGGCTGATACAGGATGTTCTGCCTCTGCTGCCTGTTCTCAAATTGTATTGCTATGGGAGGCAATGGACTCCTCCTGCCCCATGTTCTCCACGCACACTGCACTCACACAAGGATCTCACACAAGCATTTTACTCCAGCCTGAATTTCACGCAGAGCTGGGGACTGTGTAGTCAGGAGCATACCTAGAAAATGGTGAAATCTGCTTTCTGTTTAAGGTTATTCCCTTTCATTTATGCTCTGTTTCTCATTCTGGGCTGTTCGCAATTTATGGGGCTAGGGGCCTGTAGACTTAAGCCCCTAGGTGAGGTTCATCATAATCTTTAAGAATACATCCTGTGCCTTCCTGTTCGTGGCCAGCATCTTTCACCTTGAAGGAGCAGCTGAAATGCAAATAATCAATAATACTTCCAGCTGTGCCTTCCCTGGCACTGTCAAGGTTCAGTTCAAATCCTCTCTCTGCTTTATTAAGATGCATTAATTAACGCTCCTTTGTGTTGAGGTAAACTCTCTGCTACATTATGTTTTTTATCAAGGGATAGAAAAGGCCAGTGGGGATTAAACCTTGTTCGGCGGCATGGCTCAGCAAAGGATTCAGCCTTAGTCTGATAAATGGATCATAATATTACTACAGACCCAGAACTGTGGTACCCCAGTGCACTGCAGAGGTTAAATGGAGACACTTAAGAGAGCCAGTGGAGCTTTGCTACTTCTATTTGGTAGGAATGGTAGTTTTTCTTTTTGGCTGTATAACTGGGCTCTGCCCTGTTACTAGGAGTTTGGGGAGGTCTGAACAGCCTCACACCCCAGAAGCACCTCTGCACACCCATCCCAGATCTAGGGAAGATGCAGTGTTGGGAGGGGGGTTGAGAGAGCTACAGGGAATTTTGTGGTGGTTACAGCCCCCCCCCCCCAACATAGCTCCTTTCCCAGCAGCACTGCTACCACCCCAAGCACAGCCTGGCCCAGCCCCAGCCCGCAGCTTCAACCCACCCACCCTGCACAGTTGTTTGATCATTTGCTTTGTTGCACAAGCCTGCAGGCTCTACAAAGCCTTTGAAGGATAACAGACAACTAGGAGGTGAAGCCTGGAACAACCACTGGAAGGCAGCTAAGTGCTAACTAGTTTGTTTTGCATCACCACCAAGCCTGGGTGAACTGTGACTATTATCTACTAGCCTGGCTGCAGCAGGGGCAAGGGCCCTGAACAGTGGGTCCTTGGCCAAAGCTGGCAGCAAAAGTAAAACTGGTCAGCAAAACTAGCATGACCAAACATACCTTGCTGTGATCTGCCCAGACTCTGCCCATAGCAGCCTACAGGCTGCTCTAAAGATCTCACTGTGAGGGAAAATTGCTTGGATATTCAATCTGAATAGTATGTTTCCTTACTTCCATCCCCTTCCCCCTAGAAATATCCCTTCTAGTCTGCTTCAAACAATTCCTTTCTCCCTGCAGCCATGCTTCCATTTGTTATGTCATGTAGCATCTTGATGTATGAGTGCAGAGCTCTGTAAATCAATAATAAATAATATTCAGGCCTTCCAGTTGGCTAGAGATGTCAAAACCAGCCTACCACACAAGGCAAAAAAGGGGGCACTTCATGTGTAGATGTACTAGCAGCATGCTTTGGCACAACTCATTAGATCGCGAATTCCCTTGTATTTGCTCTTGCTGGGGCAGGATAGACAGGATCAACTGTGTTTTTCATGTTAACTTTAAAGGGTGCTTTCACCCCTTGCCCCCACTGATGTGAAGCCTGTGTTGGTGTTATTTTTTTCCCCATCACCCCCCAACAGATGTGAAGTCTGCATTAGTGTTAAAGGGAATTACACCCTGACTGTAACTGCCTTGTGATGTGCAACTCATGGCACACGAAGGGGTCATGTGGATTGGTTCGATTGGGGCAGACCCTATGTCTTGAGAGCAGTTACCACTCCAAGATCTGCTCGGGGTTTGCTTGGGCAAGGACAGGACATGAGTCTATGTTGGAAGCTACCACATCAGGAGGCGCTACTTCACGGTCAGGGTGGCTAGGGTCTGGAACTAGCTTCCAAGTGAGGTGGTGCAGGCTCCCACCCTGGGGTTTTTAAGAGGAGGTTAGATGAACACCTTGCTGGGGTCGTTTGACCCCAGTGCTCTTCCTGCCATGGCAGGGGGTCGGACTAGATGATCTCCTCAGGTCCCTTCCGACCCTAGAAACTATGAAACTATGAAACATATCTCAAGCCAGCATCATCCTGTTAGGTGAATGTCCCAATGCCCATGCAACTGCCCTACAGTCCTGTCATGCCCCATGGGGGGAGCACCAAGAGCCTCTGAGTACTTCCTCTAGTAGCTTCTTGTCCTACCAGCCTATATGGAAATCTTACACACCCCAGGGAGCCCCCTCCCCCCCCACCTGTGCATTCTGCTGTTCCCCCCTTGTACCTAGTGTGTCACACTTGGGTGTGCCCTGTGGTCTGTGTGTCCTATTGTTCCCATCTGTGCCATAAGCCACCCCCACATCAGCACCTCTGAACCCTTTGCGATGCCACATAAGCCACCCCTACATTGACCCCAGTTGATCACTTCAAAATGGGAAGCAAACCCAGCTACATTACAAACTACTGTTATTGCCTTGTGTTACTCCACTACATAGTACACACTTCCAGTTTCAGTTCATGCCAAGATACTAGATCCAGTTCTAAACGACAGCTGTCTTGAAATAACAGAAGGTTCAAAGCCAACACTAAAAGATAGCTCATACTTACTGGCTGGCACTGCACCCCTGATATCAGAAGAAAGGTAGCAGTCCAAAAAAAGAAAGGTCACAGCAGATGAAAGACCCCAGGCATTAAGTCTATGGTCACACAGAAGTAACTAAATGGCTTTAAAAAGTTTTGTGACCAGTGTTGCACCCTTGGGCATGACAGCTGACAGGGCATGACTGTGGTCATGGAAGAAAGATTATGCACAATCAGATGCTCTGAAATGGACCTGGAACCCCAGGACCTTCCCAGAGGGGCCGGTTTAGACCGGCCAACATGGTGATGCCTGAATTTCCTTTGCAGGTCAACCGGAAGATCAAAAACAAACATGATCAAACGGGGCTAATCTAACAAGAATGCTGTGAAGTGCTATGGGGCTCCTGCTTGTTTACCAACTACTTGGTGAGACTCATGTGAAGGAGGACCTCACTGCAGCAATGCAAGAGCCATCGCTTGTGAATGATTCTGGAAAAACATCTACTTTATAACAAGGTCACGAGAAGAAAACTGACCCTTTGGCAGGGCCACACCATTGTCACTCTCCTCCTGGCTGCGCCACGGGTCCCTAAGCCCATCATCTGCCCCAGGCACGTTTTTTATTTAAACTTTGTGTCTGAGGCCAAATCAGTTCCCAATTCTATGGACTGAGCAGAGCTCAGCTGTTCATGTCTGTGGCGCTACCACCAGCGAGCGCCCTCCCTCCCTCCCTCCCAGACCTTCAGCCTGGGGCTTCACACATTCCCCCATCCATGGCAGGCGTCCAGAGGGCAGGCCCCAAGCTGGGAGGCCTCGGGGTTCAGATGCGCCTGAGTCTCGCCTGCCCTGAGCCTAGGGAGCAGTTAAAGGAAGAGCGCAGAGCCCAGGGCTTCTGCTTCCTGTGGCCAGAGCAACCCCCTGGTCCAAGGCTGCTTCTGGCTCCCCCCTCCCAGAGCCGCTGGATGCCCCCAAAACTCCCTCGTGTCCCAGCCTTGGCCCGGCCCCTCCTGCCCCAGCCTGCTGGGAGCTCTCCCCTCCTGCAGCTGCCCCTTCTCTGTGCTGTGCTCCCCCGGCTGCAGTGAGCACCTCCCCCAGCTCCTGCGCCCCAGCCTGGATCATTCCAACTGCCCCCTGAATTGCCCACTAAGATCTAAATGTACCCCCTTTGCATTGCCCATTAGGCTCTAAATGCGCCCCCTGACTTGCCCACAACAGAGGCATGTCTCAAGGCAGCCTTGGGAAACCTCCCAAACACAAACCTCAGGGTCAATTTAGGAGTGTTAATCACCTTCCACATTCCTGACCCTGGTCTAATCTCTACCTGCCTCCTCCACCTGGCCAGTGATTACCTCTGAAGGGAAACATCTGAGAGGGAAGCTCTTCCCTGACTCAACAATGAGTCTCCTCCTCCTGCAGACAGTGGGCTCAGGTGAGCCAGGCTGTCTCATTGCAGCATCCTAATCAGGTGCAACAGGCCCACCTGAGCCTGGCTTTTCTCCCAGCTCATTGCAGCCCAGAGCCAGGCTTTCAGCCCTTAGCGGCCGGCTTGTTTTTCAAACTCCTGGAAGATTCCAGGGGGGGACAGTTAAACCCTCGCCGGCTGCGGTGCGTGTGCTTGGTGGTGCAAGGTGCCTCTGCCATCCCCCCTGCTCTGTTTCTCCTCTTTGCCTAGCCTGGAAGAGGTGTTGTAGCCCCAAGTC
>NW_017728973.1:4964722-4965786 GCF_001723915.1 Gavialis gangeticus
CAAACCCCACACCAGGCCCAGGCCAGCATTGAGTTGTCTGCATCTGCATGCAGCTGTCCCAGCGCTGCCACATGTGGGGTGGGGAGATAGAGACTAAGGGGGGCCATGCCTCCGCAGGTGGGAGGGCAGGGGTGGGGTGGGGTGGGCTGTTGGAGCCCCCGGGGGGGTGGCAGGAGCTGTGCATGTCTGCCGGGCTGGGGCAGGGCCTCTTGGCCTCTGCAGCGTTCATCAGGAATGGCCTTTTCCTACGGCTTTGCTCCTTGCCCCCTCCCCCTGTGACCTCAGCACCCCCATAGCAGCCCTGGCTCCTGACAGCATTACCTGCCTCCCTTGGTGTTACCTCCCAAGACAGGCCCAGGCCCTGGCTGTGTGGTGGGTCCCCCTGCCTGAGGCAGACACCTCGCCTGTGCATGGGCTGTCCCGAGGCTGTGGGACCCTGTGGGTGGATACAGCAGTTTGGTTCCCCACATCTGACCCAGCCGCCAAGGTCAGACTCGCCCTTGTGGCCAGACTTGCTGTCTCCTACCCGCCCAAAGGCCTGCGGTGCAGCTGTCTCAGTGGGGTTCAGGCATACAGGGGAAGTGAAGGCTCTGACATGCTAGCAGTGATTCCCCAGCAAGGTCCCGTGGCTGCTGGGATGTCCTGAGATCCTCTCATGAGTGTGGCAGGGCACCACACAGCGTTAGCACCATTAGATGCAGAAAACATGATTCATGAGGTAGACCCAGAGATTTCAAATTGCAGCCCATAGTGCTAAAAACATCTCGGCCTGTTGAGGGCTGAGTTGTTTGCAACAGAAAAGAATTGCTCTATTATTTTTTCTTTAGTCAAAAAACCAAGCTAAAACTAAGAGCTGGCATTTCTGAGGTGTCTTTAATCTAAAAAGGTTGGGAACCGCAGTGCTTGAATAGTTCAGACTCTGCCTAGGGACATGGGAAGTGTGATCCAAGGTGCAGCTCTGTCTCAGGCCGCCGGTGTGAATTTGCCCGGATCAGAGTGAAGATGATGGTCCCTCCTTTCCCTTGCCCTTTTCTCTGGTCTGTTTGGACCACAGGGGCTCTGAG
>NW_017728973.1:4970786-4972540 GCF_001723915.1 Gavialis gangeticus
GTTTTGTGACCAGTGTTGCACCCTTGGGCATGACAGCTGACAGGGCATGACTGTGGTCATGGAAGAAAGATTATGCACAATCAGATGCTCTGAAATGGACCTGGAACCCCAGGACCTTCCCAGAGGGGCCGGTTTAGACCGGCCAACATGGTGATGCCTGAATTTCCTTTGCAGGTCAACCGGAAGATCAAAAACAAACATGATCAAACGGGGCTAATCTAACAAGAATGCTGTGAAGTGCTATGGGGCTCCTGCTTGTTTACCAACTACTTGGTGAGACTCATGTGAAGGAGGACCTCACTGCAGCAATGCAAGAGCCATCGCTTGTGAATGATTCTGGAAAAACATCTACTTTATAACAAGGTCACGAGAAGAAAACTGACCCTTTGGCAGGGCCACACCATTGTCACTCTCCTCCTGGCTGCGCCACGGGTCCCTAAGCCCATCATCTGCCCCAGGCACGTTTTTTATTTAAACTTTGTGTCTGAGGCCAAATCAGTTCCCAATTCTATGGACTGAGCAGAGCTCAGCTGTTCATGTCTGTGGCGCTACCACCAGCGAGCGCCCTCCCTCCCTCCCTCCCAGACCTTCAGCCTGGGGCTTCACACATTCCCCCATCCATGGCAGGCGTCCAGAGGGCAGGCCCCAAGCTGGGAGGCCTCGGGGTTCAGATGCGCCTGAGTCTCGCCTGCCCTGAGCCTAGGGAGCAGTTAAAGGAAGAGCGCAGAGCCCAGGGCTTCTGCTTCCTGTGGCCAGAGCAACCCCCTGGTCCAAGGCTGCTTCTGGCTCCCCCCTCCCAGAGCCGCTGGATGCCCCCAAAACTCCCTCGTGTCCCAGCCTTGGCCCGGCCCCTCCTGCCCCAGCCTGCTGGGAGCTCTCCCCTCCTGCAGCTGCCCCTTCTCTGTGCTGTGCTCCCCCGGCTGCAGTGAGCACCTCCCCCAGCTCCTGCGCCCCAGCCTGGATCATTCCAACTGCCCCCTGAATTGCCCACTAAGATCTAAATGTACCCCCTTTGCATTGCCCATTAGGCTCTAAATGCGCCCCCTGACTTGCCCACAACAGAGGCATGTCTCAAGGCAGCCTTGGGAAACCTCCCAAACACAAACCTCAGGGTCAATTTAGGAGTGTTAATCACCTTCCACATTCCTGACCCTGGTCTAATCTCTACCTGCCTCCTCCACCTGGCCAGTGATTACCTCTGAAGGGAAACATCTGAGAGGGAAGCTCTTCCCTGACTCAACAATGAGTCTCCTCCTCCTGCAGACAGTGGGCTCAGGTGAGCCAGGCTGTCTCATTGCAGCATCCTAATCAGGTGCAACAGGCCCACCTGAGCCTGGCTTTTCTCCCAGCTCATTGCAGCCCAGAGCCAGGCTTTCAGCCCTTAGCGGCCGGCTTGTTTTTCAAACTCCTGGAAGATTCCAGGGGGGGACAGTTAAACCCTCGCCGGCTGCGGTGCGTGTGCTTGGTGGTGCAAGGTGCCTCTGCCATCCCCCCTGCTCTGTTTCTCCTCTTTGCCTAGCCTGGAAGAGGTGTTGTAGCCCCAAGTCAGTGCATGCAGCTCTTAAACAGCTGGGGCCCAAAGCACACGCATGCTGCTGAGCTGTAGGGGGGTGCATGTAGGACCCCCAAGAGGAGCAAAGCACCTTGGGGCAATGTCAGCAGCACCTTAAGACCGGGAGGGTGGGGTTGGTGGTTTCCTTCCCTGAATGCATCAGTAGGTGCTTCTGTCTATGCACCTTCTCTCCTGGTAGAGA
>NW_017728973.1:4972564-4974036 GCF_001723915.1 Gavialis gangeticus
GCAGGTGGGAGGGCAGGGGTGGGGTGGGGTGGGCTGTTGGAGCCCCCGGGGGGGTGGCAGGAGCTGTGCATGTCTGCCGGGCTGGGGCAGGGCCTCTTGGCCTCTGCAGCGTTCATCAGGAATGGCCTTTTCCTACGGCTTTGCTCCTTGCCCCCTCCCCCTGTGACCTCAGCACCCCCATAGCAGCCCTGGCTCCTGACAGCATTACCTGCCTCCCTTGGTGTTACCTCCCAAGACAGGCCCAGGCCCTGGCTGTGTGGTGGGTCCCCCTGCCTGAGGCAGACACCTCGCCTGTGCATGGGCTGTCCCGAGGCTGTGGGACCCTGTGGGTGGATACAGCAGTTTGGTTCCCCACATCTGACCCAGCCGCCAAGGTCAGACTCGCCCTTGTGGCCAGACTTGCTGTCTCCTACCCGCCCAAAGGCCTGCGGTGCAGCTGTCTCAGTGGGGTTCAGGCATACAGGGGAAGTGAAGGCTCTGACATGCTAGCAGTGATTCCCCAGCAAGGTCCCGTGGCTGCTGGGATGTCCTGAGATCCTCTCATGAGTGTGGCAGGGCACCACACAGCGTTAGCACCATTAGATGCAGAAAACATGATTCATGAGGTAGACCCAGAGATTTCAAATTGCAGCCCATAGTGCTAAAAACATCTCGGCCTGTTGAGGGCTGAGTTGTTTGCAACAGAAAAGAATTGCTCTATTATTTTTTCTTTAGTCAAAAAACCAAGCTAAAACTAAGAGCTGGCATTTCTGAGGTGTCTTTAATCTAAAAAGGTTGGGAACCGCAGTGCTTGAATAGTTCAGACTCTGCCTAGGGACATGGGAAGTGTGATCCAAGGTGCAGCTCTGTCTCAGGCCGCCGGTGTGAATTTGCCCGGATCAGAGTGAAGATGATGGTCCCTCCTTTCCCTTGCCCTTTTCTCTGGTCTGTTTGGACCACAGGGGCTCTGAGGCGGTGCTGTCTTTGCTTACTGTGTTCAGTGCCCCGCACACTGGGAGCCACTGGATCAGATGCACAGCTGAAATTCAAATAAAAGTAATAGCCTGAGCCTCTGTCTCATGAGCTCAGCTCTTACTGACCATCAGTGAGAAATGTTATGTGCGGCAACTGCAGATAAGTTACCCAAGTACTAGGGTTGCCCAGACAGCTAAAATGCTTTTCAAAGAATCAGTATAGCTGGTTTAATCTGTCTTCCCACTTGTTTTCCTGCTGGAAATCTTCCCTTTCTTGCAAGCATATCCTGGTTTATTGTTGTCAAATCACTTGAGCATTTTGTGAAAGGTATGTGTAGAAACCATGAATTATGATTTGGTTTGTTTTGGAGGGTGTGGATTGTAGTAGCAGTGGAGATGTGTTGACAGGTTAAGCATGTTTTGCTGAGCCAAGGCTGAGTTCCACTGGATGTCTGTTGGGTAGTGGTGAGTTTGCTTCTGATGATGAGTTGGGCAAGCTAGGATGTTTGAAAACCAGGA
>NW_017728973.1:4979036-4983023 GCF_001723915.1 Gavialis gangeticus
TTGAGCATTGGTAGTTTCTATAGAAGGCAAAAGGCAAGGTGGATTTGCACCTTGTAGACTACCTAAGTCAGATAGGTAAGCTTTTGTAAGCAATGAGTTGCTTCATCAGATGCTGTGGGACTGGAGATGCTATGGGACTGGAGATGGCAGAGCTTCTAAATAGAAAGCAGTGATTTGAATACAAAGGGCCTTGTTATATGGTAATTTTGGGCAGTTCTTGGTGCTCTTAAGCCGTGAATTGTACCCACATTAATGCCTGAAACTGATTTTAAGAACTCATTATGTGGCTCAGAGTTATGCCACTCCAAGGCAGGATGCTACTCAGCTGGTAAGGAAGGAATGAAACCTCATTGCCTATTTCTTTAACTATGTGGCAATTGTGTGAGGTGGGCAGTTCCTTGTGCAGTGCTTCTCCAGTGACAACAGATTTATTTGGTGAGGCCAGTCTTAGTGTTCTGCATTAGACTGTTCTGAGGATGCCCACGGTCTCTGGTACCTCAAAGGATTTAGGTGAGCGCCTCAATTTCTCAGTCCTGTTTGGGTTAGGCAGGCGATGGGCACAGGAGCAGTTCTGGTTGTACAAAGAAGCTTCTTCTTGTAGCTTCTGGGAGTTTCAAGGTCAAACGTGCAGGCACCTACTGAATTGAGCCACCTAGAGAATTAGATGGAAGACAAGCCGGAGCTTTTAAATTGGAATTCTGGACACAAGGGGAATATATATTGCATATATTTTATGTAATATATTACACACACACACACACACACACACCTAACAGTGCTAACATTGTGTGACTCTCTTGAAAGGGTCTCAAGGAACCTCAGGGTGCTGTGTCACCCTGGTTGAGAATCGCTGGTCCAAACAGAAACTAGAGCTTCTTACCCCATTACCTGCACTAGCTTTTGTAACTGCTTTGTCCCTGTGACAGAACCCTAGGGTGTTGGGGTGCTCCCAGAGATGCACCCTCTATTTGTATAAGCCTCGTGATCTCCCACTCTGCTGAATGGGTATGCTCAGGTTATTCATTTGCCCAGTAAATCATAATTTACTACAGGAACTTTGGTAACAGGAAAACAAAACAGGTTTATTACAAGGGAAAAAGAACAAATGTTATAAAAACAAAAAAGTAATTAAATGTTTTGAGTATGGTAAAACAAAGCTGACAAAACCCTTTCCCCACATTCAGACTACCACCTAGCACTCCTAAAAATTCCTGTAAAGATTTGCTTGGGTCAGCATCCCGTCAGTCACACCTAGTTCCCCACACCGGGGACCTCTGTCCCCCCTCACCTCACGAGTCCCCTAAGGGCCACTGCCTCCAAAACTGTCCACACAGCAGACAGTCCCTATGGGTTTATTTATACCTTTTGACCTCTTCAACACAGCTTTGCCTGTCTTAGCAGTGCCCCCATTCCTTTCCTCCTGCTTTCCCTATACTTTGTATTTGAAGTACTGCTATTTAAAAAGCTTGCTTCTGGTAAGTCCATTCATAGCATCTGACAAACAACAGTTGCTTACAAAAACCTGTGCCTCCTGAATTAATCTATAAGGTACCACTCTGCCCAGGAATATCCTTTGGTACAGATGATCTTGGGAAATCAGAGTTTTGGCTGAAATGCACATACCAACTTGCAAAAAAGACACACAAATGTGGGTCATGAATGACAACCCTAATGGGAGATGGTCACATGTTCAACTTGTACTTCATTTCCAGACTTTATTGAGGAAATGGACAACAAGGGATATATTTTATAAGTGTAACAGCCTGCTGTGGGGTGCTATCCAGTGCCAGTGGCAATCTGTGGAACCATGGGGCACCAGTTAGACCCATCCTTTTGGTTCCTTTGGGCTAACAAGGAACCTCAGGATCCTGATACGGGGATACCTCCTGTACCAGCACTCTGACAAAATAGGTAACTATTTACAATACTTATTATGTACAATATATATAAATAGATAGATACATATTAATTTATATTTACAATATTTATTATATACAAGAAACATGTCTATACCTCCCTGCCTTTCTGCCACCTGATTCCACCAGGGAAGGAATACTGCCTTATTTGCACATCAAAGAGCAACTCACAAAGACACTGTCATGGACCCAGAGGGACAGACTTCCATCTTCAGGTCCCTCTGTGCAAAAATGAAGTTCATTTTCCTACCAATGGGGACTTTTTACCATCATTAATTTTCCCTGAGCCTGAGGAAGGGTGTGCGTGCCTGAAAGCTTTCAGAAAGAGATCATTTTTATGTGATTTCTTAGTTGGTCTAATAAAAGGTATAATCTCTGAATCAAGTGTTCTAGAGTTCTGCATTTCCTTTATGTCTCAGACCAACATAGCTATCAGATACATCCCTAGGAATATCTTGGCTAACAGAGTTATTTGGGTAAATGTGATCTCTTTTATTAGACCAACTAAATAGTTAGAAATATTGTTCTTTACAAGCTTTTGGGCACAAGCACCCTTCTTCAGGGATAGGAAGAGTCTGCTGTTTTGTGTTCTCCCAGATGGAATAGCAGCCAGTATGTAAAATGCAGGTCTGTGAAAATGCAAATGCATGGCAGCAAGGATCAGAGCCCATGGGAGACCATAGGTGTGAGACAGGTAGGTTGGGGGAAAAGAGGGGGAATGTTGACCTGGTGATAGGGTATAGCTGGTAAAATGTAGAGAGGTTACCCTGGGGTTACTGGATGGCAGGCAGGGTATAATTTGTCATAAATCTAATGTCTTTATGTAGTCCATGATTTTTTTTTGTATCCAGTAGATTTATGAAGTAGGCTCATCTATGAAAGGTATTTTGTAAATTCCCCTTGAGGATTCCTCACACTAATCCTGTTTAGGCCTACAAGTTGTATTTCATGCTGCTGACCAAAAGGTGTTAGCATACCTACTAGCAAAGGAGATTGCCTCATTTTGGTACAGCTCCATTCCCTTCTACTTTGGAGGGCCAGACAGCAATTAGATGCAATTTTTTGTTTGCCCTTAAGTCACCACAGGGAAAGGGGGCACTCCAACCAGAAAGCAATTACTTAGCATTTCAATAATTCTGCAACACACTGTACAAGGTACACAGTGTGGGAAGAAGAGAGATAAGGTGCAATGTCCCTAGATTGTTCAGTCTTTTCTAGGAGCCAGCACGTCACTTTGGCTTTTACAGTATCGCTCTCTAAACTGAACTTTTCTTCCTTTTAACTAGGAAGAAGGGCCTGTGATGAGTCATGTCAATAGCACTGAACAATGAAATCACGTCTCCACCCAGATCTTATTGGTATTGCCACAGTTTTGGTTTCTCTGTTGAACACTGAGCTCAGCCTTTAATGCAGCACCATGTAACCAGTGCAAAAATGGCAGAGATCCTATATCAGGTAGCAAGGTTATAGCAGATGATGGAGAGGATGCAGAGATACCAACGTGTATTTTATTTGACAATACTGTCAGCTAGTCTAATTTCACTCCCTAGAGTGATAAGGTACAGGTTGATTTGAACTTATAGAAGACAATATACTTGCCCTGCTCTTTTCCTTCTAGTTTATCTGCTGAGTGAGGGTAGAGCGAATTAAGTTCTGCACCGCCTCTTCTTCTCAGTTCCCTCATGCAGTGTTGTAGCTTGCAAGTCAGTCTAATAACAAAGGTGTGCTTCAGCCTGTGAAAACAGTGAACCAGACACATGCTGCTGTGCTGCTGCCCTCTGCTGTCTGGAACCAGCATTTCAAGACTGTGCACTAAAAAGGCTCTGTATCAGTGGTCACCAACCAGTGG
This sequence comes from Gavialis gangeticus, assembly GCF_001723915.1. Taxonomy (NCBI): domain Eukaryota; kingdom Metazoa; phylum Chordata; order Crocodylia; family Gavialidae; genus Gavialis; species Gavialis gangeticus. The sequence continues at coordinate 4,982,802 of NW_017728973.1, forward strand.
ATCTCAATCCACTGGTAGATCTCAGAGCCTCTTGGAGTCAATCTGAGGCTGGGGTAGGGGGTTGAGTGCCCACCTGCATGCACATGCATGCTCCAGCCCAGGAGGTCAGTCCATGGGGGAGGGAAGGGGCAGGGCTAGATCAAGGGCCCTGCAGTGAGGGACGGTGCCGCAGAGACAGGAGCAGGGGTAAGTTGAGTGGGGCCCCAGCTATGTGGGAGTTAC
>NW_017728973.1:4988023-5017464 GCF_001723915.1 Gavialis gangeticus
AGGGGGTTGAGTGCCCACGTGCATGCACATGCATGCTCCAGCCCAGGAGGTCAGTCCATGGGGGAGGGAAGGGGCAGGGCTAGATCAAGGGCCCTGCAGTGAGGGACGGTGCCGCAGAGACAGGAGCAGGGGTAAGTTGAGTGGGGCCCCAGCTATGTGGGAGTTACCTGCTGGGGAGGGGCACCCCCAAATATTTTTTTTCCCTCTGCCTTGATCTGCTTCTGCTCCCACCTTCCTTCCCCACAGACTTACCTGCTGGGCAGGGGGATGGGAGGTGGGAGCGGTGCACAGTAGATCTTAGGTTGTTTTTAAATGCCAAAGGTGATCTCCTATTTTAAAAAGTTGGAGACCACTGCTCTATACACTGTAGTGCTAAAAAGTACCCTTGAAAACAGTTACATGACTTTGATGGTACAAAGGTCTTGACACCTTGAGATGCTAGAGTGCCCTGGAGAGGGGTAGATTTATTTGTTCAGCCTATTAATTTAGATCTGTATGAAGAACTAGGAGCACCTCTATACATACTACTCTGATGCTGACCATTTAAAATGCAGCTGAATAAATACCCATATAATCCAAGTCCAGCAGCACAGGGCAGGGTAGTCCACAAGCAAACTGGCTTCAGTCTTAAACTGTCCCTTGAGCAGTCTCCCCAACAAGCTTCTCCTTGTCCTTATATATCTGGAGAGTGTGCTGTACCTATCTCTAAAGCATATAGTGCTTGGCTGGTGCTAAATACTGTTTTCTTTTTGTTCTCTTCCTCCTCTTCCTTGTGAGATTTTGCAGTTTGAATCCAGGACTTTCATTGTAGATTGTGCCCACTTGAGCCAAAGGAGTAGGATCACTTTTGAGCAGCAGTAGCAGGTTTTTATCCTCCATGTGGACAAACCCCGGGGACAGGACACAGTCCATTTTACAACCAGGTTACACAACTATCTCTGCCCCAGACATCGTTTGATCTGGTCTGACTGGCAGAGCAATATACCTCTCGGCTTTGTCCTATTAGACAGTTCTCCGATTTTCTGTTGAAATGGATTCATCCCCTCTGCAGATTTAGTCTAGAGGTGGGTATCGGAGTCTGAGCTTCACAGCCCAGCTTTGAGAGAGACTCCTGTTCACCATTCCTTCTGCTCCATCCCAGCAGTAAAAGCCTCTACACATCAGTCACTTACCAGCATCGGTGTGTTCATTTTTTCTTTGTTCTGAGTACAACCCCATCTGCCGTCTATTATTTACTTGCTATTATAGGCTACATTTTTCACACTTACCTTATCTGCAAGTAATGAAAATGCAGCAGTGACCTGACCCCTCTACCTTCATAGGGAAGCACTTGGCATCGCCTTTATCTTCATTCTGCCTTCAGTTGTTGACACATGCACAGGCTTTGCAGCAAGATCCAGGCTGGACAGACTGAGAACCCAATGCAGACATTCTGCACTACAGCTCTGCTGATCCAGAATGTGACCCTTTATCTAGAAGGCCAGTGAAAGAAGCAGGAGCCTGTTACTTGCACATCACCTTTCCCTGCTGGCAGCCAAAGACCAGTATAGCTGCAACCAGGAGCCCAGCTGAGATGCTTGATCACAAAGTAACTAGAATCCTAGGTCAGACGGGTGGGGCAAATTTACGTTTTCTGGATGTCTCTCTCTCAGCCACAAAACAGAAGTCAATTGATCAGAACTAGGAGACTGACACATGAAAAAGCATAAGCCAGGAGGTATCTAGATTAATTGGAGCAGGATCTCTCCTGTAAGTGGGGGATATTGTTTAAACATTATCGGTTTAGAAGAAGATAGTAGCATCAGTGTAAAAACATAAGAGCCATACTGGGTCAGACCAATGGTCCATCCAGCCCGGTATTCTGTCTTTGACCGTGGCAGTGGAGAGCACTGAACCAAATAGATCCAGAGCAGTGGTCACCAACCAGTTGATCTTGAACGACTGGTCGATCATGGAGCCTCTGACAGTTGATCTCAGTCTGTCAGAGGCTCCAAATCGGGAGCAGCAGGATGCATGTGGCTGGGCTGAGCCATACCCCCTGCCACCCAGGCCAGGCTGGGTGAGTGGGGTTAGAGCCTGGACGGCTTATCTGGGAGGCCAGGGGCTGGAGCAGGGGCTGGGGCCAGAGCCAGAGTGGGGGAGGTTAGATTGTGGGGTGCCCTTTACTTACAAAAAGTGATCTTCACCATAAAAAGGTTGGAGACCACTGATCTAGAGTGATATATTCCCTACTCATTTCCCTCCCTGACATCCACCATTATTGGTTTAGATATGCCAGAGGAAACATCTGCAACCATTCTATTCAACAGCTTTTAACAGGTCTATTATCTATGAATTTGTCTAGTCGTCCCTTCTTTTAACTTGACTATGTTCTCTTCCTCACCCACCTCCTGTGGCAATGAATTCCACAAGTTAATTATGTATTATATATTAAAAATACTTGTTCTTGTCAGTTCTAAACTTGTCTCCTACTAATTTCAGTAGGAGTCCCCTCATTCTAATATTCTGGGGCTTGGTGAACAACAATTCTCTGTTCACTTGGTCCAAACCCTTCATGATTTTATAGACCTTGAACATATCCACCCCCACCTCCATCTTCTTTCCAAACTGAAGAGTTCTAGCCTTTTTAGTCTCTCTTGGTATGTCAACTGCTCCATTCCCCTAATCACAGTGGTTGCTCTTCTCTGTACATTTTCTGATTCTACTGCATCCTTTCTGAGATGCAGAGACCAGAACTGCACATAATGTGCTAAATCCCAGCTCTTCCCTCCACACTAGCTGGCTAAGCCAAGCACAGAGGTACAGCATTTAAACTCCTAGCTAACTTGGATTCAAAATGCACTGGAGTGCGGTTTCTTATGCTAGATTACTCAGTTCTCCAGCTTTCAACATCTTCCATATCATAGGCAAACCAGAAGGCTGCCAGTTGCACAGTCACAGAAGAATCATTGATAGTGCTCTGTGTTGCTCGTATGGCTCCTCCAAGGGAAGGAGCAAATCAAACACTGGCATGCATCCATGGAGGCATCTTGAGCAAGGCAAAGGATGTCAGCCTCCCGCTCTACTCAGCCTTGGTGAAACTGCAACTGGAGTACTGCATCCAGTTCTGGGCACCACACTTCAAGAAGGATGTGGAGAAGCTCGAGAGAGTCCAAAGGAGGGCCACACACATCATTAGAGGCTTGGAGACCAAGTCATACAAGGAGAAGCTGGAGGACTTGGGACTGTTTAGCCTGGAGAAAAGATGACTCAGGGGGGACTTGGTGGCAGCCTATAATAGTTTCATAGTTTCTAGGGTCAGAAGGGACCTGAGTAGATCATCTAGTCCGACCCCCTGCCATGGCAGGAAAGAGTACTGGGGTCAAATGACCCCAGCAAGGTGTACATCTCCATCCTCTTTCGAACCCCCCTTCAGGTAATTGAAGGCTGCTATTAAGTCTCCTCTCAGTCTCTTCTTCTCTAGACTGAATAAGTCCAGTTCTCTCAGTCTTTCCTTATAAGTCATATCCTCCAGCCCCCTCACCATTTTTATTGCCCTCCACTGAACTCTCTCTGATTTGTCCACATCCTTTCCATAGTGGGGGCCCCAAAAGTGAACATGGTACTCCAGATGTGAGTACCAGATGTAAGTATATCGGGGCATACATCAGGGCTCGGAGAAGCATCTATTCACTGTGCAGTGATAGTACAGTCACCCACCTTGGTGATCTTCAAAAACATCTTGATGCCCATCTTGCTGGGGTCATCTGATCCCAGCAGTCTTTCCTGCCCAAGTGCAGTGGGACTGGACCTGATGATGTGTAAGGTCCCTTCCAGCCCCTAATAACTATGAAACTATAAGATTTGCCCTTACAACTAACTGAATAGCTGCATGCACAACTCTAGGAGGAGGGAGGGCTACAGTGCATCTACAGCCTGAAAGAATACCAGATTCATTTCCAGGGGCAGTGCAAACTACTGATTTTATAAGCCACAAACATTTTAAGTGCTTGGGACACCTACATCTCAGGACTGCCCTGTCCTCCTTCAACATATTGCCATAGCAGTTATAGTCTTCCAAGGCCCTTGAATTGGCTCTTCATCTTCCAGCTTAAACAGGAGCAAGCTGGCAGTAAGGTGTTGTCAGTAGCTGTGGAATCTAATTCCTGCCTTAGCCTGCCAACACTGAAGTGCTGTTACAACAAGCTTATCTGTCCTCCAGTGCATTCTTCAATAGGGTAGGTCAACCAGGGTATGCAGGTGCAGCAAAGGGCCCAGCTGTATTTATCATAGGCTGAGAGTTTCTTTTGCAGAAAAGAGTCACTTTGAGCACCTGAAAATTTCTTTTTGACTACATCAGCCAGACTTCTAGGAAGCAGAAGACAAACATTTCAAGCTGCACACTGGCAAACACAAGTATTGGGCAGGTAACAAGGACTCTACAAATGTCTGTTCCTCCTCTGTACAATCACCTCTGTATGCATACATTTTAAGGCCAGGAGGCAACTATTCTGATCAATTTGTCTGACCTCTTGCAGATCACAGGGCAGAATTTTACCCACCAATTTCAGCAACTCCCTCAATAGTTTGCCATCAAACTAGATCACAGATGCATGCACTCTCCATCTGGTGGTTTCAAGTGATGGAGAGGCTACCACATCTTTTCCGACCTGGCTCCAAAAGTTAATTTTCGATACCAATTAAAATGTGCACTTTAGCCTCAATTTTGCATGTTTAATCTTCTAGCCATTCTATCTGGTTATACCTTTGCCTGCTAAGGCATGGGAAAAATGAAAATTGAGTAGGCTATTGGAGTGGGTATGCACTTGTTGTCTGGTAATCATTAGCCTTCCACTTCGTTTTTCCATGTTTACAATATTGTTTTAATAGCAACTTCTAGACACACACAGAGCTAAACGCAGGACTTTACATGAATACTGACCTTTATTAGTTTCTCTTAGAATACTGTACAAAGGAGTAATAAAAATATTCACACTTTGTCTTAGAAAGTTCTCTAGATGAAAGACTTTTGTATACATGAGGCAAAAGGGCAACTGGGAAAAAAACAAAAAGCACAACTACAATTCTATGTACAATGCAAGAATGGTGCATAAAAAATTGATGTAGCTCACTGAAATTGACCCAAAGGGTTTATTATGCACACGCACACTTAAAATATATATCATAAATCAAAGCAATATAAATCATATGAGAGAGTGAATGTGTGCTAAAAATGCAACCCAGCTGTTATCTCTTCTTCAAGGACCAGTACCATATTTTATATAAAAATTATTGTTTACAACCTGCTCAATTGTTCTTAAAATAAACCCTCACAGACTAAGTAGCCCTGGATCTGAAATAAGAAGGCAGCACTGATCCTGCAGTCAGATCTGTGCAGAAGGGTTCTGTAGTGCCTTGAAAGAAATCCAGCTGTTTGAACCTGATTACATGGTTGGGTTTTACCCTCAGTCATGTTAAGCTAGTGACGTTCTATTGTCCTGTGCTCTGTGGACAAGTATGAAGCCCACACAGTAACTGATGAAAAAGATGCCGCAGCAGCAGGCAAGAGGAACAGCTTTTGCCAGGCCAATGCCATGTATGTACCAATATTTAAAAACCTTGGTGTCTCTGCCTTAGTGTTCATTGCAGAATTAAAATGAGAAGCACTTGCGGTAGCCATGTCTCCTCCTTGTTACTTAGTCACATTATGAAGCATAGCTTTTGTTCCTTATTCAGTTGAACTTCCCCCCTATCACTATGCAGAAAGCCAGCACAGGGTATAGGGTGAGATTTGTCCAAGTGCCATGTAAGACCCATTCCAAGGCATGAGGAGTCAGTTGTCTAACTTCCTATTAAGTGCTTGGGAAATTCCATTCCTGGTTAGAGAGGCTTCATGAATAGGTAGAAATGCAAAGGCCCAAACAAGGCAAGAGAGGATTTTCCCTTTGGGATCATTACCACAGTGGATGCAGCTATATTTAATGTCCAATAATTCTAAACTACAGACAGATGTTCTGATCTAGGAGACTTGTAGGCGCTCTCCCCCCAAATATGGTTTTTCATCACACAGGAGTCTCCTCAGCACTTTTTGCTACTTTCTTTGACTCTCCATGGCAAGACTGGCCCTTCCTCATTTGTCATCTGATTCTGAGCTGCCATCTCTGCTGTCCTTCATCCCCAGCCTTAACTTATATGAGCAGCTTCAATTCAGGGTTCTAGGTTATCTAAGGGGATGTCCATACCACAGTTCCGGGTTCAGATGCACTGTGACCAGAATGTGACATTTGGCTTGTTGGTGAATATTTTAATCCCCCAAAAGAAAGACGTTATTAAACTTATCTATTAAGGCTTTAACAACCAATTAAAAAAAACCTGCACTTTGGATTTCAAAATGGCCCTTTGAAAAGTTAATTGTTTTACTCTGGATATCTTTACACTTCATCCGTAAACACTACTCAGTAAGTGTTACTATACTAGTTTTAATTCATGCTACAAATAGCCTGTGACCAGGTCCTCAGCTGGCATAAATTTTCAGAGCTTCTTTGCTGTGGGTGGAACTACACTGCCTTACACCAGAGCTGTCCAATTCAGAATAGCCAAGGGTGACATGTAGGGCAGATGCCAGCACCCTCCCCTTCCCACTAGGTTGTACCACATAGGCAACCCTCCTGCTATGCCCCAAAGCCCCCCCCCCCGCATCGTGGCATCACTTGCAGGGGCAGTAAGTGGAAGTTGGAGGGAAGAGGGGAAGGACCAGAGACTCTGGTGGCAGCAGCTGCTGGAGCGATGGGCAAGAAGCAAAGCTTATGGACTGCAAATTGACCCACTGAGAGGGCCACAGGTTGCAAGCTGTAGGGAAGCCTACAGGTTGCAAGCTCGAGAGCTCTGCCTTACACCATGCCAGAATCTGGCCTCTACCAACACTTTATGATTCTGCTCTAAAAATAGAAATCACTCTGCTGTGGCATGGTTTACACATACCACAAAGAGAAAAAACAAAAAGAACAGATGTCAGTATGGGAATCATGCTTTAAAGCAAAAAAGCCCTTGTTTTTTTATTTTTTGTCAAACAAAGTAGTTCTGTGGTTTCCTGCCCCACCTTCTATGGAAATTCCAGCCATTAAAATCATAAGTTTGCTACCTCCACTTAGGTTTCTTTCTGTCCAAATACATGACAGCTCCCCATGAGCTACTGGATATATAGATTTCTCCAATAATGTATCCTTCAGGCTACATAAGTTGCCCCACTTGCCTACGCGAAAGCATCGTCACTACAAAGGTAAAGTCAGCAATCTTACCATTGGCATTTCAGACACTTATCCACAACATTCTTTTCAGGACCAGCTCAGAAGTACTCATCAGCCCTTGAACAAAAACAGCACTAGACTGAAGCAACTGTTTTTCAAGAAGCTATTGACTAATAGCATGAAAGAGTGTACTAGCTGCAGGGGTATGTGGTACCTTAACCAAAGCAGCAATCCTCTGTCACAAGGGCTGGGGGAAGTCTTATATCAAATTAACTTTCTGCATTTGTCAGCCTCTCTTTTTAAAAGGTGAAAGTATAAAGAACCCAAATCAGGTTCACTTTTTTGCCGTCTTCCTCTTCATTAATATTTAAAGCATCATTTCTACCTGTGAGGCACTCTAGAGACAAGAAATTTCACAACAGGTCTGTGAGGCAGGTAAAGCATTATTCCCCTCTCCTCTGCAGAGTAGATAATGAAACCAAGGCAGAGAGGTTAAACGACTCACCCCAAACCACACGAGCAGTTAGTGAAGACCTGGGATTTGAGCTCAGGAGTCCCTAACTCCCACTCCTGTGCTTTGACCATTAGATCTGGTCTACCTTTGTCACTATCCACTGTATTGCCTACTCATTTCTAAAGCAACACTCAATTAACATATGAACTAAAATATCTTATTTGAGTGTTTACAGCATCACCACCAAAACCTTGAGACAACTATAGCTCTAGGAAACAAAACAAAAAAAAAATCACCATTAGTACACAAAAGAAGCATGAGAAATAAAAACAAAAGTCTATTGCAGTCAGCACATGATCCTCTAGAAAACCGCTGCTTTAGGAGCACTGGAAATCTACTCTAGCCAGCCAGAGCTATACCTGTTGTGAGCAGAGAGCACCAATTTGGTGAGGAAGGAAGTTTAGTTTTGTTACTGTGCTGCATCCCTGGGTAGCCCTACCTCATCATCACAGCCAAAGCACCTTCATCTCTTACATCACAGTAAGCCCCATGTTCATCCCAAACCTTGATTATAAGAACTTTTCTTCAGCAGTCCCTCTCCACACAGGGATTACTGGGGTTCTACCGCAGAGTGTGACTGAAATTAGAAATAACCCAGTCCCCTCAAACTAGCTTCTGAGGGTACAGAAAACTGATCGCCTGCATGTCAGAGCACCCCATATCAGATACACACCACCCAGTTGAGCTTGGGGGAAGAAGGAAAGGAGGGGCAGGGCATTTCTTCAGTTGCCCCTTCTTCATCCTAATAATCTGAGGTGCAGAAAACAATTATTCCCTCAAACCTCCTGGAATGAACTCACAGTGCATGGATAAAAGCAAAGTGAGAGTCTGAAGCCAAGAGACTGGTTGATCAGCAACCCCTGATCTTTCATCCAGCAACACTTCATGCAATGGCCTGCTCCCCCCAAACTATTTCCCCCCTACCCCCTTTCTTGATGTAGGACTTGTACCCACTGACATGCATCTCCCCCCGCCCCTCTGAATCAACCACTAGATCAAGGGCAAGCAAGCAGGGGCTTTCAGTTTGCACAAGAAACAAAGGCAAAGCATACCACCCAACCTACTACACTAACGATTGTTGCTGTCCAGGAATAGATGGGTGATGGCCAACTCTAGCCATGATCTGAGTGGAAAATGGAAGCAGGTAAAAAGATGGGCTTTAGGTGACCTATAGATGTACTTTCACCACCATAAGCACACTGTCCACCTAGGATTTCCTATGCTGCCAGTACAAATTAAGAGCTGCAGTGACCTGTTAGACCTGTTGCCATTTCTCCCACAGCTCTGTTAACCTTGCTAATGGCTGTTATGGAGCCTGTGGGAATAATGCTGCAACCTCCAGACTAGAAGTCACATGGGGCAATGACTGACAGGTCTCCAGGTCCAATCAAAATCCACAAAACTGTTTTCCATGCATGATGTCACATGCTAAGCTTTGTTCCCAGAGCTAGGGATTTGGCAAATCCCGCTGATCTATGCAGACACAAGAGAGGTGGGCAAGAGGTTGGGGTGAGAGGAGGAAGAAGTCATTCAACTCCAACCATTCCTACATCCCTGTTTGTACCAGCATGCCCACTACCAAGCAACAACCAGTTGCTTGCTAGAGTCCACACGTTAGCCCTCAGCCTCCCTCACTTAGTCCCAATATCCACATCCATAGCTCAGGCAATAGTAACACTTTCCAACAAACCAAAAGAGGACTTAAACACTTCCTCCAAGTGCTGCATAGGGTTATTGCTGGAAAGGGGCCCATGAGATGAGGCAGAACCTCCCACCCCACATGTTCTAAAATATAGCCACTTCCCCTCAGAAAAATGCCCAGACAGACAGACATTGGTAACAGCTTAAAGTAACAGGAATGAATGGGACCTCAAAGGGGATTTGGGATCTGCCAGCTCCCCCCATGAATTGTATTAAATGTGCCACGGAAAACAGGAAAGTCCTGCCCAAAATACAAGGTAGCACCTTCCTGTTTTCTTATTAGAAAAGCAGTTCCTTTCCCAGTGACAGCAGAGAAGTTTAAAAAATAAACTCTATCTCACAAAATTCAAGTGACCAGCTAGCTGGGAAATCTGGCCATATGCCCTTTAATTTCCCCATGTAGCCCTTTGTGAGTGTGTCCAGCCTCAAAAAGGGAAGGTATATTTTAAAGTGCATTTGCCAGAGCAAAAAGTACCAGCTCTTACAGCATTCTCCCACCTTGCTACTCTCTCCAGTTAGTGTACAGGCTGGATGGAAACCTCCCCACAAATGAACCTATTTGTACCTTGAAGTCTCAGCACATCTGCATCTATGTGTGATATTGGAGTAAAATAAGTCTAGCCCGTGACCTCCGGCTCCGTGCTAAACTCTACTCAGGATTCTGCTACTCTGGAGCCTGCTTAGACTGACTGGGCATGAGGATCCTGCATGCGGTATACAAGTCTACTGGATACTGCATTTAAACAGCCGTCGTGAAATTGTATCCCAGTATGGCACGGAGGAAAAACGGGACTAAAGAGAAAGGATTTCTGCCCCCCTCCCTGCCAGCTCACTTCATCCAAGAAGCTTAGTATTTGTTGATCCCGAAGATGCGGACACCATGAAGCTGCGGCAGTTTGGGGATCAGGACGCTCATGAGGGAGATGGTGTTGATTATGAAGTGTATCCGGTCATATTTTGTGTAGAAGCTGGTTAGGAAGTACCTGGAAGGAAGGAGGGAGGGAGAGAGAGAGAGAGAGAGAGAGAGGGAGGGGGGGAAGTTGAAATACAACTGCCCACATCTTTAATCAGTGCTGTTACCCCCAAGGGCATTGAGAGATGGACCACTTGTTGCTTCTGCTACAGCCTCTGCCATTCCTTTAGTGGAAGAGTTTCTTCCAGCAACTGATCCCATCTCCAAATGCAACCAACAGATTACAGTACAAAGCTGGGCTGCAAATCTGGCAAATACCACAAAACACGGCACCACTGAGATTTTGCCACGTTCCCAGGAGCTCTCTCACTCCTTGTCCCAAAGGCTCCAAACACGAGCCAGGGATATTCTGAAAGCCAAGAGAGGGCATTGGTTTGCTGAGGCAGTGTCTGCAAGAGGATGACTAAGAAGAGCTGGGCTGGGCTGTGTCCAGCAGGACAACTGGAAGTACTCACAGCACAATGGGCATGATGGTGAGGAATTTGCGTGATGCTGTGAACTGCACGCCATAGTCCATCTGCTCCCAGTGAGTGAGCAGCCGGGCCTTCCCCTGATCCGGTGTCTCGAAGGGGGTTCCTTTCACCGTGTGCAGGAAGATGTACATGCTCTGTAGCAAACACAGACAGAGGGTAAAGCATGTGTGTGACTCCCCAGACCAGCAGCCTGCAAAGCATTCATCTGGGAAAGGCCTCAAATGGCCAAGTTGAAGTGAATGACTTGGCCACTAGGGTAGCGTAAGAATGAAGTTGTAGTCGTGATGGTCCAGAAATTATGCAAGGCAAGGATTTCTTAGGGTGATATCCTTTTATTGGACCAACTGTGTAGTTGGAACATTCAAAAGCTTGTCTAACTTATAGGACATTTTTCCTAAGGTATCTGATTATAGGAAGCTAGGCATAGCCAGGTAAGCACAGCGTACGGAAAGGCCTGAGAGAAATTCTCAGAGGTAGCAGGCACAATTAGCAGAAGAAAAGAAACAGAGTTTTTGGAAATCAAGGCCTATCAAAAGGGGGAATGGGATGGGGGGACAGTTTCACCTTCCTTTAGGAGTCTGATAAATTATAATGGGCTATAAATCCAATATCAGTGTTTAGTCCTTGGTTTTTAGTGTCCAGCCAGCTTATGTATTTCTGTTCCCAAGTTCGCCTTTTAAAGGTGTTAGATAGATTTCCCTTGAGCAAGAGGATAGCGAGGTCAGACATAGAGTGGTTCTGAGGAACGTGTTCCTAATGGTGAGTGTATGTCTCCATCCTATATATTTTTTCTGTGACAGTTCATTCACCGTTAGGAGCACATTTCCACACAAGGAATCTGAGACTGACCACCCCGCCATCCTCCTTTTGATATACTTTGATCCCCGAGGAAGAATGCCTTACAATTCAAACCTTGTCTAACTTTATCACAACTACATAGTTGGCCCAATAAAAGATATCACCCCAAGAAATCCTTGCTTCTTGGCCACTAGGCACTGTCACCATCTGCCAACAAGGCAGGCTCTGTTTGGGCAATTCATTTTGATGGATGTTAGGCTGCTTGGGCCCCAGCTCAGAAGTCAGGATGCTCCAGCCCATGCTTCCAGGTCTGTACCTGAAAACCCAAGGACCTGCAACCACGCTGGCTGTCACCTCACACAGTACAAAGCATAGTCATGTCAATACATCTAGATGAGAGGCAAGGACTCTAGTGGGTGATCTTTTACTGTACCAACTGCATGGCTGGGATAGATCTAGACAAGCTTTTGAATGCAGCGCACTCTTCTCCAGGTCATTCAAAAGCTGGTCTAAGATGATGGCAGCTGTGCAGTTGGTCCAATAAAAGATACCACCCACAACAGTCCTTTCCTTCTAAGCATTTCCTGGACTGTCACGGCTACATGACTCCAACACTACAGGTGCAGCTAGAGAGAAACTGAATTTCAGTATCAAACCCCTTCCTGCTGCATAAAGCACACCCAGAGACGACACAAGATGCACCTCCTGACCTAAGAAGGCAATGAACTGAATCACAATGCCCAAAACTCTGCACTGGAGGTGGATGCAGAGGCTGTTGGCAATCAGTGTAGGGGGTGCTGGCAGCTCCTTCTGCTGGGCTCTGGTCCCCTGCCTACTCCAGAAAGACATTTCACCTCTTGCATCTCTACCATCCCCAATGCAAAATGGGGAAAACATGATCACAGTGATTCTCAGTTCACAGGGGAGGATGTGAAGGTTTAAGTTACTGCTGTTTGCGGTATACTTCAAAAACCTGCCTAAAAGGCACTGACGAAAAGCAGGTCAGGGAAGCAAAGCACTGGATCAGGGACTCAGGGAACCCAGGCTTTTTACTGAGGGTTAGTGGTGAACCAGGGAAGTGATTTCATGGTTCAGTGCCTCAGTCTCCCCATCTATAAAATAAGATGAATGGCGACTCCTTTTGCACAGAGCTGTTGGAGGTCGGCAGAGGGCTTAGTTTGCTAAGACAAGGTGTGCGAGAGGAGCCAGAAGGCAGCATATTCTTGGAACAATGCTCCATGTGCTGTTCAGCACCACGTGCTGTGGGGCACCAGTAGCAGGTCTGTGGCTGCTGTTGTTCACAAGTGAGTGCTACTGGTGCATTCAAAGCCTTCCTGCTTCCGAGTTGTAACGGGAGGAGTAGGATCAGCACAAGAGCAGAGCAGAGCAGAGCTGAGCCCATCTGCCACCAGCCTGGAGATTTATGGGAGGGGGGACTGGGGTCCCTGCCTGGGGATTGCTTTCTGACCCTGATTAATCGCAACCTGCTAAGTCATGTGTGTGCCTGTCAGTTCAAATGACTACTGGGGACTGCATCTGTGCTGAGGTAACATCTGACCCTGGACTCAGGAGCTGCTGTGGGGAGGCTGCAGCCTTGCTTGGGGAGAACCACATGCCAGGGCTGTGTGGGGAGGGGCTGAGGGGAAAGTAAGTCATCATCGGCAATATGCAAAGGGGATTCCTCTGAGCCAGAGGAACAAAGGAGATGGCAGGGAATGGCTGTGGTTTTGTTGTGTCCCAGCAGAGGGCAGCCATGTGCCCACAACCTGCACATGCACAGCATTATGCTTGCAACTGAAGCAGGCAGGTACAAGGTCCCCACTCCCAGATGGTCTCACAACTGCCTGGGAAAGGAACCCCTTCTCTGCTGTCACATATGTTCCTTGTGCGTTATGCACTGGCACTAGCACACCACTGGTACCACACACACATGGCTAAAAAACTAAATGCCTATCCCCCAAGCTGCCCCTTCCCCATGCTCCTCTCTTCCTGACCCATCCAGTTGGCCCGTTCATGAATCATCAACTAAATCCTCCCATCCCCAGTGCTGCAAACTCCCCTGGGCGACTCACTAACCTGGGCTGGATTTGAACTCATGACCCACAGGCAAAAGGGGACAAGTGTGGAGTTCAGCACAGCCACGTTCACAGGGATTCTGGAAGGGGAGTGGGGTTTAATTCTACTGTAAAGGAGTAGCCAACCATGTGACTACCAAGCCCCATCATGGCTTGCCTGTGGCCCAGTCAGCCATAGCAAACACTTACCATGTTGTGGATGATGTTGGTAAGAGTCCAGACTACAGGGACGCTGAAGAAGGGGATGCTCAGAAGGACCACATGCAACAGGCCAATGCCCAGGACATAGGAGAGCCAGATGCCCCGACTGTTCATAACCCGAGTGTTGGGGTTCACCTCGCTGTGAGCTGTGCCCACGTTCATGTTGGCTCTCACAGAAGCCAGGCAGACCTGAAACTGAACCGAGAGTCACATCAGGCCTCTGTTGTTCTCCTAAGCAAGCAGCTTGCAGGAACCCTCCATGCAACTTCCCCATTTACCCACCTCTCCCTGCCTCACTACTCAGCCAAGAACAGCCCAAGACAGAGCACAGTCTTCTAGTTAAGACTGCTGACTCTGGGTTCAGTTCCTGACACTGCCCCTAGCTCGCTTAAAAACCTTAGGCAGGTCCCACCACCTCCATGACATTCTTGATACATGTTAAATAACCGACGATATTCTTGCACTGTAGCTAAATCCATTTGCAGCTGAGATATGGTGGGAAGGGCTGAATATAGGAGAGGTTTGCTACTCCTGTAGTACATTTGGGTACAACCAGGACAGGTGGATGACCTTCCTCCTGTGACTCTACCTGGGAAAAGCCAGCTGGGCATTTTACAGGCAAAGATAAACCAAGTTTTCTAAGTGAAGCCATTGCTGGAGCCTTGTTTGTACAAATCCTGCAGTATAACATTGCCTTAACATGCCCTGTTGCATCTGGATCCTGCTAAGACTTAGTGGCAAAAGGCTTTGCACGCTGGACTGATCCCTCAGAGTGGAGTGGGGTAGCCTGTGCCTGCAGGGGCCTGCCTGGGACCAACCACATCACAAAATCAGGCCCTTATTTTGTACAGTCTTAAACACCCTGTGCCCCAGTCCAAAGTTATACAGAGGCAATTAAAGACGGTTGAAGGAGACATGAGGAGTTCTGGGTGAGGGAAGGTATGATCCTTTCACAGCAAAGTGAGGGGTGAAAGGAGAGACACAGGAAGGCCATAGCAGAAAGTGGGAGCTGCAAGGGAGAAGATTATCGTCCTGCCAGAAAGCACAGGCCCCAAAGGCACTTGAGGGCCACTGAGTCCAATTCCCAACAGCAAATCAATGGCCAGAACCCATTTTCAATTGGCACCCAGGGTTATGAAGAGCCCTAACTACCACCAGAGGGGCTAGGGCTGCTGGCCACCATGCATCTGTGCAAACAAGCAGCACATGCAGGATTCAATACAAGACGCACACAATGAATTGTCAAGGATACATCAGTCAGTGGAAGGAGGAAACCTATGAGGAACAGGACCTAGCTGGAGAGATCTACACATAGCCCCAGGTCAAACGATGCTTCAGTGTGTTCTACACAATGGGGATAAAAACCAGCAGGACAAAGCAAACAGGAAACCACCAATTTCGCATACCCCCTGCACTAGATCTCAGCTTGTCCCTGACCCATCTGCATACTCCACAGCAAGTTCCACCCAGGAGCAGACAACAACATTCTTTGGTTACAGCAACATTACAACAAAATTTAATATGCCAAAACTTATGGGCAAAATTTGCTGGTCACAGGCCCATTTCCTGAGCATGACACCACCAGATTTAATGCAGGCACCCAGAAATGGGCCCAATAGCTTGTGCAGATTCAGGTCTTCAAAGAAGTACATCTAGGGACCTTATCCCTCAAAAGCACAAGTTTCCACATGGGCCAGCAGAATGCTTTCATACTGGACTCAGCAAACTCGTTGCATCACACACAGTTGGGCTTCAGGCCAGAAGTCACTGGGAGGATGTCTCTGGCCTACAGCCCAAAGGAGGTCACGCAACAGAACTGCAATACGCCCTTTCAGCCTCTGAAGGCATGGATGCTTAGGGTAAGCGCAGGCCCTGTGGGGTCTATAAGCATGCTGCCTTGTGCTCAAGCCAAAGGGCTCCCCTATTTCTACCACATTAAATGTTTTTGTAGGGCAGGGGCTGCCTCCTGGGATTTCCGACCCATCCTTTGCCTTAGATTTTTACTTGGTGAATTTGAGGAGGGGACAGGGTTTTGCAGGTTTTTTGGGACCAAATTTTGCATTAGCAGAATTCTGGCAGATAACCAGACACAAAAATAACATCCCTACCCTGGCACTTCAGAAGGGACTCACAGCATGCAGCACTGGCCTCACTCAGCTCCCAATGACTTCTACAAGACTCGGCCCTGACTCAGGCAAAAGGGTGAGGTGGCATATGAAGCCTGTCAGCAGAAGATGACTTAAAGGTCATCACAGTCCCCCCTCCCCTCCTCCACTGGCAGAAGTATAGTAAGGATTTTACCCTGCCCTGTTCCCCACCTCATGGGCCAGCTCACTGGAGGTATGGGCCAGGTGCCCAGGAGTTCACTGACTGGAGGTATGGCCTAGCCCCTGATTCCCAGAAGGTGTGGAAAACTGTTTAGAATAGCCCCAAGGCTGCTATGACTTATTCTAAGACCAAGCAAGTACAAGCACTCCTCCCCGGAGCACACCCCATGCAAGTGCAGAGGAACTGATAACTGGGCTCACTGCCGTCCCAGCCACAGAGCAGGCCTAGGCACAGAACAGTTCCTCCTTCCCAGAGGGCTCCAGCATCATCATCTTGCTGGCCTGGCTCCCACTGCTTGCAGACTGGGTGCAGGCTGCCAGGGAGCCCAGCAACTCTATCTTCCTTCTTGCTCCTGCCAAAAACAAATGCTATCATCCCTGCAGCTGCTGTGTCCTTCAAGCCTCACCATTACACATGTGGGTGCTGTGTGCTATCACAGACATCTGGTACAAGGCAGCACTGCTATCTGAGCAGCTGGCTGAAGGACAGAGGAAGACTTCCTTCCACCCCTACTTAGAAACCACAACACCACAAGCATGCAGATGGTAGGTGCAGGAAGGGGCTATTGTGCTAACACCTGCAAGCCAACTTCCCCCCGCAGCTTCCTTAATCAGAGGGCCTTACCTACTAGGGGCCTGGCCCTAAGGCTGTAGCAAGACTGAGGCTTGATCTAACCATGGGAATACAAGCCAGTGACTCCAGCAGCCCAAGCCTAGCTTAGCTACCCAGACCATTTTCAGTAGGTTTCATAGGGCCTGACCTAAAGCCCACAGAAATCCATCAATCATTTCCCATGGTGCTTTGACACCCCTTCTTGTCTAAGGGCACACTGACTTCTGGGCACCCAATCCAAGGACCTCCAGTGGCCTGATTTTCAGAGAATGCTGAGCCTGATCTAGCCAAGCTGGGCTGGCAGCTGCCCCCTGGGAAGCAAGCATAGCTGGGCTTAGCGCAGTTCCCACAGACAGATGGGCCCCAGCAGGCTGTACACGAGAGGGCCAGAAAGGCTAAAGCAGCTTATGCTTCCTCCCGAGTTGTCTGAAGGTCAGGGACCAACTCAGCAATGGTAGGCTGCAGGATGGGAACCCAAGACGGGAGTTGCAAGAGGGGGCTATAGGTCAGGGCTGGAAAACATTAGAACTGGATGGATATAGAAGAGGAGCAGCAGGTAGGAATGTCTGGTGGCCAAAACTCTGACAGATGAGCCTCCCCTCTCCCTTCACTTTGGATGAGTGCTTTCCCTTCACTAGTGTAGCCCCCAGTCTTTACCCTGAGCCTGGCAAAGCATGAAAGCTCATCTGGCCCTGGGGACTACAGTTGCATGGCTGGGAAGAGAGCAGAGCAGCCAGCTGCTTTGGGGGTGTGGCTGGAGTTTCCATTGCTTTGTTTCCTACGTGTGGCCAAATCCCCTCTGTAAAATTACAGAAGCTAATAAACTGTGCCCTGGGTGTAGGGGAGGAGCTGCTGGCTCTGAGTGTTTAGTCTCCATTAATTACATTTTGGCAATAATAGGCTGAAGCCCATGTGCTGTCTGGAGCAGGGTAAATGATGAGTTTTCTGCCCATGACACAAATATTGATCCAGGAATAGAGGAGCTCTGGATGAAAGGGACACCTGCAGGAGGTGGGGGGCGGGGCGGCAGCGGGTGTTATTGCAGGAGAAGGCGGAAATGAAACAAGGAAAAAAAATATTGTCAAACAATAAGTAATATCATTTACATTCTTGAGGCCTTTGCAGACAAACTAATCCCCAGGGTGTTCTTGTGGGAATGGTTTCATCCAAGTCTGACCCTGATCTTAAAAGTATGGAAAATGAGGCACAAAGAAGGGAAACGTCCACATTTCACATGTGATTTCTAATTTTGGCTTCATCTTTTGTTCTGAGAGCCCAGCTCCTGGCACACACACATGGCCTGGTTTTCAGGGGATGTTAAGTTGGATTCAGCTGCCCTAAGGCTGAACTTTTTGTAGGAGGGGAAAGGGGGTCAGACCACCCCTGAACTGACATGTCCTCACTGTAAAGCACAGAAAGTCATCAATTCATTCCTGGTTGTCACCCACTGAGCCCAGAGGGAACCTACAGTTCAAGACAACAGCAAAAGCCATGGGATGTCACCTAGGCATGCAGCCACGCCCCACTTCTTGGTCTCAGAGGGGCAGCACAGACAGCTTCAGTGACTCAGCCAAGAATGAAGCCAACTCATGAGCCAGGCGACTCGACAGCAATTCAGTTCTCAGCCTCTCACCCACCCAAAGCCAGCAACAAAAATCCGCTACTGACATTGCTGGCCCCAAATGATCTGCTGGAGGTATCATGAGGATGTGACTTGCTGCCCAGTCAAGCATGGGGTGAGAGGATGGAGAAGAGAAGGCTGGACACAGGGTCCTGTGACCTAGGTTCTATTCCCAGTTCTGCCACTGACCTGCTGCATGACTCTAATCATGTCACTGCCCCTCCCTTTGGACAGGAAGGTCCAATTCCAAGTATAGTCTTCAGGTCCCAACATAACAGAAGTATATTACGTTCTGACTCATCAGGAGAATGGCTGAGGTCTCCCCCAGGGCAGCAGCATCAGTGATCCACAATTCCCCAAGTAACTGAATATTTTTGGCCCTTCTCCACTGGACAGCAGGAGCATCCACTCTGGAGTCACAATTATGCAGAGTGTTTCAGGGATTACAGGAGTGGTGCTGTGTGAAAAGGCAGCTGACGCCTGGTGGAGCCAAGCGACATCCAAGGCAAAAGCCACAGTTCCTCGTCTGGGGGCTCTGATCCAACTTAGAGTCATGGGTGAAATGAATTGGGCAAGTCTCAGCCCAGCTACAGTTCTACCCAGTTACCAAAATATCTTGCAGGCCAGATGACCAATTCTTCTCAGGAGGAGGCTGGGAGGGAAGCAACAAGGGTGCAGAGGGCTGCACGTTGGGATGAGGCACAGTTGCAGAGCTGTGTGTATGTGAGATCGGGACTGGAAGCACAGGGAGTGCTGGGGAACCAGGACATATTGGCAGGGTCTGTGGGCTGAAACTAGGGTGAAGCTGGTTCAACCCCCTGGGTGCAACCTCAGTCACTGCCCCCTTTTATCAGCACCCCAATTCACCAAAACCCTTGGGGAGGGGAAAACTCTCTGAGTTTCACTTCCCAGAGCTTGGCCACCTCCTAAGAGCAGAGCCACCTCCCTTCTTGTGCAAAAGAGGTATCTGAAGCTGAGGCCAAAGGCTCCAGCAGTGGAAGGCTAAGGCTAGCTCCCAGACTGCTGAGTGGGCACTCAGAGCCTGCAGTCAGGTAGACTGGTGGGGGAAGGGGAGGGAGGCTGGCTGCGCTCTACATGAACTGCTGAGACAGAGCGCACAGGATCATGTGGCCCGTCAGGTTCACTCCCATTCTGCCCAGCAAACCAACACTCCTGGAAATCCTTAGCTGGCTGACACATCTCCAGCCAGGTGGCACCTGCACAGGTAAGTTACTGCAAAGTGCTTTAAGAGGCATGGCTGCCCCAGGGCTGCATGCAGTGCAGCTCGCAAGGGGTTATGCCTCTTACCTTGCCAGTGAATTTGTTTACCAGCCTGTGGCTTCTCCCTGGAGCAGGCTGACCCCTGGGGTGCATCTCCCCAGGGCCCTGCTCAGCACACAGACGGCTGCAAGTAGAGGCAGCCTAGAGGCAGCTCTAGGAGCTGGGGGGTCCTGTGGAACCAGAGTGATTGCATTTGTGCTCTGCCTCAGAACAACCACAAGCTCAAGACCTAGGATCTCTCCCGACACCCATGCAAAAGCAAAAGCAAACCCAACCTCCGTCTGCTCACCTTGGTCAGGAATGGGGGAAGGGAAACTTGTGCTAACACAAGAAGCAGAGCATGCCCTGCAGGGCAGAGAAGCCATTCGTGGAAAGGGGCCAAGAGAACCCTGCCCCAAGCTGGGCCAACGGTCACCAAAGTCAGAAGGAAATGCACCTTCCTACACCACGGCCTAGCCAGCCCCAAGGTCTCTGAAGGGAGGGAGAGACCTTTGGAAGCAAGACTGACAACACAAAGCACCAAGGTGTCACATAACATCCATCAAGAAACCACCAAGGTGTCACATGGTATCTAGAAAGATGACGGATAGATAATGGCCTTCAAGGCAGTGGGCCACCAGCAGGCAGCCAGCACCAGCACGCTGGCTGCCTGTGCGCTAGCTGCTGGGGAAGAGGATGGTCTCTGGAGAAACACTTCTGCATAGTGCCCTGGAAGAGGGTAGCAGACCTCCCAGTTCCACCAAAAAACCAGGAGAGGGAGTGAGGGAAGCAGGGAAAGGTGGCTGGCAGGTACCTACAGTCATTGTCATTTGCCATCACTGAAGCACAAGCTGTTGACACAAGTGTCCATTGGCTGGTGTTATGAGGCTCACTCCACCCTCAGGACCACACAGGGACCTTGTACCTCCTTTGGGGCCTGGGACCTTTTGAAGCACAATGATCTTAACTCTTCAGTATGAGAGGGGCTCCTGTGGGATGCCACAGGTTGCCAGCTCCTAGGCCAGCAGTTCTCAAGCTATTTAGACTCAAGACACCCCTGGAAAATGCCAGCTTTTAGTTTTCATTTGATTTTTGCCTACAGACAGATAACAGAGCAATTTCTTCTGTCACAAAGAACTCAAAGAGTCCACAACAGGTCAGAAGGCTTTTAACACTCTAGATTCCTATTTGAAATCTCTTAATAGTGTTAAAATGTGTGGCACCCCCAAAACAATCTCAAGGCAGTCTAAGTTCCCTGGCTGAGAATCTCTGCCCTAGGGGGTTTCCCTGAGAAAACAGCACTATGACTGCATATCCCGATTCGTATTATGGTGGCTCCCAAGGGCCCCAGTCTGGGCCTGGAGCCTCTCCTGGTGCAAGGTGCTGTACAAATGTAGAACAGATCAGTCCCTGTTACACTCCTTGTTTTGGCAGATGACAGAACAAGGAGCAATTGTGTCCAGTTGCAGCAAAGGAAGTTTAGTTTAAATATTAGGAAAAACTCTCACCAGGAGGACAGGAAAACACTGGACCAGGTTACCCAGAGAGGTGGTGGAATCTCCATCCTTGGAGGTTTTTAAGACCCAGGTAGGCAAAGCCTTGGCTGGGATGATCTAGTTGGGGATGGTCCTGCTTTGAGCAGGGAGCTGAACTAGATGAACTCCTGAGGTCCCTTCCAACCTGAATTTTCTATGATTCTATGCTGAGATAAAGCCGAAGTGAAACCCAATGGGATGGATGTGCCAGGGGCTCTCCAGGGCAGCTTGGCCAAGTAAAGCCCCACAAACCCACCAGACATGAGCTCATCCTACAGAACTCTTGTCCCAGGACTGGGCTGGGGATTCCCACAGCTCCCTCCAGGCCTCCCACATCCAGGGGACTTTTCAGGCAGGAACCCCCAGAGCAGCAGGGGATCAGGTCGCCAAGGCAGCTGCACTTGAACTGGAAGGAGGAACAAGTCTCCCAGTGTCCCCATATCCCCTCCAGCCTCCCCTTCTCCCCAAGCCAGCTTCCACAGCAGCTCTCCTCCCAGCCAAAGCCTTCCTCAGAGTCTTCCCACTCTTAACCCTTTCCTTGCCAACCCAGGGACCTGTTGCCTCATGGCAGCTCCTGTCCCACTGGTCCAGGGGGTGTTGTTCCATTGTCCCAAACATCGCCCCAGTTCCATGGTGGGGGAACAAGGCTTCTTCCCCCTGTGGCCACAGGTTCAAGTCCGCCTCTCAGTAGCTCCCCGCTCTCTCCCAGGCAGACCAAAGCCCATACTGCAACCAGGCTGGCGGCCTACAGGGCAGCATTTCTCAACCCGCGGGTCGCAAGAATATATGAAAGCGTGGTGAACAAACTTTAAAAACAGATTCTCCTTTAAAGGAGAAAAAATGTGGGAAACCGTGGCTTTTCCCTCGCAGGGGTCCAGCCTGCCCCACGCATTGGGAGCCTTGGGGTGGGGAGTGAGGGGCACTAGGTCAGGACTGGCCATCAATGCTTACAAGTGAGGCCTGGTACAAAAAAGGTTGAAAACCACCGATCTAGGGGAAGCCCAAGGTGGCTACGGGCCACAGACTGGGCACGGGGAGAGGGGGCTTGGTCCGGGCTGGATCCCATGAAGCATCCGCAGCCCCCCGCCCCACTCTCGGCTAAGTGCAGGGGATCGGGTGGGGGGCAGTGGGGAGAGCCCTGCACCCCCAGCCCTCACTCACCGCGCAGCTCCGAGGCGGCTCCCCCCGGGCCCGGACTGGACGCCAGAGGCCTCCCCCGCCCCCTGCAGCTCTCGCAGCAGCTGACAACACAGCAAAACCCCGCCCGCGCCTGCCGGGCATGCTGGGAAATGTAGTTCGCCGCCGCTGCCCCGGACTCCCACATGTCCCCGGCTCTGCCACTGCGCCTGCGCCGTTTCTCGGGCGCCGGGCAGGTTCCCTGGGGTCTGTCGGCAAGAGCTAGTGCTGTTTTGGGCGGGGGCGTTGGTTTGATACCTGCCTGCCACTGCCTCAGGAGTGCTTACAGGACTTGGAGCTGTAACGTCCAGCTGCAACGGAAGAGTTTTAGGTGGGGTTGGGGAGTCGTGGAGAAGCAGGGCTGGAAGAAGGACCCCCAGGAGTCATCCAGTGCAGTGGTTCTCCAGCCTTTTTTGTACCAGGACCCATTCGTAAACATTGATGACCAGTCCCCATGCAATGCCCCTCGCTCATGACCTGCTGCCCCCAGCCCTCAGTGTGTGGGGTATGTGTGAGACGTGGGCAGCCCCTCGCAGGCTGGACCTGTGTGAAAAGCTGTGGTTTCCTACATTTTTCTCCTTTTAAATGAAGACTCCACTTTTAAAGTTTGTTTGCGACCCTTTCTTTTAGTCTCGAGACCCACTTTTGGGTCCTGACCCATGGGTTGAGAAACGCTGATCTAGTCCAACCCCCTGCCTGAGGCAGGGTAAGCCCTAGCCAGACCACCCCATGCAAACCATAATCTAAACTCTACGTAAGTCTACTGTCAATCCTGACACAACACAGATTTAAGTCCTGAACCTGTCACAAGTAAAGCCAGGGAACCAGGGCAGCTGACATCCTGCTTTTATAAAATGTTGTCAATATAAGCTCACGAGACCTGGGGCAGAGGGCCGCACCTCCCACTACAGAGGCAGGCAAAAACCTCCGCAGTCCACACCAGTTTGACCATGAAGTAAAATTCCTTCCTGACCCCAAGTATGGTGATCAGACCTTTCTGACTAAAGCTTGTCTAACTTCATCCCATTGATGTAGCTGGACCAATAAAAGAGCTCCCCCCTCAGAAATCCTTGTCTCTTGCATCATTTCTGGACTGTCACGACTAGAACATCACTCTTAGTCTACCAAAAGCAGGTTGAACAGGCATTAGGCTGGGCTGGTTTAGTTAGGAGTGATACTGCCTGGACCAGGGGGCTGGACAAGGTGACCTCCAGAGGTTCCCCCCCCCAGCTCTGTTTTTCAGTGATCTAAGTCCAAATGAGCAATTTGCCAAATACCTCATTTAGCTGCTTGGGTGCCTGACAGAGAGGATGCCTGGGCACCTGCACATGTTTTGCCACTCATGTGTATGCAGAACATGGGTCTTTAACAGCTGCTTAAGAGGGTGAGAGTAGTTTGCTGAAATCAATATCACTCTTCCTGGGCTTTAGGTTAAGCTTGTGTTTAATCTTTTGCAGGGTCAGGGCTAAAGATAGTCTGTGAGCCTGCTTCTGGTAACTCATGCAGGTGTGTCTTTACTCTTTATAGCCTCAAATTTATAATGAGATCCAGATGAGGAGATCCCACTGCTATCAAAAAGGGCTCTGCATGAGCTTGGAGACTGCAGGTCTGAGAAGTGAAGTGATTCATGTATGTTCGTTTCTAGCACAGTGATTCTCAACCAGGGTGCTGAAGCATTCTGGGGTGCCTTGAAAACCTTTCAAAGGTGCTACACAATGTTAGCACTAGTGAGTGTGCAAACATGATTCACAAGATAATTTGAGAGATTTCAAATAGGCATCCATAGTGTTGTAAATATTCTAATTGGTTGTGTTTTTTCTAAGTTCTTTGCAACAGAAACATTGTTCTACTATTTTTCCATAGTAAAAAATGAGTGAAAACTAAGGGCTAGTATTTTCTGAGCAGCCTCTTTAGTCTACTAAGGGGTGCTGAGAGTCTAAAATAGTTAAGCACTGCTACCCTAGCAGCTCTCTATTTCAGCAATGAGGATACACTCTAAGAAGCAGATACTGATGGGTGTGCGTGGGTTGTTGAATGAAAAGGTAGGGTGCCTAGTGAACAGGAAACTGGACCAAGTCTCAGGAATGCTGGGTTTTGTTTGTGACCCTGTCACTGGCCTGACAGGTGTCTAAGAACAAGCCTCTCTGTCTTTGTCCCCGCAGTCCCTTTCATCTATTTGGATTGGCAGTCCTTTAAGGCAGGGACTATTGCTCATTCTTTCTATAAAGTGAAGACGCTGGACAAGCACTATGTAGTGTTCAGCACAATGAGGCTCTGATCTTGGCTGGGGACCATGGTAATACTAAGCGTATGATCTTGGATAACACACATTGCAGTAGCTGCCTAGTAACTTTTGACCTGGATCTTTCCCCAGCTTGCCTTTGTTTCCTCACCATATAAGCAGTAGACTGTTACTAGCTGTTGTGAGGGTACAAAGTTTTTTGAGGAATGGGTTGGCACATTCTTCTCTGAGCTTTTGTGAGTCTCATGAGACTATTTTTCTCTCCAAAATAAAATAGAGGCTCCAGGCAGCTGGCCTGTGTTGTTTATTTGAAAGACCTTCCCTGATCTCTGGATTGCAGGGAAACAGCCACCTGGGCACAGGACTGTGGCTCACTTTAGGAAGAGCAAATGCTGATAAAACAGCTCTCATTTATCTTTTCTCTAAAGCAGAGAAGAAAAACAATCCTCCTAAAACCAGTTCTCTTCCCATGCATTTCAGCAAATTTAAGAGTCCTTCCTAGCTTCTTGCAACTATGACTTGGTACAGTAGCCCTTCAAGACTGCAGCCAAAAGCAGGGTCCCTTCGTACTATTTGTTGTATCTAAAGGTGTAGTGAGAGACAGAGACCTAACCAAATGGGGAAGACAGACAATTCATTTTCTCACTGATGGGAAGCTGAGGCTCAGAGGGATTAATTGATTTTTGCCTGTGGCCTGAGCCATGCTATGAGCCTTCCCCAAACATCCCAGTATCTAGCTTCCCCAGGCTGACAGGGATCCATAGTGGGGGATGCAGGGACAGAACGAAATTTTGGCCCAAGAACAGTGGGGAAACGCTTATCTTATGAAAAGTGCCTCACAGATTCTTTCATGTCCACACCAAACAGAGCATGGATTTTTATGGTCTGATCCTACAGTCCATTCACTCTCTCTCCTATGCGTAATTTGTGCATGAAGCAACTTCCTGAGGTGAATCACTTCAAAGAGACTTTAATAACTGGGTTCTTGTCTTCTCTGAATGTCTCTAAAAGACCCTATTGCCCATCTTCTAAGAAGAAGGGCTTGGCCTTAGGGTCTTTGGGGCCAAAAGTTCCCTTCCTTACCCAATGCAATGTTGTGTAATGGGCAGGTGTTGGCCCCCACCCCAGAGATGTTCGTATTTCAGTCGTGCCACGTAGATACTGTCTGTACTTTTGGATAGCTGACAGAAATATAAATTATGAAATAATTAACACAAAAAGTTAATGGCAGTAATGATGCCATGCAGTCTAGCAGTGCATAAAGCAAACATTTGTGTCCATCTACAAGCCAATAAAGCACTTAAGCCTGTCCTTAAATCTAAGCATGGAAGCAGCCCCATTGACTTCAGTGGAACCACTAGAATAATAGCAGTTATTAGCTGTAGCATAACCCCTATCTAAGCAGTGGTACCCTTTGGGCTACCAGCGCCTGTAAAAATCACATATCGTCTGATATATCTAAACAGAGGGCCTGACACCAGGATCCTGCCTCTGCCATGTATTCCTTGACTCCTGCATGGCCAGGCAGACCACCTGGGCCCTGCTTTTGTTTGCTAAGTTACCAAAGTCAAGCCCCTTGCTGCTTCAGCCCGTTGGCATGAACAGCCTGTTTGCCCACTATCTCTATTTGCTTCTGCAGCTGGTGAGCTTTTCCCACCAAGGAGCAGCAGAGGGTGCAGCACTGTCGTGGAAAGAGAGAGGCGCTCATGCTGGAAATGGGCTCTCACTGCGTGCAGCTTCTCAGTCAGTCACTTTGAACTCCCACATCCCTGAGGTTATTTGAATTCAGCTCATAACTCCACAGTAGCCGTATTTGCTGACCAGTAATATTGAGACAGGTAGGGGGAGGTGAGGACCTCAGGGTCCGCCAGCCCACTGCAGACAGTTGTTTCCCCAGGGGAAGCATGTAAAAGCAGATGTAAGTCAACATGTCTGACATATTCTCCTCAGTGCCCCCTGCACAGAGGATTTCAGTCTTTCACAGAACACAGATCATTCTTTAGTGCGAGGATGGTCAACTTGTGTATGGCATACGGCAAGCCAAGGAGGAGACACGCAGGATAGTGACGGATAGGGCAGGGAGCAGAAAGCAGATCCGGCAGGAGTAAGGGATCCGAGTGGTGCCTGAGGAAGATACATGGTATGTCTGCCCACTGCTTTAATGCACGTTCTGGAAATCCCCATGTTGCCAGCTCAATTCCTGTTGGTGACCACCATGCACATTCTAGCTCCCTGCTGGGGGGTGAAGGGAGGCCCCTCCCTCAGCTCAAGTGTGGAGTAAGGCTCAGCTAGAATCCCTGCAGCCCAGCCTTTTTCCCTGAGATATTGCCAGTTTCCCAAGTAATTGCCCCTCTCTTCCCAGAACCCTTCTAGGATTCCCCTTCCTAGAAGCCTTCGAGATTCCCTTTCTTCCCTGCTTGCAAAGCAGATTATTATTTACCAACTAAGTTGAGATACTCCAAAGATCTCAGCCTATTGGGTGTTTCACTGCATGGTGAATGTTTTTGCAAGTCTGGATCCAGCTGTGAGTGCCTTGAACTTCAACCTCTTTGTGGTTTCGAGGGGCAAAATATTGAGGCAGATGAGATCCGTGTCCCCTTTGGAAAGTGTCAGTCCTTGGGTCCAATCAGGGGCACCCTGGCAGAAATCAACCTAAATATAAATAGAAAAGGGATGACCAAGACCATCAGAAATGGGAGCCTAAGGGAGATTTTCAAAAGTGGCAGAGTGTCTTGTGTTCCTTGGCCAGTCACTCTCCTAGCTCTGCATGTAGACACCTTAAAGAGCACACAGCACCCAGCTATTGCTACTGCAGCTCAAATCTTCCCTGTTTGGTGGAGAGGATGCACTTATCTTTTTTGTAGGGTTGCCTCATCACAATCCAGCTGGATTCTCACAGGCTGGCGGGGTTAACCCTGCTGTGAGTGGTTTGCCACCTTAAGCCAGGAGTTTGGAAAAGCATCCTGACCTTCTTGCCCATGGCCTCTTAAGAATTGGTCCAGTCAAGTAGTTCAGATCAGCACTGCTCTCTCCAGGGTTTAAGAAACGAGCTGTTTTCATGTGACCAGGAGAATGTGCATCTCCTACACATGAGTGACTTGGAGCATCAGGGAGATGTTAGTGGGGAACATCAGATGTCTGGCTAGGGCCCTGTGCAGTCAGATCTGCTAACACACCTCAGCCCTCACTAACATCATGTGGTTTGGATGGAGTTTGCCTATACACCTCCATGCTGAACCAGTTGCTAGGGCACTTCTGGGTCCCCAGTATACTGCTTGGCTGATGCCCTTCCATTAAAGCCTGCAGGCTCCATCTCAGGGGCAGGCAATTATTTTGGGCAGAGGGCCATTTACTGAGTTTGGCAAGCCTTCGAGGGCTGCATGACAGGAAGCCCAGGGCAGATAAATATTCATTTTCTAAACTTTTTAGGAGCCCCGTGGGCCGGATAGAATGGCCTGGCGGGCCTCATCCAGCCCCCGGACCGCATTTTGCCCACCCCTGCCCCATCTGCTATTGCAACTCGCCCACAGCTCCAGCAGTTCCTCTTGCTTCTGCTCTGTAGGCCCCCAGGACAAGTCACAACTCTGCTGATGCCCCCTCAGTCCCAGCCTGCAACCCAAGTGTATTCTAATGTTGAGCTCTCCATCACAGCTCACATGCTGCCCCGAAAGTCAGTACAGCATGCTGAGCCCCATTTCAGCCCAGGTGTTCATTTGACTTTTTCACACCAGCTGTGCAAGAAGTAGCTAGAGAACCCCCATTTTCTCTGCCTGGAATTTGATCAACAAGAGCAACAGGCCAGTGAGATTTCCGGTGATGATTTGAATAAAAATAAATGAGGTTTTCCTGTGCCATTCCCAGAACTGAATGCCTCTCTGAGCCAATGCCCCAGTTGCTCTCTGCCATGTGATGTCCCAGTAACTGCTGACAGGATGTCCCAGCCAAGTGCTGTCAGACCAGATGCAGTGAATCTCATAGACACTAGGAGAGGGGCTGCATTGGGTCTTTATCTTTTGTCTCTGTGCTGCCAGATAGAGTGACCTTACCATGAAAATGGCTGAAATATCCTTGCTGTAGATGAGGAACAAAATTTACCATACAGTGTAAGCATGTTGTGTGTGGGTGTCTGTGACTGTGTATGAGGGTCAATGCATGAATGACATGTGATTGTGTGTAATGTGTGTGTGTACATGTGTGCATGAATGGGTGTGAAAAATGTGTGGGATTGGGAATACAGGCGTGAGTGTGCGTGAGTCAGTATGGGTAGGTAGGTGAGTGTGTGAGCATGGTAGTGCATGTGAATTGGTGTGTTCACAAGTGAATTGATGTGGTAGTTTACTTATCTGCATGTGTTACAACTGCAGGGGTCCATGTCAAAGAGCATGTGAACATGTGTGTGACGGCACAATTCTTCCCTACACACTGAACCATTTAGGAATGTTAATTACACCTGATCATTCTGTTCCGGGGTGTACTTTTGCCCCCAGTGCCTAATTAACCTTGCCACATAATTAATCTTTAATATTGCTTGCTGCATCAAGATTTAGTGCTGTTTTTGTGATGTGATTAACTTTCCACAGAGAGCTGGGCTGAGATCTACAAGCCTGTCACAGCTGCTTCATTCAGGCACTATATAATGGAGACTCTTTTTGTTTCCTGCTGAGCTGGGCTGGATTCAGACCGTTCGTTCAGAGTGGGCTGCATTT
>NW_017728973.1:5017723-5047212 GCF_001723915.1 Gavialis gangeticus
AGCACACTCTAAGCATATAGCATGGAAATTGCTATGAGATCTGCCAGCAGCATAGAAGTATTATACTGTCACCTCATGGGGCACTGCTGATGTTATTTCACCTCCCTGCTTGTTATTAATTGTATTGCAGCCAAGGTGCCAGGTGAGAGCAGGAGTCTGTTTCCTTAGGTGCTATATGTACCTACAATCGCCCTACTCTGCAAAGGATGGGAGGGGAAAACTGATGCCCAGAGAAGGACTGACTTGTCCAAGGTCACTCAGCTGGTCAGTGGCAGAGCTGAGTGTGGAACCCAGGCCTCCTGTCCCCTCTGCACCAGGTCCTGCACATTGCCCACTGCACCTCACTGTCTCTATTACCCCTCTGTCCTGCATCATTTCTTCTTGTCTCCCTGTTTATAAACAAAGGCCCTTAGTTGCATGTGGTGCCAGGGCAGTGCTGCCCTTGGAGACTTAAATCCTACTGGCTTCTGCTAATCAAAGCTCAGGAGGAAAAATTGGAATAATCTGCTCAAAAAGATCATTTGTGGAAGTCTCAGCCCCTGTTCTGGCTCAACGGTGAAATAATTGTTCCAGCCCTCTGAGAAAGGTTCCTCTAAGAGCCCTTGATCCTGCACTGATGCAAGCCAGCATTGCCCCATTGAAATCAATGGTCCTGATCTACAGCAGCATGGCATGTGGGCCTGTCAGTGAGTGGCGCTCTCAGTTGTAGCTGATAGATGGCGTGGCAGTCCCCAGGCACATCTGGGCTGTGCTCCAGAAAGGCTGCTAGGAGCTGCTAAGGCTGGCAGTGTTCAGAGCCGCCTATTTATCAAAGCTTGGGCTTGCGTCACGACTGTGGTAGGATGCAGAGGTTACCTCCCTGAGATCGAGATTTCCTCATGGCAGATGCTTGTTTATGGGCTGGCAAGGCATGGCTGAGAGGCCTGATGTGCATGTGGTTGTAAAGGAAGTAGCAGAGGTGGCAGACAGGCAACCTGGCATGTCTACCAGACAGTGCAGGGTTGTGTGGGCTGGATGCACCTGCCAAGCTGGTTAATACTGCAGCTGCGTCTGGCTGGGACCCATCTGTAAGGTGAGGGCCCTTTCTGGGGCTCTCCTATACTCACCCCTTGATCTCAGTAACTGGGGCCAGCCAGAGGGTGGGGCTGCCGAGCCAGCAAAGGCAGATCATTGGATTCTTCATTCAGCAGGCAGCCTCAGCCTTGTTCCTCATTCTCTGCATTCGCTTCATCTATGTTACCTACCCTCAGTATCTTTAATACTTGCAATCGCCTCCCATGTAGCAGGGCAGGGCAGTTCTCCTCCTTGTACACATGGGAAACTGAGGCATAGATTAACCCAGACACAGAACCTGAAGGCACGTAGGTGTCTAACTTCCATTAAGTTGGTCACACAGAGTGACAGTGATGAAGCAAAGGTGTAGGTTGTAGCCATGTTGGTATAGGCAGACAAGGTTCTTTGGGTAAATCAGATATCTTTTATTAGACCAACTCAGTTATTATTTTCTTAGTGACAGTGATGAAGCAAGGCATTGAAGCAGGGGGCTCCCGAGTCCCTGTCCCCTTGACAAGCCTCGCTGTCTCTAAACAGGGCAGGACCTCAGCTGGAAATCTCAGTGCCCTGGAAATCAACCAAACTGGTGCTGGTTCTTCTCAGTAGAGGACCCACCCCATTCCCTTTCCCTTTCCCTGTTGATATTCTGCATTCACTTTCCTCCCTAGGATTGTTTTCTCATTTGCTTTTGGTTCCTAAAGAGGAGAGCTGCCCTCATCATGGGTGTATGGAGGCACTATCACAGCTTCCCAGGGACATGCAAGGCTAGGGACTTCCATCTCCTTCCCAGCTAGCAGGGACCACAGCACGGTTATCTGCAGGAACACCAAGCACACAGGCTTAGTTCTCAAGTACCATGCTTAGGAGGGTGGCTGCAGCCCAGCACACCAGGGCTGGGGGAGCTTGCAGGCCTGGGGCGTCAGAGGAACACATGGAGGTGCTTGGGGTACAAGCAGGAGAAATTTTCCTATCTGTAATGATGATGTTGTACTTTAAGGATGATCTAGTGTTTTGCTCCCAGTCGTCCCCTGGTCACCACGGCAGCCCTTTGTGTGACTTTGCATAGATCCTGAGGTGTGCTATAGACTGGTCTTGCTGGGACACATCCGGATGGGTCACTGCTGGGGGCAGGAGGTAGAACTTGAGGATCTGGCTTAATCAAGGGCTTCATTCTCCTCTGATACCTGTGTTACCCCCTAGTGACTCCTAATTTATACCAGCATGAGTGCGGACAGAATCAGGCTGCCTGTGGATATAGCTCTTTAGGTTCTAGACTATGTGGTCAGACGCTCCAACCCCAGCAGCTGCCCCCATGCTGCTTTGCTATCCCCGACCCTGCCCACTGCTTACTGCCAGGCCATAGCTCTGTGGCCTCTGATCTGCTCTGTTCACTTTGTCAGGGAAAGAGCTTAGCACCACAGTGTGGGATTCCTGCATTCTCTTCATAGCTCTGGGAGAGGAGTGAGGTTTTATGATGAGACGAGCCTTCAGGTCAGGGGTTCTGGGTTGCTAATTGTGGGGAATGGAGTGCAACCTAGTGGTTAAAGCAGGAGGCTCGGGGTCAGGACTCTTGGGTTCTACCCAGTGCCGTAGCAAGGTGGGGTGGGCAAGCAGGGCAACTGCCCCAGATGCCAAAGCAAAGGGGTGCCAACAGATGCTGCCCAGCTGGGGTAAGATGCGGGATGGAGCCACAACTTCCTTGCTACAGCAGTGGTTCTACCCCTGATTTTGGGAGGAGAGTGTAGTTAGAACAGGTAGGAAAGGAAGCCAGAGCACTTCTGCTCCTAGCTCAGATAGTATCTACTGGTTAGGGAAGGGAGATGGGGACCCCCAGCTCCTGGTTTCTGTTTAGTGTTGGTAGGAACAGCCTCCAAGATATCCCAGAGGCTGGAAATGAAGCAGCTGGGTTTTGCTTTTCCATGGGAGCTTGCAGAAGGGCAGCAATGCTGCAGGGGGAAAGCCTGAGCCCCATCACCCTCCATCTTTTCTGTTTGCTTGGGGCTGCTCCACTCCACATACCCAAGTATCCGTGCTTGAATGAAAACAGGCTTGGCAGTAGAACAAAGGGAGCTATGCAGAGGAAACGGGGGCGCTGGCTCATTCAGAGATGCAGGGATGCCTGCTGGTTTGTGGAGGGGGAGGGAGGGAGCTCCCAGTGGAGTTTACTCTGTTGTATAGGAGACACACGCACAGGCTCAGGCAGAGTCTATTTTTAGCCTTTCTCCTGCCTGAGTGAGCAGAATCCCTCTGCACTGTGACATCTAATTTAGCAGCTTCCCTGCGCCCCGCTGGCTCTGCACGTGAGGGGGAACTCAATGCGGCAGCTATTTTTAAATCCCCATAAATATTAATCCCCTTCAATCATTTAGCAGGCAGCCTTGCTCTGCTGTGAGCATGTGGAAGCAGTAGGAGAGGGTATGCGGGCATGCCGAGCGATCTGCTGGCATTCTCCAGGAAAGGAGAACCCCACAGCCCCCTCCAGATGTGCCACAGCCCTGCTCCCTACATCTGCAGCAGGGGTACCCCAGCTTTGGAGCAGGGCCTGGGATTCAGGCCCCAGTTCCTCGGGGAGGGGGGATGATGGAGAAAGCTCCTCCTTTGCTCAGGGCTTTCCCCAGCAGCTGCATTTCATCCTTCCTCAGCGGTTGGGTAGGGATGGAGTTGAAGGGGGAGGGGGAAGTTGTGGCAAGGGAGATAGGACTTGTAGCAACAGCCACACGCAATGGGAGTAAAGAGCGTAACAGACTGCAAGCTAGATCTTGGGCTGGTGTGAATCAGCACCGCCCTATTGATGTCAGTGCACCAGGTCAGATTTGCGCCTTCTCAGGACGTGCCTTATGGAGATGTCCAGGCTTGTTCCAAATGCCTGTGTCGAGAATGGAGGCTAGGGGGAGATGGACCCCTGGGCTGACTTGGCCTGGACACTTCTGTGTAATAAAAGGCACTAGAGCAGGGAAAAGCTAAGGTATCTGTCAGGATCAGTGTGACTTGGTGCTTGGAGCTGAACTAAAGGATGGTTATTGCCCCAAAGAGCCTGCTGCCCACAGCCCTGACTCCAGTGACTCTGTAAGCACTGGGCCTGCTTGGTGCTCCAGGAATCTAGGGATGTCCAGTGAGGCCCCTGAGCTGCTCTTGAAGGGTCTTGGCATGGTCATAGCATTCTTTGTATCCCATCCAGGGACCTCACTGAAGGAGAACAAGGTCATGTTTGTGGTGGCAATGCTTAGGAAGAAAAGGGGAGGTGTTGGATGTCTCAGCTGCACACAGGTGGGTGCCCCTGCTCTGCCACCTTGTGTCCCAGGGGCAGCCAGGTGATTGAGTGCACAGGATACCAGCAAAGCTCTTAATGACACGCCAGCTTCAGGCAAGCACCCAGGGGTGTTGCCAGTGCAGAGGGATCATTGCCTGGGGTCACCTGTGCTTCCTCTTACCCCCGCCCCCAACATGGCCCCAGGAATGGACAAGGGTGAACTTTTGAGGACCTGGCAGCAAGATGGATGGATATGGTGGATTTATAGGGTGAGAGGAGTGGAGTTGAAACCTCCTAGGCTCTGTAATTGTCCTGGTTACCTCATGGGGGTAGGAGTCAAGGGCTTGCTGCCCCTTCTGCACTTCACAGGCTGGCATACATCAGAAATCCCCTATTGACCCCAGTGGATACCCACTGATTTACACCAGTGGAGGGTCTGGCCCCATATTCTGCCTCCCCCATTATGTTGCAAGAGTTCTTTCCTTCCCAGAGAGCCACAATGCATGCCCCCCCCAGCTCCTCCCCAGAGGCCACCATTGCTGCTGTCTGCCTGCGTCCGGGTCAATGCCTTGCTATATTTAGCAGTGCTGCCTCAGCGAGAAGGCTCCTTGTCAGCTATTTTTAACCCACTCCACCACCTGGTTCGATCGCAGAGCGAGGGTCCTGGCTGCTGGAAAAAGGTCTGCGCCGGGATTGTACCGCACTGCAGGCATGCACTGGGGGCTGATTTATCTGCTGGCAGCTGCCATGGGCTCCATGGGGACCATAACAAGGATGTGAAATGGGGCTCCAGAGAGCAGAAGCCCTCAGCTCCAAAGGGGCCACATGTACACATAGCAATGACTTGTGGGCCACAGGCAGGCAGACTCTGTGAGCCCATGAATAGCCTGTGCTCTGCCAGGCAAGACACCTGGTTTCTAGGCTCTAGTTTCTCACAAAACAAGAGGAGAAATGCTGTGGAGTATCCTTAAAAAATGCAAGGCAGGGGCAGCACTCAAAGACTGTGAAGAGGACGTGAGCGTGTGAGCGTGTGTATATGTGTGAGAGAGACTGTTTGTGTGGGTGTGGGAGAGGATCCACAGACCCTCTATGCCAGCCAGGCAGAGGGTGGCTGAGGAGGGGCCTCCAGGGTGGAGGAAGAGCCCCATAATAGAAGAGAGCAGCAGGTCTCCCTCTTGGTTGGGGGCTCACTTCATTCAGTGGATGGTAGGATCAAGAGCCTGTACCATGGGGCAGTGAGATGCTTGCCTTGCTGCCTCCTGGACACCTGCTGCAGGCTGTGTGCAGTGCTGGGGGACTCCCCTGTCCGGGTGGCATATTGCCCCCCTCCCAGTTCACTCAGCCAGTAGGCGGAGGGAAGGACCTCTGAACCTCATCCCCATCCCCAGCTTGATCCAGGGCCACGAATCAGGTCCCTCCCCAAAGTCAGGCAGTTGTTCCCTGCTAACTGCCTTGCTGTGTCCATGCCTGGGCCTGAGGAAGGTCCTGGCCACTGCAGCTCAGGGCATTTGTCTGTGGCCACAGCTGCTGGCTGTTGCTGTTCTATTTTTGGCTCCTGCCACTGACTGGGAACGGGGCTGAGACCAGGTTCTCGTTGCAAGCTGCAGATTAACTTGGCAATCACTAACAATAAGGCTGGGGGACAAAGGGCTGGTTTATGCAACCTCTGGCCCACAGCCATCCCAGCCCTCTCACGCCAAGCAAGGCTGGGGATTGCATGGGAGACCCAGGAGGAAATCTCTGCCACTTGCAGGAAGACCTGGTAGGGGGTGGGGGGGTGGTTGTGCACTGTAGGTGCAGCCTCAGAGTTAATGCCAAAGCCCAGGTACCGCCCTCTGGGCACTTCGCTGCTAGAGGCA
This sequence comes from Gavialis gangeticus, assembly GCF_001723915.1. NCBI lineage: Eukaryota > Metazoa > Chordata > Crocodylia > Gavialidae > Gavialis > Gavialis gangeticus. The sequence goes on from NW_017728973.1 coordinate 5,023,886, forward strand.
CCATCTCTTAAGCACTGGGTTAACCTGGGGTCCTGGCTAGTTGCCCTGTGGTGTGATCCCCTGGACCCAGGGTGTGCGCTCAGGCTGGATTCCTCCTGACAGCAGTTTCAGTCGGTATGGGATTCTTCCTCACTTGCTGTCCTAAACAGCAGTCTTGTGACACAGCTCCTTTGTTCCAGCCCAGAAGTTGCTGCCTTCCAGCAGTGGAGCCTTGTATCCTGGTATGGCTGTAGGTGGATATCTGATCTGCCTGTCCATTCCTAGGTCTCCAGGCTGCCCTGTGTAGGTTATCTACCACCTAACATCAGAGGATCTAAGCTCCTGATTCTCCTACTTGCCTTGGATCCCATCAGACTAAGTTACCTTTCATTAGCCCAGATGGCTGAGCTCACACTATTAGCCAGCTAAAACAGAGGGGATTGCAAAGAGGAGACCCCAGCTCATGGGAACTGTTCCCAGACTCACCCTGTCTTGTCTAGAACTGCAGTGGAGGTCAGTAGTCTGTGTTTGCTGCTGGCATCTGTACAGTCAGTATTGGGTTACACACGGGCGCCTAGCAACAGCCTGGTCCCTCAGCGACCCTTGTTCTTGGCTTGTTCTTGCAGGAGAAATGTGGGAAGGATCAAGGTGTTTGGTCCTCATATCTGGACTGGTTTACAAAGGGGATTCTAAAAGGCAGTGATGAGATAGTAGGGGCCCAGTCTAGTGAGCCAAGCAGTCCCTGCTAGTCCTATTCTCTGCAGTACTAAGGTGCCTGGGGGTTACTGAGCCGAAGAGGATGCTTCAACACCCCTCCCTGACCCCCTGTCCCTCTACTGCTGATGGTCTGTCTTTGGACATGCAAGCACAGGGCCACGGTGTCCAAAAGGTATGCACTATCCTAGCAGTGCTGGTGGCTGGGGAAGCGTGAATCTCTGGTGATACTAACTTGTCACTGTGGGTGTCTGCCTACCGAGGATAAGGCCATCTTAGAAGGTGGAAGGGCAAGACAGCAGGAGGGGGAAGCCTCTATGGACCAGTACTTGGGATGGAGCCAGGGTAAACAAAGCAAAGCTCTGTGTGGTAGCAGTTTTGTGATCTGGGAGCAACGTGGTGCAGGGGATGAGGCATCAGCCCAGACTCCTGGGTTGTGTTCCCAACTTTGCCACTAATCAGCACTACAGCCCTAAGAGAGTGCCTTCCCTCTCATCTGCCATCAGTATCCTCATCTGTAGAATGGGGGCGACGATACAGAAATGGATGTGTCATGAGTGGAGCAGCACTAATATAGGCAGCTCAGGCCCCAATGCTTGTTTAGGAAGCCTGGGGGCTAGAGATCCCAGCTGTGATGGGGGAATGGAAAGGGTATGGTGGTGGGGTCAGACCATCTCCCACCCCTTCTCCCTAAGCACAGCAAGTCCCGTTTGGAATAACTCAGGAGCAATCAGTTCCTAGGGTGGGGGATGGGCAACCATCAGCCCCTGCTTGTCTCTCTAGTCTAGTTAATGAGACAGACTGAAATGGAGCCAGAGCTACTACGCTGGTGCTCCTGTCCAGCTCTCTCAGCACATGAAGTAGGTTGTGTGGGAGATGGATCCTTTCCCAGGATGGTATGCATGCTAGGTAGGGGTCCTTCAGATGCACACCTGGCTGCTGCTGGGGTTATTTGATCCCAGCAGTCTTTCCTGCCCGGAGCAGGGGGGCTGGACCCAATGATCTCACGAGGTCCCTTCCAGCTCTAAACCTCTGTGAATCTGTAACCCATGCAGAACCAGATGTGTGGCCAGCAACAGCCGTTGCTCCAGCTGCGTGCCCATCCCCACCAGTATCCAGCTTCCCACCAGCCACAGTGCGCTCTGCTTGATGTCCTCCCTTGGAACACCCATTATTAACCTTTGACCCAGGCTCCTGTCCTTGGTTTTACATCAGTTGTCCCCTGAAATCTCCTGTTGTGGGAGGTTGAGGGAGGCTTCTGGTTCTCTTGGTGGACCTAACCCCCACCTCTGTCCCACGCAACAAATAGGCCAGCCTCCCACCAGTCAAGAGCAGCCGCTTGACGGAAAGGTGTGTGATGCCCTGCAGTAGGTGAGGGTGGGAACTATCAGCTCCATATTTTCATAGCCACCAGTCAGCTCTGATGATTTGCTCTCAAAGCCTTTTCTTTTCTGAAGGCGAATGCTTTATGGAAGCATCTGAAGGGCTGGCTGGATGCTGTGCTCCCTTCTAATCAGCAGCCAGCCCCTCCTGCAGGGATCTGGGGAGGGCTCTGTGATCCCCTCCCCCCTCTCTCCTCTCAAGGACTGCTCCTACCTCAGCTGGGGATCACTCAGCATGCAGTGAGCTACGCTTCCTATGCCGATGCTGCGGCAGTAGAGTCTGGCAGAGCTGGGGGAAGGCAGGGGGCTGCCTCTGCAGAACGCCTCAGGGGAGCTACTCACCTGCTGCACGGACAGAGGCTGCTCTAGGAGGGCCACAGACCTGTTTGGAATAAACATTGTTCCTGAATGAGGCAAAGCCAAGCCAGGGAGCACAGGGTGGGTGACATATGGCTGCCTAGCCTAAATCTGAAGGGCACATGAGGCTGTTGCAAGTAAGGGACCCCCACTCTTCTCTAGGATGGATTTAGAAGGCCCTTGGGGTATCTAGTCTCCAGGCAGGAGAGCAATGACTATGCTGCAGTGCGTCCTTTTGAGACTTGAGGCAATCCTAGATAGATTTGAGGAAGCCCTCGGAAAATGCCAGCTTTTAGTTTTCTCTCTTTTTGCCTACAGAAAAATAATAGATCAGTTTTTCTCTGGCAAAGAACTCAGAAAGTCCACAACTATGGATTTCTATTTGAAATCTCTGGGTTTATCTTGCAAATAGTGTTTGCACACATAGTATTAACATTGCTCAGCACCCTGTGGCCCCCTTGAAAAGATCTCAAGGCACCCCAGGGTCCTGTTGTAACCTGGTTGAGAATCATTGCCATAGAGAGCACGAGTCCAGTGTTGTACAATAGATAAGGTACTGGATGAGGAGTCAGGACTTGCAGATTTTATTCCTGCCTCTGCCACTGTCCTGCTCTGTAGCCTCAGGCAAGTCACTGCTCTTCTCTGTGCCTTAGTTTCCCTTCCCAACCCCCCGTTGAGTAAGAGACCTTCCCAGCCTATATGTCTGTGCAGTACCTGTCACAGTAGGACCTCTCAGTGCTGCCACAGCAATAGCAGGGCCAACTGTTTGCTGGAGGGAGAGAGGGGCCTTTTCAATAGCAACAGCTTCTGGTCAACCCAGCAGCAAAGGGGACCCTTTTCTGGGCAACAGCTGTCACTGCAGGAGGCACATGGTCCCCACAATGAACTCTGCAATTCTGCAAGGGGAACTGTGGGCATTTGGGAAACACATGTTTTTTGGGTGTTGCCTGGAGACCAGGGATTAGCCCAGGGAGATCAAAACCTGTTGGTGCCTTCTGCCAGAGTGATTCCATCTCCCCTTGTCCCCCTGCCCAACAAGCTGAGCTAGGCCAGCTAAAAATAGCCTGTGCTTTCAGTGGGAAAACACAGACCTTCTGAATGGAGGGAAATCCTGATAGGGTTCAGGCCAGGAAGCATCTGCGGCTTTGGCAGCTCTAGATTTAATTTAGCTGAAAAAGAAAAGGAAAAAAAGCATCTAAATAAACAGTCCCTTGCACTGGCAGGGGCAGCCTCATCCACCAGAAGGTACCATCACTGGAGCACAGCACCACTTGTAGAACAGGGAAAAGGCCCTTCTACACACGCCTTATTCCTAATAAGGATCCTCTTCTACAGCATCTATTACTTGCTGGAGACAGGCTAATGGATGATGTGGACCTTGGTTTGACCCACCATCGCAGCTCTTTGGTCCTTCTAATCAGTATGGGTAACCTTCTGGTAGGCATGCCACAAAGTAATCTCTGCACTCCTTATAAGTGCACCTCTAATCCTCTTTCTCTGCTGCTTTGCTTTCTGCTCCCTGTCCTATCTGCATTCTTTGCTCCCTCCTTGACCTGCCACTTGCCACACGTAGAGCCTGCCCATGCCACTTGTAGCATGCGTGCTGCAGGTTGGCCACTATGTTCTAGACATACCAGTTAATGCCAAGGCCTATTCCTGGTGCCACAGCTGCCATGCTGACAACCACACCCGCTTTTCTGCTCCATGTCTCACATGCAGCCAGGGTGCACATGCCAGCCACACAGTTCCATATTGCAGGTGCTTCCCAAAATGTCTGTTCTGGGCAACTCCCCAGCACAGACTACATCCCAGGGACCTTCTTCTCACCTTAGGACTCTGGGATATTTTCTGTCTCTGAAGACCCCTCTCTATCCTATCACATCTTGGGACTGGAGTCTCTTATTTTGCAATGCTAGACCTCAGCCTTTTTTGCTCACCATGTCATGGCAGCAAATGGTCTAGCCTGGAACTTTTGACTGAAAACTCTAGACCCATCGGCATCCTCTCTGAGCCTGAGGTTCATGCTGCAGTGCAGCAGCAGAGCCAGGAAAAGAACCCAGGAGTCCTGATGCCTAGCCTGGTGCCTTGTACCATATTGCATTTCCAGGGGAGTCCCCTCTAGGGTCACTCATCTCTCATGAGATGACTCTTGGTGAGTATTTTCAAACACCTTCAGCTCATAAGGCTTTTTTGTGCAGAAGGCTCATTAGGAAATGGCAGAGAGATTCTTATTAAAACAACACAGCTGTCAGAGCTACAGGAAGGCTGGTGGGGAACCATCCTCTGGACATGACTGTTTCTCCATGTGCTTCTAGTTTGAGGTTGTTGGTTTGTTTTAAATGTCAGGTTTTGTTCTTCTTAATTGAGCTGAGATCCAGGCCAGTTGCCTGATAAATAGTTTATCATTTTGGTGCAGCCAAAAGGAATATAAATGTGCAAGGCTCAAAGGGCACTTCCGGAGACCCACACAGAGAATCTAATTAGTGGGTTTCATCTCCCTGAGAATCTGCACGATTCCAGTCTGTGCAAAGGCATAATGTGGGGAGCTCTGCCCTTAACTCCTCATCCAGCTGCTGAATCTGGAGGATGTCCTGGTCATCTCAGAAACAGCTCTGTGAGTCCCGGATTGGGAAGGGAGATGGCTCAGTGAGTTAGCTTGGGAGATCAGTAGTTAGGATTTCTGGCTTCTATGGGGTGGGAGGCATCCCATCCTGGCAGCAAGCCTAAGGGGACTAGGAGCTGGAGCATGGGCAGGAAAGTGTGTGCTCTACATCCACAAAAAAAAAGTCAAGGAGACCCAAGAATCACTTTGCAGCATTTGAAAAGGATATTCCTAGTTCTTTCTCCTGAGAGAAGACCACAACTTTTGTGTTGTCTTGACAGTGAAGGGTTCACCCTGTCTGTTCAGCTGGATGGAAGAGAGCCTCCCCACAGACAGCAGGGAGGCATGTTTAATTCATGCCCTACTCTGCTTTATTTATAGAGCAAAATGGCCCAGCTATGCTGCTAATTCATTTTCTGGTGGCTCAGATGGGTGGAGACTGATTTCAAACTCCCCAGCAAAGGGCCAGGCTGCTACCAGGGTCTCCACTCATTCTGCTGGGCTTTTAGGGATGTAACAGATCCTCTTTCCAAACAGTTTCAAGGCCTGTTGTTCTCCATGGTCCTGAAAGCCTGGGCACTTTGATGTTTGCTTGGGGTTAATGAGAACATGCTTCCAATTAAGGAGGGCATGCATATGGTGAAGCCAAAGCAAGGGTTATCCATTCACTACAGAAGCAGCAGGACTCCTGGGTTCTGCTTTCAGCCTCACCACTAACTCATTGTGTGGCTTCAAGACAGTAATTTCCCTGCTCTTTGCCTCAGTTTCCCAACCTGTAAAATGGGGACAATGAACAGGCATGTGAATGTGATGTGGCTTTCAAATCTGGGGTGGCGGGTTTGGGAAGGGAAAGTGTCTTCCTGACTTGCCAATGGGAAGGAAGAGAGGCTTCAATGAAGCCTGGGTGTGTCACATAATGTGGGGGTATTTGCCTTCCTTTGGGGCACATCAGGGAATATCCTTGTCTAATCAATTCCTTGCTGAGCGATACACTGTCTCCTAAGTCCTGGTGTGGATAAGACCTTCCTGGAAGGGTTTATGGATGTTAGTGTAAGCATCTACACACTGAGTAGTTAGACCTTATGCTTTTGAGTTCCTAGATCAAATTGGAAAGTTAATTACCATCATGGGAGGAATTCTCTTTTCAAAAGATAATGGTTTAGGAGGTCATTGCTTCAGACAGCTTGTACCAGCACAGCCTCTAGGTACTAGGTGTTACTAGGGCAGCGTCAATGAGGTTTACTTGTGCTGCAGCAGAGCAAATGCCTTGCCATGCAGACATAGTTCCCTCCCTGCTACAACCAATAAACACAACATGAGCAGCCCTCATAGGATGAGCAGGCCTTGGAAGAGGGTGGAGCCTACCTGCCCAGGTGAAGTAAGCCCCATGATGGGAGCCTGAGATGTAGAATCAGGTCTGTTGGGAAGAGATAAAGAGCAGCCTGATGCCAGTTAGAGGGATATTTGTGGGCAATGAAGCCTGGCTTCTATTGAGCTGGTCTGAGGTGGAGAAATAACTCCTTTCTGCAAAAAAAGGCCTGGCTTCTGCTGTTGGGAGTGTTGTTGGGTACGCTGGCTCCTGCTTGCATCTCATTGTTTAGATCAGGGGTGGCCAGCCTGGGGCAGGAGAGCCCGCAAGTGTCACAGGCAGCCTGTGTTTATGACATGTGGTAGATTGTGGGATGGGGGGGTGGGACACATAGCATGGTGGCAGAAAAAGCAGGAGGCAAAAAGCAAAGCAGCAAATTAAGCCAGGAGCACAGGGAAAAGGAGCAGAAAGCAGAGCAACAGATCAGGCAGGGAGCACATGGCTACGAGCAGAAAGCAGAGCAGCAGATTGGGAAGGGAATTGGAGTCCGCCTGAACGACCCCCCCTGCCGCAGACGGACCTTCACTTCACTCCGAGAGGATGACCCCACTCCACCCGAAGAGGACCCCCGCGATGAGACTCTATATGAACTGAGGCACTTCCTTCGAACTACTTCCTCCACCATTGCGGACCATTGTAACAGGTTTGTGTGTATCTATCTCCTTTCTCTCTCAGCGTCGCGAACCCCCTCCCTCCCTTTCCCCTTTCCCCCCATCTGCCACCCCCTGGCTTAGTTGGCTAACATTGTATCTCCTGTAACCTAGTTGTGTTCCCCTCCTCACCCCCATCCCTCTATTGTTAGTCCCTCGCTCGGGAGATCTGTATTTCCCTATCAGCTTTGTCATCTTTTTTCTGGATTCCCAATCCTAAACATTTACTAATGAAAGTCAATCTGGGGAGGGTGCAGAGCTAATTTGTGGCATGTTTGCCAAAATGTTTGGCTCCAACTGGCTTAGTGCAGCCTCAGAGGTCAGCTTGCTGGAGAGTGAAGGGAGATTTTCTACCTGTATTTAAATTATATTTACTCATAAAGTGTGATAGAACCAATGCCACTGATGGGGAGGGAAAATCCTTATATTATCACCTGCTTATTAGGCATGTAGATGCCCAGGATCTTACATATGTTGTGTGACATAAGTGATCTGCCTGAGACAAAAAGCACAGCCTTTACTCAAGGATTTTGCAGCCTACCAGCAGAATGAGACCTATGAAGTAGAAGGCAAGCAGCAGAATTGGGCTGAAAAGAGGCCATGCATTCAGCTGTATTTGACTGAACAGAAGCTACTCCACATGACCTGGTATATAATTAGGTACTTAACACTTGGTAAAAACCATTGGTACATGCCATGCCCATACAGCACAGAAAGTTAAACCCTGTAGGCCTGGCCTAGGGCCCAGTTATGCTCTGGAGTCCCAGCCCTGCCCTAGAGGTGGGATATGGAGCTGTTGTGCCCTGGAGGGTGCTCATGTGGGGCAGGAAGCCACAACCCAAGCTGGGGTTCTGCTACTACGTGACCCTGCTACAGGAGGCAGTACAGTGAAGACTCCCCTTGGCGAGCCTGGCTGGTGTGTGGGAGGATGGACCCCTGGCTGTAAGGGAAGAGGCAGGCGCTGCAGATCAAGAATGGTTCTTCAGGCAAAGAGGCACAAAGACTAAAATGGTGCCTGTACAGGGAGGAAGGGAGCTTCCAGCTTCTCCTCCACCTTCTGCATATAGAAAAGAGGCAGGTCTAGTCTGCTGTGCAGGTCTGTACAAGTAAGCTGTTAGCACAGAGCGAGCATGGAGTAAACCCAGAGTAAGTGCTTAGGCCCAGCACACTTCAGTGCCTGTACCCACATGAATATTCCCATTAGCAAAGAGAATCCTCAGAGTCCTTCTCTTTCCTCTGCTGCCAAGTGCCAAGGTAGGGGCAGTGACAAGGAGAATAGTCTCCTCGCCCAAACGCAGGGGCCCAATTTGTCCACATCAATTACTCATTGCTGAAGCCATGCAAAAAGACCCTAATTAGGAGGCCCCTCATCCTCTCCAGGGGTGTGTGAGGGTGGGGGGGCTTGCAGTTTGCCATTGAAATGATCCCTCATTAAAGCCCATGCAAAACAAGACCGAGCTGCTGTTCACACACATTCCCCAGGGCTTAGGGATCTCCCAGGTCTTTCCTCACTCAACTGATCAGACAGATTCGAAGCAGGAGAGAATTATCTCAGGAATCAGGTCTGACAACTACAGGTCTTAATAACATCTCAGGTCTTAATAATGCCTACTCAGTGCTAGATCTGCCTTTGGTGCCCTCCCCCAGAACAGAATAATGAGAAAGAAAGAGGTGCTGTACAATCTGTATGGTAATAAGGGTACAGGACACACGGCCCCAAGCCTGCAGTCTAAACGAATGCAGTGGTGTAATTTAACTTGACAAGCCCAATGCTGTAATAAAGGCTGATCGCACTGAGAGTTCCTTCTAGGCCCATCTATCTCCCCAGCGTGTCTCTGGAAGGCTTAATTAAAGATCTGATGCTCTCGGCAGGCGAAACAAAAGAAGGAGGAGACATTTGAAAGTGATGGGTCGGGTCATCGGATGGGGTAATTCTGTTGACAGTAGTGGAATGGCACTGGCTGCAGCAGCTGATAAGCACATCCTATGGGCATGTGTATGCCATGATTCATGTGCAGAGTCCATGGGCTGAGCCAAAATGTCTCTCTTATGTGAGAGGGAGGAAAATAAAGACATGAAATGAAATCTCCAAGTGGGAGCACAGTGTAGATCAGGGTGGCCAACCTGCAGCATAAGTGTCACAAATGGCTCAGTAAGCCTCTGTGGCACATAGCAACTTGGGGAGAGGCCAGACAGTACAGTAGCAGATAGGGTAGGGAGTAGAAAGCAGAGTGGGAGATTGGGCAGGGAGCATAGGGCAGGAAGTAGAAAGCAAAGCAGCAGATTGGGTAGAAGAAGTGGATCACAGTAACACTCATGGAGGATGTGGGGCTAATTTGTGGCCCACCTGCCTGAAAGGTTGGCCCTCACTGGTATAGACACACTGTCCTTGTTAAAACGGCACAGCAGCTGGCAGCGAGGAGAGATTTAGAGCAGTGGTTCTCAGCCTCTTCTATACTGGAACTACTACTCTCCCCTTCTCTAGCCAGAATCCCTTTCCAGTAACAAGTGGCCCCTACCCCTTCACTCCTCTTCGTAATTTCCACGGGACTCAAATGTGGTGGGAAAAGAGAAGTTCATAGCTACATCCACCAGAAATTAATATGAGCCGGCAGTGCAATGTTGTAGCGAGTAGGGTAAATAATACTCTGACATGCATCGATCAATGCATCTCCAGCAAAACCAAGGAGGTGATTCTTCCGCTTCATTCAGCACTGGTGAGACCACATCTGGAATACTGCGTCCAGTTCTGGGCACCACACTTTAACACAGCTGTGGACAAGCTTGAGAGAGTCCAAAGAAGAGCCATCCATATGATCAGAGTCTTAAAAGGCAAGCCATATGAGGATAGGTTGAGGGATCTAGGACTCTTCAGCCTGAGGAAAAGAAGGCTGAGAGGGGACCTGGTAGCAGCTTACTGCTACACTAGGGGAGTACAGCAAGGGCTCAGTGAGCAACTGTTTACCAGGGCACCCGAGGAGAAAACCAGAAGTAATGGCCACAAACTCCTGGAAGATCAATTTAGCCTCAAAATTAGGAAAAACTTCTTCACAGTCAGGGTGTCCAGACTGTGGAAGAAGCTCCCTCCAGAGGTGGTGTAGTCACCTACCCTGGAGATCTTCAAGAAGAGACTAGACAGTCACCTTGCTGGGGTCACCTGAACCCCAGTTATCTCTCCTGCTTGGTGCAGGGGGCTGGACACGATGATCTTCCGAAGTCCCTTCTGGTCTTACAATCTATGAATCTATGAAACCGCAGCTAATGCTATACAGCACCATGTCCTTAGTAAGCACCTTCCTACCCTAAGAGATAGCTCCAAACTTGTGCTGATCTAAAATCATCCTGAAAACTGGAATTCAGCTTCACTGAAAACCACATTGATTCAACCTTGCTTTGGCAACTCCTTGGGAGCCATCATGAAACCTGACTCTAGGTTGTGCAAATATGCCTGCAAAGGGGAACTGTAGGGCTGTGGTCATGCAATGGCCAAACAGCAGGAGAAACCAAAACTCTTGTGGGGAGCAGGCACCATGTATAAAAGATTTATTTGTCCAGCCAGGGTGGCACATGATTCATCTATCATCCAGTCAGGGAGCAGAAACATTACTGTGTCACTCAGATGCCCAAGCATCCAGGGAGGCAAGTGAGTCATAAACTGGTCAATTCCCACAGCAGTGCTGGCAGCACATGAATTCTGACAAATCCCAGAGCTGGAACTGGCATATGACAAGTCTCCATAGAGGGTGAAGTGTGGTGTAGTGATCAGTGAACTAATTGTGATCCATTCACAGGAGCTGGACAGGACTGAAATCCTGCCTCCCCCCTATGAGCAGGCTCACCACATCTAGCACAGAGCTCTTTCTTTCTGCTCTCTTTTTCCCTCTGGTGTCATTTATCAAGTGTTTTGAAGCAGGGAATGAAGGCAATAAGCCAAGAGCTCTTGATGATGATCTCAGCACAATAGTAATTCTTATTTCCTTCTCCATTTATTGCCAGGCAGCTGAGGTGGGTGTTGTTTTATTAGGTTTAGCCCATCTTGATTTCTCCCCTGTCTTGGTAGAAGATATTGTCTGGCAACTAGAGAAAAGGATCAGAGGGAAGGAGGGATGGACACAGGCCTGGGGAATCCCAGGGATAAAGAGGAGGAGCTTTTCTTTTCTAGCAAGCAACACCCTAATGAATGCTTGGATGCCTGGCTAGGATTATGGGCACTGAGTGCGATTAGCAGAACCACACACATGATCCCAGCAGCAGCACAAGCCAGGGGGCTGACTCACCCAGCAGTGCTTCCCATCCCACTCCCAACAGCAGCAGGATTTCTGTTTCTTTACTTTGGTGGTACTTTTATTTCTTCAAATCAATATAGCCTAAAATTCAACAGATCCTAGGTTCACAGGAAAGTAGGGCTAGAAGGGACCTCTGGAAGTCATCTAGTTCAGCCCCCTGCTCAAAACAGGATCATCCCTGAATAAGGATCCCAGCCAAGTGCCTGTCGAACCTGTTCTTGAACATTTCCAGGGATGGGGATTCAACCACTTCTCTAGGTGGCCGGTTCCATGCTTGGCCACCCTCATAGTCAGAAAGTTGCTTTTACTCAATTTCCTCTGCTGCACTTCAAGCCATTGCTCCTATAAACCAGGTCCCTTCCCCCACAAGTCCCCCTCCCCCCATTCTCCAGCATCTCCTATAGGTCATGCTTCCAACTGAGCCCTATCTTGCTCTCTTATGCAGTGACCAAGCCATCTGCAGAATATTCTTCATCATCTTCCTCTGACCCAGCAAGTGAGGGGGCAGCTGATTCCTCTCAATTGGAGGTGAGCCCAGTTACCTTAGAGGGCCATCACATCCTGTGCCACTGTTCCTACATCTACAACCCAGTGGACAATCTGTTTTTGATTTTCCAGTGTCCTGCATAGACTTCCTCCTCCTACCTCTACAATCTCAGGCTAGCAACAGACATTGCATTTGTCCCTGAACAAGTTGTGCCTGGGTTTGTTCCAAAACAGAGATATCCCAGGGTTTGTATGTATACATATCACCCTTCTAATCAGGGTATAATTAGTGACTGAATGTAGTGCCACTTTTCTATCATTGATTCAATGATGCAATTCCAGAATAACCATACAGACACACTTTGCGATGTCCTGGGATCAACTGGTAGTACTTTTTATCCTGTTAACCTTTTTTTGATTTATCCTGGGACAAACAGACATGGATGTCTGAATGATTGTACTTTATCCCAGGATAAAAAAGTTTACCCTGGGACAAATGTGACGTCTATTTGTAGCTTCAGTGTTGTAGGTAAATGTTTCCCTGATTCTCAAATAACAGCAATCTTGTCTGTCCTACAGTGAGTGGCCTGCCTGCATTTTGGCTGTGATCAGGCATGACTGGGGCCATCTGAACTCCCAGGCTTCTGGACCTGGGACTTGCATGTAAGATCCCCACTGGATATGGAAAGTATCTGAACCCCTCGGCCTATGGGTCTGAGAGGGAGGATACTTGTCTGGTTGTAGCATTATGGCTTATGGAGTTTTAGAGACACAATTATTGATCCTTGCTCAATTGAATTTGGAACTAAATTGGCACTTGAACTAAAAAAGAACAAAAACCTGGTCTTTCCTCTTACATAGGACACATTCTCTCAATGCCTAACTTACATCCCAGAGGCTTTTATGGCTGCTTCCATGTGCCTCAGGCCCTCCAGGCCTCATCTACTAAGCAGGGATGGGTTTGTTCAGATGCAAGACTGCCACGTAAGACACAGCTCTTGCAGGAAGCAGTATTGGTTTTTCATTAAAGGAGGTGCTTCTCCCTTTCAGCCAGTCATACTGTGAAGGGGATGCTCTGCATTATTGCAGAGGATAGGAGCAAATCCGCAGCCCTGGCTATTCATGACTATTAGAATTCCCATGACATTTAACTCATTTTCTTAAGAAGCGGGGCTGTGAAGGGATTATACATCTACCCTGCTAATTATACTCCACTCCTCAACGCTTTCTGAGTCTTTTCAGTAACCTCCTCCTGAGGTTCTGGCTGCATCTCTTCCCACACCTTTTTTAACACACTCCCCATCTGTGGCCTCACCAAGTCTCAAGGCCTTTTGATTCACCTTCTCCTGGTTCTGGCCAAACTTGCCCTCTACCAGACGAAAAAGGAGGTCCTGGCTGGGGGGAACTCAGGCAACTGGGGGGCTGGTTTCTTTTCAGTCCCTCATGTCTCCAAGCAAACTGATGCATTGGAGGAGCAGTGGGCACTGGCCTGTCCTCTCTGCTTGATGTCACCCCCTTGAAACTCTCATTCTTAGCCTGTCACCTTGATTCCCATCCCTGTTTTATGGTTTGTTGTCCCATGAAATCGGTTGCTACACATGTAGCAGCCTCTAACAACAGAGTGGGGCTCATAGTTTCAGGGGATGAGGGGGTGCAGGCCTACCAAGCCACTGTGTAACAGACAGGCCTGAATCTTTCCTATTGGTTCAGCTGGGCTAGTCAAGAAAGTTTTTTCCAAAACTGGAAAAAACATGAAGGATTTTAAACAAACCTCTTCTGAACAGAGGTCTCTTCTCATGTGCAGGCCAGTTCCACAACCCACTTATACAGAGAAGTTTGAATCCCATTGGCTTGCCAAAATCAGCAGGTAGATCTTCAAAATAGAAAACAAGAAAACCCCTCAGCAAGTTTGGTACCGAGCCAAAAAACTTGGCCATAGGTGGCACAGTGGGTACCATGATTCCAGAATATCTGGCCACAGTGGTGGGAGCTGAACACTTAGAAACCTAGCCTCTTTAGTAAAGCTGGCTGAAGGGGCCGTATTCATTGCTGTCACCTTTTCCAGCAGGGTAGAGTGGGTGCTGAGTGCTGTCTGTCTGACTAGGTAGCAGTTTACATGCAGTGACCTTGATGCTAATGACAGCAGGGGCTTCAAGGCATTTGGGGAGCTGATCCTTGCCCTCTGAGGTCCCTATACTGCTTCAGTGCTTCTTTGTGGGGGTGGTGGGAAGCAGTCCTGAGTTATTTCCCTCCCTTCCCCTGCCTGGAGGCTGTGCAGCCTGGGTAGTTAGTACAACAGTTTGTAGTGTGACCAATCAGGCCACCATTCGGCAATGCTCTTGGGCACACTCTTACACTTACCAAAGGCCTTAGCCTTATAGAGTATCCTGGGAGCGCTCTTCAAGGGGATAACTCCTCAAGTAATTCTGATGACTTCACTCTTTGACTCTAAAGAAGCACCTGGTCTCTAAGCCATAGTCCAGCCCAGGTTTGGCTGGAAACACAGACTGCATTTGCCAAAAGCTTCATCAGGCCAGAGATTTAACACTGCAGAGGTGCCTCCCAGTATTTTCAGACACCCAGCAGGACTTTCAAAATATCTGCCTACCTCTTTTGGCATGCAAATAGTTAAAAATCTGTCTCACACATGCTAATGGGATGGTGGTGTCCATTGTCCTGTCCCAGCCTTATCTCCCCCTCCATTGCCTTGTTCCTTCATTTTGCAGTAATTCATCAGACACATTTTTCTTCCTTTGTTTTTCTTCTTTTCAGCATGGCCTGGGAAGATTTACAGGTAATAGACACCTCTTCAGCAGGACCCCAGGGTCGCTGGTGCAGTCCAGCTCAGGTGGCCTGGCAGGTTTCAGGGCATTGAGTTTCTTGCTGGGCATATGATACCTGGGATCTGAGCAGGTGGAGGAGGAAGAGGTCGCCCTGGTGGCCCCGTAAGCCTGACAGCCTCATCAGTGAGCAAGAAGGGGCTGGATCCTGAAGCATGATAGGAAGCAGTCAAGCCAGCAAGCATTCTGGCTTTTAAGTGTATTAGCGTGTACAGAAGGGAAGATGGCTGCTTTCCTTTTAAAGCCTATTTCCATCCTGTTCCCACAGAAGTCTGTTGGCGCCTCTCACTCCCTGTAGGCAAACTCCTGTTATCCCAGCTCTGCATCACACTCAGCCTACACCTCTGCCCAATGACCCCATCAGTCTGGACCTAAGAAAAGAACACCCAGAACATATTAGAGCAAAATGGCATCCAAGATCTTTACAGCTCTAGGAACTGCTAGCCTGCAAACAACCATTTGGGGATGTTAACATGTAATGCAGCAGAGAGCAGTATGGGTTCGGTTTTGAATGTGATATTTCAACCGGGCTGTCACAGCCTAGGGGCTGAGGTGGGTGCATCACAGGGCAAGAGGGATTTCACTTGTTAATCACCTCCCCTTCTGCAGGTGCTCTTCCAAGAAGACTTCCTGTAGCAACAGCTCACCAGAGTCAATGGCTTTGCAGTGGGTAGGGATAGGATGGAAACTGGGAGGAAAACCTAATCTCCTTTTCTTGTGTGGGTGGGCATGTTTCTTCCCAAAGAGACATGCTTTCCCATGCAGGTCAGGTGTATGATCTCCCTTGCAATGGGAAGCCCGGAGTGCTGGTTGACTATACCAGATGGGGGAAGCAGAAATGAGCTTGTAACAGGGCAGCCTGCCCCCTTAAGGATCCAGGGGTCTGGAGCCAGTTCAATTAAGAAATCAAACTGGGAAGGAACAAATGGTTATAAAAGACAATAAGTGAGTCAGGTGAGAGAGAGTGCTTTATGGAAAGCGTACTGTGCTGAGAGAGCCAAAAAGAACTGTCTGGGAGCTGCTCAGAGGCAACATAAGATACTCTGGGGGAAGAAAGGTTTTTGTTTTGATGTTTTTCCCAAGTTAGATTGGAGAATAAGGAAAGAAACCAGATGTGGCAGTGAGCCCTGCCTTGGTTGCAATGTCCGTGCATTGGATTTAGTGGGGTCCCCACCCTGGTTGGTTGGGTCCCAGGGGAGGTGGGGCATGGTGGATAGCTCACAAGAGAAGCTAATCAGTTTGCATGGCAGGGGGAGGGTAATTACACATTAGTCACAGGAGAACTGGAATTTGCTGATAGCAGGAGGCTGTTGATTTTCATTCTTTCCCCTTGAGGGCTCTTTCTTCTGGGTCTCAAATTACCCACTCAGCATCAAGACAAGTGCAGGCAGGGGAGAAACTTAGAGTCATGGCAGGAGAGTTCAAGTCATGGCATGAGTCAAGGACCTGGGAGAGGGGAAACACCTTGTACAGCTCCAAGCACACAGCCCGAACTCCATGATCAGATGTTAGTGGAGAATATGTCCTAAGAGTTGATTTAGGGGGCTGTAAAACTGAATGCAAGTATCAGCATGCAGCCAGCAGGTGGCACTGTGTGGCACACTGCAGAGTTCCTGCTTCCAGTAGTGCCCAGCTGTTCCCAGCTGGGGCAAAGCCCTTGCGGGAAGAGGTTGTAGAAAGTACCCAGGCTTCAAAAACCTCTCACGTGTCTGATCTAGCCAAGATTTTGTCTACAGCAGGGTATTAGCCAGCACAGGGATCATGCCCAGAGTGGACCAGATGGAGTCTGGCATAGTTTATGCCAATGTGGATGGAGCCTGGGTGCAGCAGCCTAGGGACTAAAATTCCAGCATAACAAGGCCTAATTCCCGTTCCCAACAGTGCTTCATTCCTAACATGCTGGGGTGATGACTGGATTCATGAGGCTTTCTTGCATGCCGGATTGGCAATTGCAACATGGCCGGCATCCTCAGATTTCCAGGGGGCACAAGCAGGTCTTGCTCACTGAACCTCAGAAGATTTCTGTGAGGAGGTTGGATTCCCCCCCTTTTACAGATAGGGAAGCTGAGAGGTACGGGGAAGAAAAATAGCTTTTCTGAAGCTGTAAACTGAGTTGGTGTTTGAGAGCCCAGGAATCCTGGTTCTCAGTTACGCCACCGCTTCATTTAAATACCAGGCTCAGCTCTGTTCCCACAGCTGGGAATGGAACCCAGCTGGGGTGACTCCCTCCTTGATCTAACCTACAAGCACCCACTTTCCTCTATGCCAGGGAGAGAACCCGGACTCCTGATCCGTCCACCCCCACCTCTTTTCATGCTGTGATGCATGCAGCAGGGGGCCCATGGCAGCCAGAAGACACCTGGAGGACCCTGCAGTGACATATGAAAGCAAGTAGGAAAAAGTGATGCAGTGGCCTCCAAGCTAATTTGCAGCTGCAGGTGACAATCTGCTTTGACTCAGAGGCTCCTCAATGGAGTCTGCAGTGGAACAAACAGAGCCTACCTGCCTTCACAACATCAGGGAGCAACTAGAACCAAAGGAAAATGAGTGAGCACAGGGCCACTAATGGGACCATTGAAACCCCTGATGCTGGGAGGCTAATTAGCTCCCTGATTAGACCTGGTTTCCTGTGCTAAATGAAACACCCAGGACAAGGCCATCAGCATCATTACTGCTTTGATTCTAAGCACAGAGCAGGCAGCACAGGCTGCTTCCCCAATTCTGCATTTCCTCAGCTGGTCAAGCACATTACAAAACCCACACCAGACAGGCTGGGCTGGGCCGGGCCTTTGTGCTGTCTTGCCCTGTTTGCATTGCATATCAGGCCCCTGGAGAGAGAACATTATGCTTCAGTTGAGAGATGTTGGGCAAACGCCTCTTCTCTCTGATGCAGCTGACTCTTCACAGAGTTCAGTTTGCCCCTGTTGTGTGTGATGGCCCTGATTCTCCTGTAGGGAGCTGATGGGATAGCCAATGTAACAGTCACCACACAGTTGTCACTACTGCACCTAATGACTTGCCAGAGCTTCATAGCAGTAGTGAGACTAACATTCAACTCTTCCTGCTTGATAACCAAAGTCTTCTCTACCCTGCAAGTAAAAGAGGAATCTCTGTTAGCTGCATGGGGTCTATGATAAACAGGGGAACGGTTCTGGTTTGATACAGTAGAAAGGCAGTGCACATGGATGCAAACACATCATTCCAGGACCTGATGTTCTGAGGTGCTCAGATCATGCAACTCCCTCTGGATATAGTTAAAATATAAACAGATCTAATCCATCACTGGTTAGCACTGGCTTCAAGCATTTGTTTTCTGGTATGTGTCACAGGAAAAGGAAATGAATATTAAAAAAAATCCTTGCTGACTGCAATGAAAAGTGATTCAAGAATATAAAATAATCCATAATCCAGGCCAGGCAGAGCTCAGCAAATGTCCTTCCTTTGCACCCAGGAATAGGGAAGGATCTCCTCACGCAAGACTAGCAGGGACTTAAGTGAAGTCGCTCTGGTGTCTTTTGCTGCTGGAGTCAAAGGGCATCAGTTAGTCTAGTAACCAAGATAAAACTTCCCCAAAGGTTTGGGGGAAAATGGGCAATTCCCCAAGTCTTCTCCCCACCACTTCCCCACAAGCTGCTACTAACAGTTACTCAGGCACAGCAGAGGAAATAGGTGTGGCAGTAAAAACTAACAGCTGGAATCTGTCCTTGCATGCTGCCAGGAATATGCTGTTGAAAGAGCTTGTTTGGCTAGGGGTGATCTGGGATACAACCACATGTCACTTTTATTTTTTTTGGAAGGCGGAAAAAAACCCCCAAGCAAACCAGGAAACTTAATAATGATCAATAACAATAATCCTTATGTATATGATCCCTTCCAGCTCAAGAGGAAACCAGGCCTGGACTAGCCAGGGGATCTGCACCAGAGCTGCTGTTCCAGTTGCTTGGCTCTCCTGGGCTACAAAAAAGCATCATATTTGTCCTGGGATAAACCATTTTATGCTGGGCAAAGTATAATTGTTCAGACATCCATGTCCATTGTCCTGAGATAAATCCTACAAAAGTTCATGGGATAAGGACTACTAACAGTTTATCCCAGGATATTGCAAATTGCGTCTGAACGGTTATCTTGGGATTGGATTATTGAATCAATGGCAGAAAAGAAGCAGTGCATCCATCTGTTCACTAAACCTGATCAGAAGGGTAATATGTGTACATGCTAATACTGGGACATCTCTATTTTAGGACAAAGACAGGCACAACTTGTCCAGGCATAAATGCAATGCCTGTTCCTAGTCATACTGCTCTGTCTATCTATCTCCATTGTGAGCTGCACCTGCAGATATGCATTGGGAGCTCAGGCCTGGAGGTCTGGCTTGAGTTACTCTGGTAGATCTGAATGGGAGAAGGCTGTTATGGATGTGCCATGTTTTGGGTCTTGGGAGCTTTGGCAGAGCTGCGTGTGTAGAGGGCCAAGGGCTGGAATAGCAGGGAATTGTGGATCTGGTCGGTGTTTTATTGGCATGGCAGGATATGGCACGCTTAGGGTAATAAGGCCCTGATCTCTGCTGAAGCTCAGAGGTGTTACTGCAACATGTGTAAACAAATAAGGGCACAGACAGGAGTAACAATTTTTGCCCAATCTGGCCATAGACAGTGGTCTATAGCTGTGACCAAACACAAGAGTACAGCTGTGGTTGAATTGCTGTTGCACCCTGGTTCAGTTGGGTTTCCTAAACTGGTGTTTTGGATTCTCTGGTCCCTGTAGACTTAGGTCTGACACTGCTGCCAGCTGTCTCCAATGGCCCCTTTGCTTTGCATGGGTGATAGCGACTGAGTTGGGTGATTATACTTCAACCCAGTCAGCTTTCCCAAGGTGCTACACTGAGCGGGTGTTTGCAGAAAGCAAGGCCTGTTCACCATAGCATCAAGCTATGTCAAACCAGTGCTCTGTCCTAGAGGTGCAGATTATTTTTAAAGAGCTACAGGACTCCTAGGAGCTGTATGGAGTATTCAGTGCCAGAGAACTACACAGGAGGCTACCAGACTCCTTGTTCCTTCCTCCTGCTCCTGGACTGTGGTACCAAGTGAGTTAAACTTTAGCAGTTTGTGCCAGTGGATGCCAGAGTCCTGAAGGCAAATCAAAGAAAGGACATTCTTTGTGTAAAATGCAGAAAAAAGAATCAAAATGCACAGAAGCTTCTCCAGGGACTGCTCTCATACTAGGCGGTGTGTATTTGCCAAGTGAGAAATGAAACAGAAGCTACAAGTGAAATGCAGGTGGCCATAGTACAACCTACCAGATATTGGGACCTAGAGGGTAACCCTGCACTAGACCAGTGATTCTCAACCTTTTTTGTACTAGGACCCATTTGGAAACATGGATGGCCAGTCGTGACCCAATGCCCCTCACTCGCAACCCACTGCCCCCCACCTCCCAGTGTGTGTGGGCAGAAGGAGGGGGGCAGCCCAAGCAGCTGGAACTCTGCCAGCCTGCAAGAGAAAAGCCATGGTTTCCCATGTTTCCCAAGAAGAAACCATTTTTAAAGTTTGTTTGCAATCCGTTCATATATTCTTGTGACCCATGGGTTGAGAAATGCTGCACTAGACAGTCATCTGTCTCTGGATGCGGCTGCACATGCTGCCTTGCTGTCATCCCTTATTTCCATGACCTGCATCCAAACCAGTACCCTCTTTGCTTTACCACTGTTGCTCCCAGGAAACTTTGGCAGAGACAGAAGTCTTCCCTTTCTCTCTGGATGTAATGAGATCTGGGTTCTTTTGGGTTGTAGGTGGAATGGATTTTGTAGAAAGCAGGCCTCCAGTGATGCCCACTGTGTAGCTAGAAGACCACCCAGGCCAGATTTGAAAAGAGATGGTGAGTCAATAATACCAAAAACTGCAAGGGTGGGGGGAGGTTATCACATGATTTGTACCAGCCAGGATCCAGGTGGAAAGCAGGGATGGTTCATGCCAGCTGAACATGGCTAGTTAGTCTAGCAGTTGACTTCTTGCTTAGAGTCTGAGGGTAGTGGGATGAAATTGAAGACACAGCATCACAGCAGTGGTGAAGGTCATGGTACTGCTCCCCCTTTGCACTGTCTTTATGGCTTTAGCCAGGCCTGTCATTGCCTTTGGGTCCAAGTCTCCATGGATGGCAGCTGTTGATACACAGCATACCAGTGACTGCTGTTCCTGAGAGAGGAAGGATGGAGCTGAAGCAGTGGGCAGGCACTCAGGAGACACATGCTTACTCCCTGGCTTCACCCCAAATGTTCTGTGTGATCTTGGCCAAAGTGCTCACAGACTTTTTTTTTTTTGGAATTTCCAAGCCCTCAGCCGTCTCCTAGAAGTCCACAGGAGATGCAAGTGTTGAAGCCCTTAGAAAACCATGTCTTTAATCCTCTAGGCTAGTGATTCTCAAACAGGGTCCTTTGACCCTGAGAAGCCATGAGATCCTTTCAAGGGTGTTGCAGGATGCCAGGCAATGCTAGCGTGCAAACATGAGTTCAAGATAAACCCAGAGATTTCCGATAGGAAACTATAGTGTTAAAAATATTCTGCCCTGCTGTGGACTTTCTGTGCTCTTTGCAACAGAAGATTTGCTTTAATATTTTTCTGTAGTCAAAAAATGAGTGAAAACTAAGAGCTGGCATTTTCCAAGGGTGCCTTGTGTGTATGAAGGGCTGCCACGAAGGGCTGCCTTGATTCGAAAAAGGCTGAGAACCACTGGTCTAGGCCCAGATAATCTGTCTATAAAATGGAGATAATATTTCATGCCTCCCATCTTTCTTTGTCTTTCCCATTTAGACTATAAATGCTTTGGAGAAGAGACTATCCCTTACTCTGTGCAGAGTCCAGAACAACAAAGTTCTTTGGTGCCACCAGGGACCAAAGAGTGGAGACTCAAGGACACAGGGTGGGCAAGTGTCTGTCACAAGGTACGATGGAGCAATTGTTTAAGGGGGTATTAAGAGAAGGAAGGATGCTTGAACTGAAAACTCTGACAGTACAGTCCTGTCTACCCAGTTTTGAAGAAAGAAAATATTTTCATTATTAGTGTTTATTTGTATTGTGGTGGACGCTGAAGCCTTTGTCATGAGCCAGAACTTCATGGTGCCAGACACTGTACAAATACAGAATGGAAGATCAGTCTCTGCCCCAAGGAGCTTACAGTCTAAGCAGAGATTCCCCCAGGAGAAGCCCTCTTTTACAGCACCCTGAATAATAACTAGTTATGCCTGCCATTCCTTTGGGGCTTTTTTCATTACCCTACAATGGAATGGGTGCAGAGCAGATCTCTGCAGCTGAATCAAAAAGCATAGTATACAAAGCCATTCCCCCCGCCCCTTACTGCTCCTTCGCTTCTTCTCAAGGTTGCTCTGGATTCTTCTTGTAAAAAATCTCCTTAAAAAATGAAATGTTGAAGCTGGATATCCCTCCACTGTCTCTGCCTCCCGCCCTCTTTCAAATCATTCTCCAAGGAGGGTGCCTCAAGTCTTCATCTAATCCATTTGCTAGCAAATAAGGGCTATGTCTCCTGGCCGCAGGGGGTGGGGGGTGGATGGGGGAGGGAGGAAGAGGGAGGAGGTGTAAGTGAAGGGCTGGAAAGTGGAGGCTGCTATAGGGAATCCTGCGGCTAGTGTCTGATGGCTGTGTCTGCCCCAGAATTAACAGGCTTTATTCCCTGGTTGCATGGAGACTCCCTCTCTCTCTCTCCCTCTCTCTCTTTCTCTTTCCAGGTGGAGTTTTCATTCTCCTAAGGATGGATATCATTCTCCGGCAAAGAAAAATCCACACCTCTTTCTCTCTCTCTCTCTCTCTCTCCCTCATACTCACACGCGCACGCATACACACACACATACACTCACACACAGAGGGAGAGTCTTTCAGTGCACTCCCAGCATCTGAGCTCCTGCTTCTTTCCCTCCTGGATGTGTGACTTTCCCTGCAATTTCTTTCTGTTACAGCTCTGAACTGGAGATTTTTTTTCTTTATGATTATTGCTCCTTTTCCCTTGCACATGTAGCTGTGCCTGGCAGCTCTCTCAGCTCCCAACTTCATGCTGTGTGCTAGAATAGAGAGCTGTTTCCAAAGACCAGAATCACCCAGCCCTCCTCCTGCTTCCATTCAAAGAGACACAGAAGCCAAGGGAGGGGAACGGGCTGTGATGCCTATTACCTATGAAGAAATCAGCTGGTGCCTTTCTCTGTCTGGTCTTCCTCCCTCTTCAGTTCCAGGACTTTGAGCAGCTACAGCCAGTAGCTGCAGGGAGATGCAGCTGACTAAAGGTGAGCCAATGTTACTTGCTACTGAGAATGCAATAAATTAAGCTAAGGCATGAGGGTGACAGTTGCCTCAGACAGGTTGAAGCCAAGAATGAGTAAGAGAGAAAGCAAGAGGGGAAACATTGCATTGGCCCAAGGAACAGACCAAGGGTCAAATTCTGCTCTGGGTCACACAGATACAAATTTAGAGTGACTTCACTAACTTTCCATGCCCACTGAAGTACTTGGTTCTGGGATTTATGGGTGAATAATAATGGAAGCTTATATTTAACAGCATCATTTGAAAGATAAGAGCACAGAACTAGGTAGAGACCTGCCAGGCTGTTGTGGCTATTCCTACATGGCTTTGAAAATGAGAGGAGAAGGGGGGGCACGGGG
>NW_017728973.1:5047584-5065412 GCF_001723915.1 Gavialis gangeticus
GGGGGGGAAGAAACCAGAAAAATAAGTCTGTGACAGACTGAGAAAGGGGAAGTAGAATGAATCAAGCTCATATGAGCTGTGCTCTTAACTCTCTTTTGGGTCTCTATTTTGAAATCCAATGAAAGAGCAAACCCCAAAACATATATAAGGGGGGGCAGTTTAGTATTGTGGCCTCTATATCTAGAATTGAGGCAGTGTGTGTTGGAGGACCTGCTTTCTCTTCGTTGCAAGAAGAGGGCCAGTGGGGATTCTCCTATCTCCCTAACTTTGTCAATAAATTGTCAGGATTTCCCTTTTTTCAGAACTCCAGTGTTGAATCCAGAGCAGATCTGGCTCCCCCTTCTGGTGCTGGGAACAAAATGTGATATCCTTTTCCCTCAAAACAGAGGGCTCAGAAGGTGGGAAATAGTAAGGATTAAAAGGTCATTTCCTTATTATAATTTGTTTGAAAGGTTTTACTGCCAAGAAACCCCCGCATCAGACACCTCCTATTCCTTATTATAGCATCCAAACTAGTGTTCATCACCTCCCTAGGCAAGTGCATGATCCCCATCCCAAAGATTTTACAGTCCGTCTCTCAGCGTCTGAAACATGAATGGTGTCCTCAGGCTGGTAAATGCTCTCAGCTGTATATTCCATGCCTGTTACCCTTTCCCCATCCTGCACCTTGGCCTGCCATCCCATCACTGTGTTTTTGATCTAAATTTAGATGGCACCAGGGGAGCTTTGATTTTCTTTTCAGTGTACCATGCGCCTCTATGGCACTCCATTAGTACTGGTCATCATAGGAGAGAGTAGAACATGCCCATTTCCTTTCTCTTTTTATTAGTGGGATTATTTTTTGGCAAAGATCTGTTTGTGTTAAGAGAAAGTTGGGAGACAACCAGCTTCTCTAGCCCATCTCAGGGAATTCAGGAGCAAGCATATGTACATGCGCAAGGGCACACACACCATGTACACACCCCCCTTATCTTTTCTGGTCTGCAAGGTGATTTCCATTGAACATCATTGGGTGCCTGTAAAAAAGACCTTCTCCTTTCTGGAGGACAGAAGAATGGTAGGACCCTACATATGTATAATTTTGAATATGTTAAACGTCCTTCCTTTCTCAGAAAATGAAGGATTAATGCAAAAGAAATGCAGCCAGCATGCTTTTTGCCTATTCTCACTGCTTGCTTTTTTTAGCTTTATCTGAATACACTGGATAGGCTGGGCATTTTAGGAATAATTCACTGCCATACCTTCCTGCTGTAAAGTTCTGCTGCTGGGTGTGCAGTAACATGCTTTGCAAACGGCTGAAATACATTTCTTGTTTGGTCTTCTTGCTCTGAATGGTTGTGGGTAGCAGAAGATGAGGGACTTCTCATCAGCATGGGACAGTTAGCATCTGGGATAATGTTTGCCCTCTCTTTTCTCCCATTTACTTCTCATTTCCCAGTGAAAATATCCCTCTAGGTGACATCTCTCTGTCCAGCCAGAGGAGGCTGAATGTCAGTGCTGTCTGAGTGACACCGAATGCTCCTCTCCCAAGAATATTGAAGGTTAAGAGCCCATGTTGGAGAGGAAGGATGGTACAATAGTTCAGGGAATAGTTTAGGACTTGGGAGACCTTGGTAGAAGCCTCTGCTATGCTATGTGACCATGGAAAAATCACTTAGCTTCTCTGAGCCTCAGTTCCCCATTTAATAGATGGAATATTTATACTTCTATACCTACCAGAGGTATTTTGAGGCTTGGTCCACTAACTTTTGGGAGGTACTCAGGTGGACTATAGCCATAGAGGAACTAAAGAATGAACACATTCTGGATCCAAACTCATGTATGCTGCTTGCAAGACCCCAGCAGTAATTGTACTCAGGTTGGCTCAGTAGGACGTAATACACTAACAAACTAATTTGTAACACGCCATCAGGATACTGGTGTTGGAGCTTCCTTCTGTGAGAGCTGCCATTTTACTGAGGACACTGCGCCACAGCTTGAGACAGCCTCTGGGAACGCTCAGATCCAACCAAGTGTGTGACCAGGGGATACCTATAAACCTGCAGAATTCAGAGTCCTAAGAAAAGTAGAAGCTCAGAATTAAGGGGGGTGGTGATGGAGTGGAAGATATCTAAGCATGGCTGGTTAATTATTACTTATGGTGTGTCCCTTAGGGATAAAGGAATGAAAACTGGAGATGAAGGTTTAATTGTTCAGACCTTTAAACTGCAAACACAGCAGTGGGAACTGATGTGCAGGTAAATGCCAGGATGAACGTTGCACTTGGGGATCCTTTGGGATTAAGGGTGCTGAATTATATGTAGATGATAGCATTTCATAGGAGTCTAGTGCTGGACTGAAAGCCCTGCAGGGGCTCTGTCTACAGAACAGCCAAAGAAAGGCAAGGCAGCGATTCTGCAAAGCATTCACATGCCATCTCCTTTCTTCACTGGAGGAGGCATTTTTGTAGGGAAGGGAATGAAGTGCACTCAGCTGTTTGTTCCAAGGCCTTTTTCCCCTGAGACTGCCAGTAATGGCATAGTGGATTTTACAACAGGGCCTTGCAAAAAGTCTTGCCTAATGGGAACTGAACTTGACAGGCCAAGCAGGATTTGCCTAGACTTTTGAGCAGACATCCAGTCATTACCAAGCTTGGCTGGAACTGAACCACTGAAATTCTCTAGACTCCCTTTCAGTCCTCCAAGTGATCTGGCACCTCTGTAAGAAAATGATAACAGCAGAGTGTTTAGACAGATGCTGTATTTTTAGGAAAAGAGCCAGACTGTGATTAGCTTTCCATGGGTGTACCAGGGGGATATGGGTGTGCGAGCAGGGCCTTCCGCCTTGTGCAATGGTTCATCTACCATTAAGGCTGGGAAATGTGGGCATTATGCAAGGTGCATGGCAATGCTGATCTTGCTAACTGGAGGGGAAGGGAGATGGCTAGCAGCAGAGGTGTCCCTTTTCAGGGATCAATGTGCATTCCCCATCATACACCTCTTTCCCCTACCTAATCAATCAGCCAGACTTCCTCAAAGATGTCTAACTATGATTTAGCTCTTCAGTAGCACCCGGCCAGTACAAGAGGAGTAAAATAGTCCTTTCTAGATTCCAGTGGCACAGGGTCACTTTTCAACCATAATGTAGCTGCTATTGGAACAAATCCCCTGTTGGATATGCTTCTGGCTCTGTCATTTTCTTCCAGCTTGGAAGCTTAGGCCATGTTGGAGGTATTGTTATAATGCATGTGCTTCCTCAGAAAAACCCTGGGGAAAGGAAGCCACTTCTGGGAACAGGTTGCAGATACCAGGGGCCTCTCTGTGAAAGGCTCCATAAATTGCCAGACTGGCTTACAGTAATGCAGTCCATACCAGAATAAGCCCCTTGCCTAGAACCATGGCCCAGTTCTCACCCACTATTTTAACTCAGTGGTTACGTGGATGCCCTTTTGTCCGTTCCCTTAATCACGGGATGAATCAGGAGACGGCTTCCTGCCCTTGTTGGATTGTTCTTGGTGTTATCAGTCCAAAGTTGTTGTCAGGCTAATAAAAACACAAGGATTTTTTTTTCTGTGTAGCATGGAGGCTGGTGTTGTCAGGGGGGTAATGTACTCCTAGATTTCACTGAATGACCCTTATCTTGTGCAGCCACTCTGGAAACATATTACAAGCTCTACTTGAATGAATTTCCTTTCTCTGTTTTTGTTTCTCCTCTGCTGACGTTCTTCCCCTCTGGAATATAAAGAGCTGGATGGAGAATGTGCTTACAGTAGGTTGCAAGGGTGACCCAAACTTTGTGATACATTGGGATGAATTAGCAACCAGGTAGCCACCCCTGGGCTAAACCTGCAGTACTGGAGTCAATGGGATTTTGGGCACTGACTGTCTGCTAGTGTCCCAATAGAAAACAAATGTGTCCACTGACATATTTGCTTATGCTTGCATCTTTCTGGAGAGATAAATGGGAATTGCTTGTTTGTGCTTGTTAGCAATAAAAACCTAGCACAGACTAGTGGCAAACTCCCCCAGCAGGGTGTCAGCTCTGTAGGTCTGCTTGTACTCTCAAATCATTGAATCACCGGCTTAAAGACGTGTCCTCAACAACTTTAAGAACTCTGCATTTTATTCCTCTCATTGTTTTTATTAAGAGCATATTTGTCTCAAAACAGGATTTCTCTACTGCAGTTGCTCCTTATTCCCCACCTGCAGTCTCAAGGTGAACTCTAGGGCTCACTGAAGTCAATGACAAAGTCCCCATTGCCTTCATAGAGGCCAGGATGTTATCCTCAGGCTTGGCTCATACCAAGTCTTTAACAATGGCTTCGTAGGATCAAAGTTTCATACATTTTTGTAGCACAGGCAGTTTGTCGAGAAAAGGTGTCTATTCTTCTATGCAAATATGGAGTGAAAGTCTTGCCATTACTTTCAGTGGAAGCATTGAAGAGTTCTTTGTGCATAGGTATAGTACAACCACAAGGAGCACAGGGAAAGCTGTAAACTGACACCTGTGCCTTACATGCAGGAGCCAAGGACCCAGGAGGGGGCATGCCAGGGCACTAGAGCTCATATCATCAACACAATGAAAATGAGAGGCCAAGTACCTGTCTTCTTGTTGAAACTAGAACATTTGCTAGAAACAGAGTGGAATGCTGACCTTCCTGGAAAGCAAATGGTCCTGGCTCTTCTAAACTGCTTCGCTGTCCTCAGGGGGGTTAGTCCATCATCACCAATTTCCTAACAATTGAACCAGAGATCTAACTTTGTCCAGTGGCTACGACATAGGATTCAGAGGGCAAACAAACCTTGGCTTCTAGTCTCAGCCTTGTTTGTTTTTCTGGGACAGGGACTGTCTTTTTTTTGGTTTGCTTGTACAGTGCAGATGATTACAGATTCCCTGTCCATGTTGGGGATGTCCAGGCAGCATGGTAATACAACTGAGTAAAATAGCAAGATCTTGGACAAGGCTCTTCTTCACCAACAGTCCCTGTTTGTGAATTTCTTTGGGATCTAGACAGGCAAGGTGTCAAGTGGTGGTGTTAGTTGGGTAAAATGCTTGGGAATGGTAACCACAGAGCTTGGTTTGAACTGTCATTGCCCTGCACTATATTCAAGGGTTGCTTTTTTGATGACTGGAGTGATGGGCTTTGACACAGCTCAAGCCTCAAGGCAAAATCTCCACATTAGAAACCATCATCCAGCAGTGGCGTAGTGGAAATGGGAGTTCAGTTTCTGCAGTGAGATCACTGGGAAAAAGGAAGAGCCTTAGAACACTACAAGATATGTACATGTCCTTGGTGGTATTAGATGGGTTTTCCCAAGTGGTGTGGGTTCAAGAGTTAATGTCCAGCCAATAAAACTAGAAGAAGACCCCAGGTCTTCTGGCTCTTTTCCCGCCTCCCCACCCCCACCTTTGTCTCTCTGATGAACTTCTTTTACCTTTTCCCCCTTGTTTTCTCTTATTCAGATGCGATGAATCCAGTAGCCAGCTCCAAGGCTACCTGACAGAGGTCAATGGCTGCTGAGCAAGGGGCTGCATGATTATGCAGATAGATCAACATGCCTCTAGCAGACTGGTTTCTCCGCCACTCAGTTACTATGTGGGTGCTCCTCCAGAGCTTTGTTCTGATTGCTTTTTGCTTCCATTCAGCTACCACTTTCCCAAAGGGTTGCTACCATGCAGAAGAAAATGGCTACAAAACCATTCGCTGTAGCAACGCTCAGCTGGTGGAGATCCCTAAAGACATCCCCAATGACACCAGAAAGCTCTTCCTGGACTTCAATCACATCACTTTCCTCCCCCATGATGCCTTTCGGAACTTGCCATTATTGCTGGAATTGGATCTGTCCCACAATGCCATTACCAGGATGGAGATTGGGGCTTTCAGGGGCCTGCTGGAGAACTTGCATTCCTTGGACTTGTCCTCAAACAAGCTGGTGTCAGTCAACAAGGATGTCTTTAGCAACCTGAAAGCCAAGGTCAATCTCTCCAGCAACCCTTGGCTGTGTGACTGTAAGCTCCAGGAACTGATTGGGAAAGTAGACCTGATGGCTGGCTCCTCAGGGGGCATTGTATGTGATTCCTCTGCCCAGGAGGAGCATGTTGGCAAACCATTCCTGCAACTGATCACAGATATGGATTTCTGCAGTGTTTACAAAAGGACCACAGACATAGCCATGCTGGTCACCATGTTTGGCTGGTTCGCCATGGTGATCTCATACTTGGTGTACTATGTCCGGCAGAACCAGGAAGATGCCCGGCGTCACCTTGAGTACTTAAAGTCCTTGCCTAGTAAGCAGAGGAAGTCAGAAGAGTCTTCCACCATCAGCACAGTGGTGTGACTAACTAAACTGTCCCTCTCTGCCACATCCCACCAAACTGAGGTACTCAGATGAATCCATGGACAGACTGCCACTGCATTTAATGGGCTTTCTCTCAGCTCCAGGGACATGCAATGTTATTAAACGTAATCAACAACAATAACAATAATAATAATAATAATAATTTTTTTATCTCTGGAAAATAACAGATGGCTTCAGGAGACCCAGCCTAGCCCATGCCTGCTCAAAACAAAATGGGAGCAACAGTGGTTTGTTTGTTTTTTCCAGGATTTTGCAGGACAAGAGCCAAAATGCCTCCAATACTGAACAATTAGCAAGTAACGAGTGGATGCAGGAGGGATTTGAGCATCTGTTTATTGTGCTGATTTACAGAGGGAAAACAAAAGAAACATGGAGTGTTCTCCTCAAACATTCAGTAATTACTCGAACTAGTCCCCTTTCAGCTGTTAAACTTCATTTAAAAAGTGTTTTATTTACTTTACAGAAATCTATCAGGGCATTTTTAGAAAATCAATGTTTCAGCTACTCTCTGGCTTCTTCCTTTGCTGTCAGCAAGGGATGTTTCGAGCAACCCTGGGAAAACCCTGTGATATTGCAGAATACTTGAAAATTGGAGAATAGTATTTTAGCTGAACTGTACACTTCTCTTGGCTTTGAGGAATGCTGTGTATCAGGTTTAAGGCAGATCTCAATTGCAGGGGAGTGGTATGGGCTAATCTCCATCAGGATCATGAATTCAAACTGTACTTAAAACATTGTTTCCTTTTTCCTTCTAAGGGCCAGTAAGTTCAATGCGAGCAGAGTTTGTTCAGCTTCTCCGAAGCTTTGGCCTTACGAGAGATGCAAAGAAGAAAGGGATTCTGTTCTTAGAGATGGCTGAGTCTGTTAGGATAAAATAAAAACCTTTCCCTACCCCTGAAATGCTCCCCCTCCCCTTCACCCCAACCTTTCTTGTAGAAGCAAAGCAGAAATGAACTCTTCAGTGTTCTGGAATGTTTATTATACTTTCACCGACTGGAACTAGATACTGTCAAAATGCCATGTGAAAAGCCATTCTCACAGCTAGCTTAGCCATAGCAGCCACACTGAAAATTGCCCAAGGGAACTTGCCCTCATGAGATTTTTCCCCTGTCTACAGGCCAGAAGAGTCCCATTTTGAGGCTTGGATGCAGTCATGGGCAGGAGATGCACGCAGCAGGTACAGGTACTTGATTAAACCCTGTCCTGGTGTGTGATTTGGCACATGCAGTGAGAGAGGGAATGCCTGATGGTACGTGAGCATCTCTTTTTTTTAAGAGATGCCAGACCTGAAAAATGTATGTATGGGTGCCAGACCCGAAAAATGAATAGATTGAGCTTGAAATCTTACCCCCTACCACGTCCCCTCCATCCCAATTGTAATGTTGTGCGGTGATTAAAACTGTAGGGTTTGGGGGAGGGCTTTCTGTGGCTCAACCCTTTACAAGTCAGCCTGCCTCATAGCAAGCCATTCTCCCAGCTCCTTACATATAATCTGTGGCTTTTACTTCCCCAGTGGCTATTGGTTATGGCCGAAATACCTTGCATTGAACTGGGGGTATTCCTCACCATCCTGCACTTAATGGCCACCAGAAGAAAGGACTTTGGTCATCGTGTTTACCTTAGGACTCACAAGTTTGTCGACCTATCACTGTGACAACACATTGGGAGAAGGACAGATGCAGTGTGTTAAAATAGGAAGCCACGTTAAGTTCTCTCTCTGTCCCCCTGCTGGCAAGTGGTCTCAAGCTCTCCTAACTCAAGAAAAAAACCAACAGCTCTTCTCTGCATTTTCAGTATTGGGCTACAACATTCTCTCCTTGTGTGTTGAGAAACAATGCTATAACATTTTGTGATTAAAGAGGGTCCTGAACCATGATGTTTTAGAGCTCAATTGGCCTGTCTCCCGGGCTTAGGTTATGTGTATATGCACATTTGGATCAGAAGTTTTGATTTGGCCTTTGATGGGAGGAGAGGGGAGGGTGTCAGCTGCTAAGTTTGAATCCAGATTCAGCTGGTCTTTAAAGAAAAGAAGGTCACGCAGAACAAAAATCTTAAAAGTAACAGCTGGACCTATTGCTGGTCCAAGAGGAAAAAGCCATACAGCTGTTTTGCATGGTTCATCTATCTTACACAAAGATAAATTGCCATAATGCAACAAAGGCATGGAATACAGCTCCTCGAAGTAAGGCTTTGCCCTGATTTCAGTAGACTCTGAATCTAGCCCCAAATCTCCCCCTCCCCACTTACGTAGTTCTGAAAGCAACCTGATAGTATATTAGACCCTTTTATTGCTATTATTACTACTGTTAGAGATAGGCTTTCTGCTGCAAAATCTGGATTCAGACCCTAGTGAATTAATTTTTGCAACACTTGGGATGTTTAGATATGGGGCCTTGGTTCAGATCCTTCTTTATTTTTTCAATCACCTGTTGAGATCAAATATCCAGAATTGTCAACAACAATCTTTGAATATTGGGAGAGCATGAGACGGCAAATCTTCAAATGATGTGGAAGAGATTTAGAGGCAGGAAGCAGCAGAAGGTCACTTGGTGCTCCTGAGCAGAGCTGATATCCCACGCACAAATGGCCTCCACGCTCAGATACAGTCAGAGCTGCTCAGATATATTTAGAAGTGCCTACTTTCCAAACCTTTCCAGGTTTCCTGCACCACGCACAAACATCTTTTGATACTGTCTGAAGGCACTTGTGTGCTTCTCCTGGGCTGCACATTGACGGCAATGACCATTGAACAAACTATTCCTTTTTAGATTGATGCTTTGTCCTGCATGGAAGTGTGAACGTGGCTGATTAAATGAAATAGATTGTTCGTGTGACAAATGAGAACCAAACATCAATGAACTGCATATTCTACCCCTTCCCCTCACCACATCCACACGCACACGCACTCCACATTCCCCTCATGTCTATGCTCTGTTACCAAATCCCAGACGAATTCTCATCTACTGGGTTGCCTGGTTTAAAACACTGAGGTCAGGGCATCCTTGCCAAGTGGGAGAATGTCTTGATAACATCTGACCAAATGATGTGTTGTGTTTAAATAGGCCTTTTACATTCTTACTTTATATGACAATAAAGTTGACTTTTACTTTGGAGTTGGTGTCCCTTGTGTGAAAAGGGTGAAATTTGCATAGCAAATGTTTCTTCACAACCCTGAGCCCAGGATTGATGCCAAGACATTTTGATAAACCGGATGCAGGGCATGGTACTGGGATTATCCCTGAAGAAGAGTACCCACCCCACAAAGGATGTCCTAGCTCGGAAGAAAGGTTATGAGCTGATGGTATCTCCAGGCAGCCCGTGGTTTGATCCTGACTATGTTCCTTATTTAGCAGAGAAAGAAATAGGAGGAGCCAATGGCTGACA
Source organism: Gavialis gangeticus (assembly GCF_001723915.1). Lineage (NCBI taxonomy): Eukaryota > Metazoa > Chordata > Crocodylia > Gavialidae > Gavialis > Gavialis gangeticus. The sequence continues at coordinate 5,057,307 of NW_017728973.1, forward strand.
GTAAAAGGCAGACAAATTCAAATGAGAAAAAAAGCACACAATTTAATCAGTTAAGGTAATTCATTTTTGAAACAAACAGCCAAGGGGAGTAGCAGCAAGATATCGTGAAGTTAAGCATGACACAGAGGAAGGACCTGTCAGTGTTTCAGGAGGTTGTTGTATGATTTCTACATGGCAGGTCACTATTTCATTGTCAGCGGTAGACTTCAGGGAAGGTATTTCCCCATTGTTTCCTCACTCTAGGCCAAACATGTGGTCAAAGGCAGTCTTTGTATCTGCTTCAGTGGGTTTGGACCTGGCCCTGATTGTGCAAGTTTGGGGGCTGACTGATACTATAGAAGGCAAAACACTGAACTAGGCAGACAGCGGCATTCTCAGTCACTGCCAGGGTTTTAGGGCTTGAGGCCCAACTTCAGAAGATCCCTCCATGTTTAACATGCCCTTCTATTGTGCATCCTATTTAAAATTGGCAGCCGTAGCCCTGACTAGGATATAAGGAAGCTGCTATCTTGGTATTGTCAGAGCAGCCACCCATCCTACACAGCATTCTTTTCATTAGCGGCTAAATGGAGACATTTTGCTACTTGTCTCAAAAACCAGGCCAAAAAAGTACTGGTGTACACATGCTAAATATTAAAATGGAGTGTTGAAAAAGTCAGAAAAATAGAGCAGCAGGAAGGAAACAGAAGAGGAAGTGGCCCTAAATAAGAACAAGCATGCGAAGGCACTGTATGTTTTCCAAGCCTGAGTTCATAGTCGTGGTCCATATGAAGGAGTCTGACTACCCATATAGGCACTACATGCCTGTGTCTCCTGGTGCCTAATGTCCACGTGCTGGCTTCATTTGTATGCAGATTGATGGTGTGGGTCTCGACGCAAAGGCTTCTTTGTTGGCCTTTTTTGTGTCTCCACATGTCTGCATGAATTATAGTTCTCTGTTCATGAATCCACCAGAGTGAGGAGGCGTATTGTCTGCTTTGCTTCACTTTGCATCTTCATGAATATACTGCTTTGTGCAGGAGGTCAGACTCGATGGAATTTTCTGACTTTAAAATCTATGACTTGGTGTTGGCGCTGGGGCTGTGCACGGAGCCAAGGGCTCCTCTGTGAGCAGAGAGAGAGACTATCTCAGGCAGCCAGTCTGGAGCAAAGGGCAGAAAGTGATAGTGACATTTTCAGAGCCTCCCTTGCAAAACATTGCCTCTACATATTGATGGCTTCTCACATCTGTCACCTTCCAAACACACCATTGCTAGCAATACAATTTTAATATCAGAGGCAGGGCTATGGAATGGTTCTCATGACTCAAATATCCCTATACTTCATGCTAGGGGATCACATTTACCTTCTCCAAGAACACTAGCTACCTTCCTCTTTGGGAGTGTTGCTTGGTATTCTGCTTTCTATTAAGAGGATGGAGCTCTTTTAGAAAGAAGATACCCTGATCCCACTAAGTCACAGAGGTGTAACCCTACCTTAGCTTTGAATTAATGAACACACAGCAGCTAGGTTTCTGTAAACAGGCGATGGAGCCCAGGTTCAGAACAATTCAGATCACTGAGAAGCTTGAAATTGGATATGCAGGTCTTGTAAAGGCAGCAGGTGGGGCAGAGGGGGAAGTTTTTGCTTTAATCCAGCAATGAGCAGGCCACATCTGCAGCATTTGTTAAATTTCTCCTGACTGTATTTGGCCATTAAGTGCCTTGAGCAAATCAATTGTATACTGTGGAGGTGGAGGGGAAGGCAAGGTCATAGCGGCAGGCAATCTCCCTTGTGTTCGCACTGCCCGGTGGTGAACTTACTTAGTTCTTTGTTTTGGTGCCCTAACAATTATCATAGCAATGTTGTTATTCATAAACAACTACTAGGCTAGAGGGCAAGGGAACTGGGATCCTTTCTTTATTTAATGGGACTGGAATGTGTCATCTTAAATTGTATAAGACCTCAGAATTGAGTTCAGACTGGGACCACTCTCTGTGAAGCTACTCTGTCTACACATTTCTGCCCTGATCTCATACTCTGAGCTAGCTGAGCACGTCTCTGTTACATTTCTCTCTCTGCCTTGTACCCATTCATATATACCTTCAGCTTTTTTTCTGCAGTGATCATCACTAATGACAGCACGTGAGCAGTTCCCCTTTAAGATGGGTGCTGATGAATACTGCCTGCCCTTGAACTCTGCTGTAAGTTTATACCCATCCATGTTCCCCTTTCAGAAATAAGGGTGGTGACACTCATCATTGGCTCCTCTGTGCATACAGCTTTAGCCCTGGTATATGTTCATAAACATTAATCATAAATCCAAAAAACTATTTTGCAAAATCCTTTGGAAATCAGTAGAAACCAGATACCTTCGCATTTTTGCAACTCCCACTAGAACCCTATCTGAACCTTCAGACACCTGAAGATCTTTAAAAATTTGGCTCAGAGAGCTTGATTGAACCATATAGTTGTACAACCTCACTGCCTTCACCCAGGGCTGCAGGGAAGTTAGCTGGCTACAGGACAGTTGCATCATGTAAGGGAAATACTGTTTCCGATACTTTGCATGATTGCAAGTCTGGTAATTCTGTCTGCCCTGCAGGAGCTCCAGGGGGTGGATTTTGCAGAAGAATCTGCAGAGGAATGAGCCATGACAAGAGATAGTCATAGATCTGGGTTCTCATAGTTCAACTCTTCCATAGACTGCTTAAAATACAACTGTAAGAAACCTGAAGATACTCTTTATTCCTAACCAATTTTAAAGACAGAAATACAGCTGGAAGAGCAGTAGTGTAACTGTGGGGGGAATGACCAGGGTAGCAGCCCCAGGCACTGACTTTATAGGGGTGGAAAAATAGCTTCAGCCACTGCAGCTAGCAGCTGGCTGCACCACAGATGACAGCTTGCCACATGGCTGCAGACAAAGCACAGCAGCCAACACTGCCCCATGTACCAGGGCTGCCTAGGGTGCAGAGCTGCCCTGCTATGCCTCTGTGGAAGAGACCTGTTGGGTGTGTCTACACAGCATTTAAGCGTGCCTAAATTTAATGTGCATTATCTTAATGCGCATTAACCAGGGTTTAGGCAGGTGTCTACACATGCAGGCATTAAAGCACATTAACGCTGTATGTGGACTGCCTTGGGATTAAAGTTAATCCCAAGCCAGTTCACACACAGCATTAATGCACTTTAATGCATCTGCATGTTCATTAATATGCTTTAACTATTTGTGCCTAAATTTGATACATGCATTTTTAGGTATCAAATTTAGGTGTGAATAGCCTAAATTCGCCCTTTCTAAAGTGCACTAAGGGCATGCACATGTAGACACATGCCCTAATGCACCTTAAATTTAGGCTAATGTGCCTTGAAGCATCTCATGTAGACATGCCCATTAAGTCTCACTGAGTTCAGACTGGGCATATCTACACGAGATGCTTTATTGTACAGCAGGTGAACTTGCTCTGCAGTAAAGTACCATCATCTACACGTGTGTGGCAATTAGTGTGCAGTAGACTAATTTAGTTCACTGCTGATTTGTCCCATCAGATACAAGTGGTATTTGACAGTGCAGTAAATTACTGTGCTTAAATACATGTGTAGGCAGTGACATCAGGATTCGTTTACTCCAGCTTAAATTGAGCCAGAGTATATTCAGTTGCATTAATTGCACGTGTAGACAGACGTGTCCACCATCCTCTATCGTCTAGATCAGGGGTAGGCAAAATTTTTTGGCTGCAGTGCTGAAAAAACCACAATGTCTACCTTGGAATGTGCCAGAGTGTCGGTATGCCAGAAAAACAAAATGAGGGCAGGGGGTATATGACAGGATGCACTGCATATTAGTATATTTAATAATCATAAATGTTGCCTTTGTTGTTGTGTATTCCTTTTTTGTTGAGCATATTGCAATGAGAGAGACAAAAGAGACAAATAAGAGAAAGAGGAGAGAGAGAGAAAGAGAAAGAAAAAGGAGAGCAGAGAGAGAACCTGACACATGCGAGCACACACACAGAGAACCACATGCACAAATACAGAGAACCAGAAGACACCCAGAACAGACACATGCACACAAACATCTGCAACCAGACACATGTGTGCACACAGACACACAGAACCAGACAGAGGCAGACAAATGCACAGAAACAGATGCTGGGCTTGCAGAGGGTAGGAGTCAGGCGGGCTCAGTTGCTGCTAGCCACAAAGCCCGGGCTGCTCCCAGCAGGTGGCTGGGTGGCTGCAAGCTGTGCCGCAAACAGACTGGGCTCTGTGGTGGGCAGCAGCTACCCAGACCCGGGGCCAGTTGCAGCCAGTAGGCTGCAAACATCTGCTCCAGGCTCTGGCATCAGCTCCATACCAGCAGGTGCACGCACGCCTCAGACCAGACAGTGGGGATAGGGCCTGAGGCAGCGCAGCCCTCCCGCTATCTGCTCTGAGGTGCATGTGCAGTCGTTGCCAGCATGGAGCTGATGCCGGGGCTGTGAAGAGCCCAGGCTAGCTACAAACAGCTGCGCCAGGCTCCAAAGCCCAGTCATCAGCTCTGTGCCAGCACTGGGGGAGAGGCCAGGGTTGCTCTGCCTCAGCCCACCCATCTGCTCCGAGGCGCACATGCACCCACTGGTATGGAGCTAGTGTTGGAGACCAGAGCACTTGTTTGCAGCCTCCTGGCTGCAACTGGCCCAGGCTCTGGGTAGCTGCTGCCAACCATGGGGCCCGGTCTGCTTGCAGCAGAGCTTGCAGCTGCCTGCTGGGAGCAGCCCAGGCTTCATGGCTGGCAGCAGCTTCCTAGAGCCCAGGCTGGTGGTGGCATGCCAAGCAAAATGGCCTTGTATGCCGTGCTCGGCACATGTGCTGGGGGTTCCTGACTCCTGGTCTACATAGATAAGTACAGTGATCTATGTATCTATTTATCTTTGTGGCTCATCCCTTCTACCTCTTCTCAAATGAGAATCTACCACAAACACAGACTGGGGGATATCATTATTAAGAAAATATTTTTTCTACTATATACCCCCAAATTCCTTGGTTTCAATTTCACTTCTTGGTTTTCATTACCATCATCTAGTTCACCACTCTAAATCAGTGGTTCTCCACATTTTTTACTTGGGGCACCTCTCAGAAAATGCCAGCTCTTAGTTTTCAGTCTGGTTTTGACTACAGAAAGCTAATAGATCAATTTTTCTATTGCAAAGAACTGAGAAAGCCCACAACTGGACAGAATGAACACTATGACTTTAACACTATGAATTCCTATTGGAAATCTCTGGGTTTATCTTATGAGTCATGTTTGCACAGCTACTAGTCCTAACATTGTGTGGCACCCTGCAGCACCCTTGAAAGGGTCTCAAGACATCTTGCTTCATTCTGGTTGAGAATCACTGCTCTAAACAATTGCTCTTTTCTACCCTTGTTGTTTATACCCTTCAGGTGCCTGCCCACAGTTTTCACATGCTTCTTTGGCTACTGTTTGGCTGAGTAATCTATATCACATGTTGATTTAATTGAAGGAACATTCATATTTTTGGCCATAGAAGCAGCCTTAAAATCTAAGTAGTGGCATAGTCCAGAGGTCCTCTAGAGCAGTGGTCTCCAAACTTTTTTGATAGCACACCTCTATCAGTAAAAAATTTTTGAGCACGCACCCCCCAATATATGTATATTTTTTTATTTATAAATTATATACATGTACTACTGTACTAATATATTATGTACATTATAAAACATACACAAAAAATAGAAATTAAATTGTCGTTGTTTTTACCTCGCAATGTGACTGACGAAGAGCTCGTACTAGGAGTAGGGGAAGTGTCAGCTCTGCCATTTTCTTGTTGTTCACTTGTGCTCGCATTATTGGTATTATCTTCAATCAGTGGTTTCTTTGCAGGAATCTTTTTAAGCCACTTGTCCATTTTGTGAGGGTTAGTTTAGTTAAAACTAGATAATATAATCTGTAAATCCACTTAACCAGGCACATGTAAACTGCAATATGTCACAATATGCTGAAAGCAAACGAATGCTTCTTCCCTCAGGATACCTCACGTACCGTATGTGACACGTGACTGTCCGACATACGGAGTGAGTGAGGGCGCCAGTGTCAGTCTGTATATTAAATATTAGTAAAGCTTAATTTCTTTCTTATTTTTTTCGATAAAAAATAAAAATACAAGTTCTAATATTTTCTTTGCGTACCCCCTGGGATCATTGCGCGCACCCCCTGGGGTGTGCGTACCCCACTTTGGAGACCACTGCTCTAAAGGAATGGACAAGCAGAAAATATGTTATTTCGTTTCCAGTGAAAAAGGCCTTTCATCTGAGACTTCCAGAGACTTTTACTGTCACTATTTCTCACTACATTTTCTTTAAAACATTGACAAACTCAGGCATGGATTTGTATAAGAGAGCTGTCCATCAGAGAGACAGTGAAAGAACCCATGGATCTTGGTGCACGGGCCCAATAGATTGCATTGATCTGTCTACCAAAGCATGGCCTCCCCATCAGGTTTGCTAGAGAAGATAACACAAAGCCTGAAGCCTGCCTGAAAAGAAGACATCTTGTATGAGTGTTCCCTCAATCCCAGTATTTCAGAATTTGTACATGTCTGTACATGAATAGAAAATTGCTTCCTGGCCCCTGCAGCAACCATCTTCTACATAATGCAAAACTGGGAGGACCTTTAACAATCAGTTATGGGCAGGCATCTTGTAAATTTAAGGGAGAGCAGGGTATTGGAGCTGGTGGCAGATCTACTATCATCTCTACTGCAGTTTGTAGGTGACCTTTCCATGTAAGATGCATGTTACCACCTGGTCCAACAAAGGGTAACATTCATGACCTTATGAGATGTGACAGCTCCCATTCATGGGAAATTAGCTTCATTTACCACATGGTTCACTCCAGACACAACCATGATGTGACTTGTTTGGATGGCTGAGCTCAAGGCCTGCAGATTATAGGCTCCTAAGCAGATGGCTGAAGATCTCCTTGTCCGCATCAGTAATTTTTTCAGGCATTTTCCTTCTGCTGCCCAGGGAATGGCTGAGCATAGAGGAGGATATGTTTCTGTGAGGACACCTAATCATCTGCCATCTGCTATCACTGTCCTAGGGCATGTCAGGGTAAGGTCTATGAACCTCCCGTCCCCCTTTCTTGTCTTCTGGTACCCAGAGAAGTGAATGTTGCAGAATCCTGGGGCCAACAACCCACCTTATTGATTTTTCTCTGCATTGTGGTATTACTCCCAGGGGCCAAATTGCTAAAAGAGAGAAAATTGCATAATACATCAGTCTTACATTGTCCTACAGTGTCAGGCCATAGCAGATATGCCTCTTTCATAGAGCAAACTGACTCAACTAACTGGTAGAGTTTCAGCCTGCAAGGTGCTGCAGGGAGTAGGACGCCAGGGGTGCCATATGCATGTGTGCATGCACACACATGCACGTGGCCAGGAATACTGGTCCAAGCAGTGGTGGAGAGCAGCTCTCCCAGCTACCTGCAGGTAAGTCTATGAGGCGGGGATGGGCAGGGGGGCAGACTGAGGCCCCCGTGGCAAGGGAGGGAGTGGGGCAGGGGCTGGGCTTGGGTGCTCTGCCCAGCTAAGGTGGTATATAGGGCCTGGTCCAGGTAAGTGGGGAGGGGCAGAACCATGCACAGCTTGTCCAGAGAACGGGGCCGGGGTCAGCTCCCTGCCACTGCATGCACTCCTGGGCAGGAGGTCATGGGAGGCACATGCCCCCCAGATTTGTGCAGGGGGGGAGAGATGTGAGCTGCCCATTGTGGGCTCAGGGCTCCCCGCCATGCTTCCCTGCCCCTGGGAGCCCTGTGCCACTGTGGCAAGACACCCCCTGCTCATCTGGCAGCAGTGGAGGTGGCAGTGCAGAGTTGTGCCCCTTGCTGTTGCTGGGCAGGCAGGGGCTGTTTCCCCATGGTGGTATAGGGCTCCCAGGGGGAGGCAGGAGGGCGGGGAGTCCTGAGCCTGCAACGGGCACCCTGCATCTGCCCCTGGCCTCCCCCCTCCCCCCCCATGGGCTTGGTTTGGCTTAATTTGGCTTGGCTCCAGCCATGTGGGGCAGGGTGAAAAGGGAGCATCATCTTATAGTCTAGCTTTGTAGCGCCCCCCCCCCCCC
>NW_017728973.1:5065576-5088889 GCF_001723915.1 Gavialis gangeticus
CCCCCCGCAAAAATAAAAGTTGATACCTATGCTGCATACCGCTGCTTAGAAAACCAGCTCATCCCCTCCTGTTTGAAAGCTGGCAGATTTGACTGATTTTAAAGTGACTTTGCTAAAAGGAACCCTTGAAACAACTACATTAGCTCATCAATACAAAAATAAAAGTCTCTAGATCCCCTAAAAGGGTCCTATCTGCTCAGCTGGTGATGGTAGTAAAAAGATGTTGGATTAAAGAATGGTCCTTTCCAGTTCTCCTTCCTGGTTCCCCATCCAGTATTCTTCCAGTAACTCCTGTCTTCCCCCCACACCTCCATCCTTGTAGCTTGTCATTAAGCCCCCTTTAAAGACTCCCTACCCAATTGGGAAACTCTGATGGAACTTTTAAGTGATTTGTAAGACACATGAGGAAAGTCTCTACTGACAGTCCACGTCCAGTGACCTCATTTCCTTTTGTTGGGAAACTAGACGGGACACTGTGAGGCAGAACTTGAAATAAGTCAAAGCGTAATGCTTTCAGAGGCAGAGCAGAAGTTTTCTGTTTGGGATACAACATAGGGTCTGCTGCAGTTGGATATCATCTCACAGTTAAAAGAAACAGGAATTTTCTCCAGACACGAGATAGGTGAGTCCTGAGAGTCCAGTTAAATCTGTTTTGGGGAATTTATTGCCAGATGTCGCTTTTTTCATTCGTGCTTTCTGCATCTGGTCTTTTGATCCAGGGATACTCAAGCATCTTTGCCAATTCACCTCAACATGACAGCAGCCCTGGGCTGCCCAGACAGCTCTGCTGGTGCCCCTCATCTTTTCCCCACTATTCCAGCCCTGGGCTCTACCACTTTCACAGCTCTACTAATGCCTCTCAGTCCTGACCCACCTCAACCTCCTGCAATTTCTGCTCCAGATTCCCCTCAATCTCAAGCCCATCTCTCCCTGACTATTCCAGTCCTGGGCTCCCCTACACAGCTTTACCATAGCACCTCGGTCCTAATGGGCAACCCTTACTATTCCAGCTCTGGGCCATATTTTTCTTTGCCAAAGTACCTTGGTGTTCGTTTATAGTCCCTCTTGCTCTTCTATTCTGTTTGTGTCCTAGATTTCTCCTGAACAGGAAATGCCACTATTTGTGTCAGATAATTTAGTGAGATGGACACACAAAAAAATCTGAACATCATGACATTTTGCATATGCAATGTAATCTGAACCCAAATTTACACAGAAAAAGACTGGTGACACACCTCCGACTGCTCTTTGCCGCTTATATTAAAGACCCAGATCCTGGAATTAAATGAGAATATGAAAATTTCAGCACTTATTTAAAATAAGAATATGTTTCTAGTTCCTTGTGGTTGCTAAGAAAACCTTGAAAGTGTGACTTGAGCTCTCTCTAGAGATTCAAGAAACCAGCAAGCAAAGAAAAAAGAACCAAATGTGTAATTATTTAAAATCTAATGATCTGTCAGATAGTCCCATGACTTTCTGGGGGCCTGTCTCATGATTCCTAAATACATGGGCCTGGTGATACTGAAGTAGTTGGTTAAATTTGGATAGGAATATCTGATGTTCAAGAGAAAGTTAAGGGAGCTAGAAATCAAAATGTGAGTTTTGTGGGTACAACCAGTATCCTAGAGAGCCTATGAAAGTACACAGAAACCCCGTGGTTTGGTATGAATTACTGTGGGGACTGGACTCTGGACAGAAAGAGGAACACAAAGGCAGAAGTTTAAAAATTCATACTTGAAAAAGGGGCTTATCATTGATTCATAGCTACGTAGGCCTGGGGGGAACTGTAAGTAACATCAAGTCCATCTGGCTTCTGGCTTTCTAAGGCAACCATATGGAAAAATCTGTTCATAGAAACTGCTGCTACCCCCAAAAAGCCAGAAAGGAGAAGAAAAGTGGAAAGTGACTCCTGGTTCCAAATCTCTGTGATATGCTTCAACTAAGGCTACTGGGTTCTAATTGGGAGGGAATGTGCATTTTGCATCAGAGAAGTGGTTCATATTTTACATGTAGGTATTTCTTTGTCCATGAAGAAAAAGTAAATCCATAAGAACTACCTGCATTGCAGAAGGCACCCACAATAGTGGGGTCTGGTTCCTTTTGTGAGCTCCCCCTGTGAGCATTAATTAATTAATAGGCATCTGTCTGTCTTGCAAGACAACAGATTTCTGCCAAATAAGGCATTAGCTCATTCAGTATCTGCAAGTGTGGCTGTAGAGCCCAATTCTTGAGTGACAGTCCCTTCTGCACCTACCCAAGGTGAAATTCATATCTAATAGTCCTGAATGCAGTGCAGGGTTCTTCCTGAGGTTTCATCTTTCCTCTGAATGTTGGGTTCTTCGTTCTACACTTAGGAGACTGTTTCCAAGTGCTTCAGTCCTCAGCAGTCTTCTCCCAGTCATTTGACTCAATGTTCATTGCCTTCTTCTCCTGTGACAGTTGAAGAAACAATGCTACTAACACATCCCACTGAGGTTGTGTCTTTCATCCGACTACAACGAAGACATTAATAAGACTCACAACACTCCTACGAGCTGGGTATTTTTTTTACTATTCTAGTATAATTTATAATTACTTACACAAATAAACACTGTACTTTGATACTATGGTGATAGGGGCTATAGAAAATATTTATGTAGGGGAGTGTCTGCACTGCAACTGAATGTGTGACTGCTGCTCAAGTAGCCATACTCAAGCTAGTTTTAACATAGCCAACTCAAATACCAATAATAGCATAGCTGTGGTAGCAGAAAGCTCAGTGCATGCTGCGAAACAGGTCCAGAAACCTGTGTAAATACTTGGGCAGCTAACCTGCAGAGAGCTTTGTGCTTCAAGGTTACATGGCTATCAGGGCTGCATTGCTGTAGTCACACCATTGTCTGCAGCAGAGGCAAAGCCATAGAGTAATGGCCAGGCCATTAGAGGCCTTGATTATGTTCCAGCTCTGAAATTTAACTTGTATATGTTACTGGGCAAGTCACCTTGTCTCAGTTTGCTCCCCTAAACTTTGGTCTTGCCTATTTTGATTGTAAGCACTTGAAGGAAACAGCTGTCACTTACTAAATGCAGGTACTAGCATATGTCTGTATAACACCAAGAACAATGGGGCTATATCAGAGTTGAGGGCTGTAATGCAGACATAATGAGAGCCTTCTTTATGAAGTACTCTGTACTCTACAAATGAAAAGAGCAAAGCATCATCATTATGCTAACTTCATATATTCCATTCTTTTCTTCCAACAGATGGCCCATTGTTAACACAGCAACAGCTTCCTTCTGTCTTGTCCTTAACTAGATTTGGTTACAAGTAACTGAAAATGTTCAAGACACTGGCCAAGCAGATCATACAGGAACTGGACTCTGATGGGAGATTCACTGCTGTTTCTAGTTTGGCTAGTGCCAATAATTACAAACCCTTCTGTGTGGTCAGGAAAGAACAGTTCAGGCTACCTTGGCAACCCAGAAAATACCTCACCACTCCTTACAAGCTTCAAGATGTAGCTGAGAAAGAAACAAATATGGAGGCAGGTTAGCTTGAATGTAGTTTTAATGGGCTGTTGCATGGTCACCAGTTATTATGGAAAAGGGCCCAAATGATAACCGTGCCTCTGTATAGCACTGTCTTTTTCCAGATCTCTAAGAGACTCAGGGACAAGAACAAGGTCCCAAGGGATGTCAGTGACAGAACTAGAGTCAGATTTCAGGAGACCCTGACTCCCAGTACTATGGTTTGACCACTGGGTCTCACAGAGGTGTCTTAAATCTCACTCTGGGTTTGACATCTGTCTAGAGGGCATGCTGTGTAAACTGTCTTGGGTGGGAATACTTGCCTGTCATGATCTTGAGTATGCTAAGGGCACTGTAGGGGCTATTGGTGAGAGACTGTGATACATATTATATAAGTAAGTACAAATAGGTTTAATTGCTGCAAACTAAACCTGATGCACTTTATTTCCCACAAGAGGTGATGTATGATGATCCATTCGTATATGATGAGACCACCAAGCACAAAGCAGAAGCAAACCTTAGCTTTGACTCAGAGACCACAGAAGTGGACATCGGTGGCTCAGGCTACAGTTTGTACTCAGTCTCTCAGACATCAGTGAGGAAAGCCTACATGGTTAAGAGAGAGCCATGGTGGGTTCTGGTTTTTATTTTACTTCTTCTGGGAGTGGCATCCCTTTACAGCCTCAAGATCCTTTCCCCCAGCCTTACACTTGCCATTTTGTTCCATTCCCAAATCATGGGGGTCCTGCATTACAGACAGCTTTCCAGAAGAAGGATGCTATATGGATTATCCTTTGGGGAAACTTTCTAGGAATCTCTCTTGGCAGGTCAGCATTGGAACTGGCCAGCTAAACAAATTCCTTGGTTAACCAGAGGTCTGTGTGCAGTGGCTGATGCCAGTTCAATTCCAGCAAGGATGCAGTTGAAGTGATTTCCAATGCTGATGCTATAGGAATTCAGCTCCCAGACTACTGCACTGGGCAGCACAGTTTTGGGAGGAGGTAAGCTATGCAGCCCTCAATGATGAAAGAACAGGTTAGGGACTGTTTAGAAAAGCTGAACAAGTACAAGTCTATGGGGCCAGATGGGATGTACCTGAGGGTGCTGATGGAGGTGACTGATGTGATTGCAGTGCCATTGGCCATCATCTTTGAAAACTCATGGCGATCAGGAGAGGTCCCAGATGACTAAAAAAGGGCAAACAGAGTGCCCATATTTAAGAAAGGAAAAAAAGAGGATCCAGGAAACTACAGACCAGTCAGCCTTACCTCAGTCCCTGGAAAAATCATAGAACAGATTCTCAAGGAATCCATTTCTAAGCACTTGAAGAAGAAGGTGATTAGGAACAGCCAGCCTGGATTCACCAAGGGCAAGTCATGCCTGACCACACTGCCTTCTATGATGAGATGATACCAAGCTGGAGTAGATATGCTGGAGGGTAGGGCTAGGATTTAGAGAGATGTAGTCAAATTGGAGGATTAGGCCAAAAGGAATCTCATGAGGTTCAACGAAGACGAGTGCAAAGTCCTGCACTTAGGACAGAACAATCCCATGCACCAGTACAGGCTGGGGGCTAATTAACTGGGCAGCAGCTCTGCAGAAAAGGACCTGGGGGCTACAGTGGACAATAAACTGAATAGAAGCCAGTAGCGTGCCCTTGTTGCTAAGAAAGCTAACAGCATACTGGGCTGCATTGGTAGGTGAGTTGCCAGTAGGTCAAGGGAAGTGATTATTCCCCTCTATTCAGCACTGGTGAGGCCACATCTGCTTACTGTGTTCAGTGTTGGGCCCCCCACTACAGAAAGGATGTAGACGAATTGGAGACAACCCAGTGGAAGGCAACAAAAACGGTGAGAGGACTGGGGAACATGACTTATGAGGAAAGACTAAGGGAACTGGGCTTATTTAGTCAAGAAAAGAAGAGACTGAGAGGGAACTTAATAGCAGCCTTCAACTACCTGAAGGGGGGTTTGAAAGAGGATGGAGCTAGACTGTTCCCAGTAGTGGCAGATAACAGAACAAAGAGCAATGGTCTCAAGTTGCAGCAAAGGAAGTTTAAATTAGATATTAATAAGAATTTTCTCCCTAGGAGGGTAGTAAAACACTGGAACAGGTCACCTAGAGAGACTGTGGAATCTCCATCTTTGGAGGTTTTCAGAACTGGGTTGGACAAAGCTTTGACTGGGCCGATCTAGTTGGGGCTGGTCCTGCTTTGAGCAGGTTGGACTAGATGGTTTCCTGAAGTCCCTTCCAGCCCTAACTTTCTATGAATCTATGATTCTGTGAAGTTTAGCTGCGTGGGCACTAAAATTCTGGAGACCTGGACTCAGTTTCTGTGCTACTACAGGGATATTTTATGACTTAGGTATGACACCGCCCAATGTCTACACTGCAACCCGAAGGTGCTATGGCAGTTTATGGAAACATACACACCAGCCATAAACTAGCTAGCTCAGGTTCTAAAAGCAGTTTAGCTTCAGGCTCAGAAATGGAGCTGTATTTGGGCTACATACTTGGGCATTTATTTATTATCCTCAGTGGGTGCATACATACAAGATGCTTAGTGCGGAGTTGCCTAATTAGTTCCACAGTAGTGTCTCTATCTACATGTGCAGAGCTATTTGGCCAGAGTAAACTAATTAACACTACTGTAGGTTAGTACTGCTTGATACAAGTACTATCCTATGGTGGCGTTATTTATTCCACCGCAGTGCACATGTAGACATTGACTGGGGCTGGCTGGGGCACGAGGATGCTTCAGCCCGCCCTTCTGCAGCGTCGTGAGCGGGGTCAGAGCAGCTCTGGGTTGGCAGGCTGACCCCTGGGACCTCCTGCCAGCCAGGGCTAAACCACCCCAGCTCACTGTGCTGTAGTTCCGGGCGCACATGTAAATGCTGCGCCTTGGAGCAATAAACTCCAGCATGAACTGCACAAAAGTTTATTCAGCGTGTTAATATCACATGTAGATTCATCCAGTAGGCGTTTCTCTGAGTCCCAAGTAAAGCAATTTACATTGCTGTTGGTACCTGAGCTAGCGAGTTGAAAGCTAGCTCAAGTATGTCTACACATATAATCCCATTTTTGCATTGCAGCATAGATGTATCCTTAAGCTCTCTGTTCCCCAGTTCCCCATCTACAGAATGGGATAACAGCACTTCCCTATTCACAAGGGGACTGTAAAGATAATTACATTAATTACTGTTAGGCACTCAGACGTTATGGTGATGAGGCACATGTGAGCACCCAAACTAGTAAGAACATTAGCCAAAAAATGGTGTAATGATTTCCCTCACTAAACTGCAAAACATGCACATAAGAGAGGTTTCTTCCTGAAGATAAGCAGCTGCTATTTGGCTTATACCCTGAAGCATAAGTTCTGGGATCCTTTGTAGTAACTGCAGATGATAGTCATTCTATTTCTATGTGTCCTCCACAGGAAAATTGACATGACTCACCAGTTCATACAGCAGTTCTCAGACTCGCAGAGGACACAGCTGTATGTTGTGACTGAGGCTATTGAACTAATGGAGCCGCTGGTCATAAAGAAGACAATCCAGGGAGGAGGGAATGTCCAGATAAGTGCAGTGGAGATGTTTAGAATACAGGTTTGTGACAATGGGCAAGTTGGAAGATGCAGCCAGCCTTGCAACTGCTTACGTTGCATGAGACTCTTGAATCATCTGTCTGACATTTTACCCTAGCATAAATTCAGAATAGCTTCTTAAATCAGAGACAGAGAAAGGAAAGACAAGGTTTATATGTAATTTTGTTCTATTAAATGTTGTTTGTTAAAATGAAGCAGCTATCAAGAAGCCACGCCACACAGATTGCTCCTTTCTCTAGAGAAATTTGTTCAAAAGCAGCTTTGTTTAAAATCCATAAATAAGCAGAAGTCTATTTCTGATGAAGGAGCTAAGTAATCTCCCAGACTCCACTGAGAACCAGTGCTTGTCAGAGAGCCACTTGATGATTTATTGATCTGCCTCAGGAGTCTCACCAGAGCCTTGTGACCTGTGTTTGAATCTCCAGGGGCGGGGCAGAAGCATTACAAAGAAAGCGGTGATGATTCCTAAGGGCACAGTGATGGCATACGTGGTAGAGCCGCTGAATACCCAGAAGAGAGATTTCTGTATGTGAACTAAGCTAAGTGTGCATCATGTGGTAATATGTCCGGCTTTAGAGCTGTTATGTTCATAGATTCATAGATTGTAAGGGGCTGGAAGGGACCTCGCAAGATCATCAGGTCCAGCCCCCCTGCACTAGGCAGGAAAGACAAATGGGGTCAGGTGACCCCAGCAAGGTGACCATCCCATCTCCTCTTGAAGATGTCTGGGGTAGGTGATTGCACCACATCTGGGAGGAGCCTACTCTAGTCTGGACACCTTGACTGTGAAAAAGTTTTTCCTAGTGTTAAGCTTGAAACGGTTTTCCAGGAGTTTGTGGCCATATTCCTTTTGCTTTTTGTGGCCAACTCAGTGTCCATTTTTACTGTCCTCATAATAATATTAGATGGAAAGTGGTAGTTTTATCTTGTGGTTAGAGCTGTGGAATGGATGTACCAGCTCTGATGCAGGTGTGACACTCAGAAGTGCTGAGAATAGATTAATGTTAGTATCCTGGCTTGAATTACCTGCCATGGGGTCAGGATTACAAAATGTTTATATCACTGCCACATGTTGGGGTCAAGTAACTGCTGACATTGGGTGCTTCTGGTGCAAAGATTCCCAGGTTCCCTTCCCACCTGTGCCACTGAGTTGCTGTGACCAGAGGCAAGTTACTGTTTCCTGCTCTGTGAAAAAGGAGAAAATAATTAAAAAGTCAATGGGGCCTAATTAATGGGTGGAGAGTAGTGTAAGATCCTAACCTCAGATCAAAGCATCATTAATAATAATTTCTGTTTCCTACTCCAGGTTGCCACAAGGACAAAAACCCAAAGGCTAGGAGTTTATTCTTGCATGATGGTAAACTATTTATTTAATTTTCTTAATCTAGACTTCTCAGGTCTCTTACCTTGTATCATTTACATTCTTGTCTCCCATTATGCATCTCTCATCTAGCTTATTCACAGCAGCCACATCTTAGGTCTGGCTCATAGATGACTGAAGTCAAAATGAGTCAACATGAGTATTTGTTGAGCCAGATTCACAGAGACCTATTCAAGCTGCTTCGCTGCCTATGAGTTACTCCAAAAATGTAACTGGGACAGGATGAAAAGGCCACTGTTTGAAGTGTGAGCATGGAGGGAATGTGACTGTCACAAAGAACTTTACAAATAAACTATTATAGATAAAGAATGGCAGCTGGGCTTGGGTTCTTAAAAGGTGCTCTCAGGACACAACAGTAGTGGGTTGAGGTAGAAAAATGGCTAGTAGATCTGCTATGAATTAAGACCCAATTAGGATAAAGCAATTGAGCTGGATTATTAGTAGGGAGAGAGTCTGAGTCCAGTGGTCAGTGAAATGCAAAGGGGGTCAGGAACCCCTGGATCCTGTTCCTGGCTCTGACACTGAGTTGGTGTGTGTAGCCTTGGGCTGCTTGACCTTCCTGGATTTGCATCATTCTAGCTTCTGGGAGCTTGAGATGCTCAGTTCATGGTTGCTCACAATGCTATTGACAGTCTGGAGAAAAAGGTACCAGAGAAGGATTTAATCTTGTTATGTTTCTGTTTCCATTTAATTAAGAGCAATGATAAAAAAAGGTATTTTTCTCATTTCAGGTCTCAAGAATGAGCTGGTGTCTTCACTAACAGGCAAGCTGCAACTGCTTAGTTCCTTCCTTCATATTTTGCTTCCACTTCTCTGATCTCTACAGGCTTGAAAAAAGCCCAGCAGGAATACTAGTCATATAGTATTCCTATGTCTAGTGCCTCTCACAGAGGTTACCAACATGTCCTGATTAATCCAAACCACACTCTCATCAGAGAGAGATCACTGTACTCATTTCATTGCTGGGAGAAACTGAGGCACTTAGACACAGACAGGCTCAGAGCCACAAAATGAGCCCATGTCTATTTGTATCTTCCAAGTTAATGTGGGCCTTAAGGCCCACCCAGATAACTAATAGCCCCTACTGTGTGGGGCCAAAATGAGCCCCTGACAGAACTGGGAAGGATCTTTGGAGCCCAGAATTAGAGATGCAGCACGGCTCAGTCCTTGGCTGTCTGGTACAGCAGCGCTGTGACTTTCACTGTATCTTGCCTCACTGCTTGACTCCTTGTTTCCCATGTTAGCCCTATATAATACAAACACTACACAATATTCCCCATTATTAATATAATAAGAACATTAAATAACATTCCTCTATGATTGGAGTTGGTAGAAGAACTTACCAACCCATTCGTTTAGCAGCTTGCTGTGAACTAAGAGGTTGATTTTTACCTACCTGGGGTGTGAATTCAGGAGGTGTTCGGGGGTGGGGCTGAGCCCACCCCTGGAGATGAGAGTCCCCCTATAAGATTTGAAAATCATAACCTGGGTGGGGGGGTTTCCAATTGGATTGCTCCTTCAATTAGGTGGACTTGTTAATCAATGACCACCCCCCAAAGAATCAAAGTGTAATTCAAACCCTGTACCTTCCATCAGAATTTCAAACAGTAAAGGACACTGTTAAAGAAGAATATGAGCAGTTGACGTATCTGAGTCAAAGTCTCAAGCTCAATTTGCTGGAAAACTTTTTGAGCTTTCTGCAGGATGGTGACATTATATCAACTGTGCAAACTCTGGTAGGTGCTCTTTAAAACATTGTATGTGTTCACATTAAGCCAAGAAATGCATTGATTTGGCTCACTTGTGAAATGAGCACAAACCAAGTGCTTCTTATATAGAGATTAGGTGCACATTAATCACTCCAATTGATTACTCGCTACAACACTAACCTACCATAGACATAACACAGCTAATTGACCAGATCTATTGGTAGACTGTGCCCCCACATGGGAATTCCAATGCTGAGACCAGTGGCTTTGAAAAGTAAATGTAGGTTGTGGGTTACAGAAAGGAAAGATTCTAAGTGCAGATTCTAATTTGCACATGCCCCTGCTAGGGTTACTGTGTTTTGAACACTGTATGTATTCAAGCAAAATAAAGGAGATTTAGTGTTAAGAAGAAACTATACTTCCAGGGGTTCCCAAACTCTGACAGATTGCACACAACCAGTTTAAAATTATACAACTTCAGTTCAACCTTAAGTACTGCAAGTAAATTTTTTCATATAAAGTAATATAATAAATCTGTTAATGTGTACCACTAACAGGTTGCCTGCATATCACTGGTGGTACACATACCATAGACTAGGAACCACTTTAGCCATTACATCGGGGTGGGCATTTATTTCAGGAGGAGGGCCGCCTACTGAGTTTTGGCAAGCCATCAAGGGCTGCATGACAGGCAGCCGGGGCAGATAAATATTAATTTTCTAATTTTTTTAGGGACCCTGAAGGCCAGATACAATGGCCTGGCGGGCCACAACCAGCCTGTGGGCCGCATTTTGCCCACCCCTGCATTACGTTTACCATGGGGACAGGTGACTGAGGAAATCAGTAATAGGATACAGAGTCTAGCATTTTGTCTCTAGGTCACTGTTTTGGATCCTGCCTAGTGTGTAATGACTGGGATTTATTCCCATTTGCTTAATGGTCTCCATACAGTGTGAAGGAGACAGGCATTCTCATCACAAAAGTACCATGTAGTTGGCACTATTTGCTAGTTTCAGAAAAGAGATCAAGGATGGAGTGGATCATGGAGACAGAATTAACTTCTAGCCTACTTTGCGGTGACCCCTTTGGATCAAGTTTGAGACACACTGGACATGTCTACACACTCATTAATAACATGTACTAACTTAATGCACCATAACCAGCACTACTGCACAATAACACCAGCACACATCTTTTCGGTGACACAAATGTGCAGTAGATTAATTCTACTGTGCATTAGCACAGCTTTTGCTGTGACACGCAAATGTGCAGGAGAATTAATCTACTGTGCTTCTAGCATCTTGCATAGACACGCCCACACAAGTATTTGTGTATCTTGCTGTCTGTAAAGTACTTGTTCTTCATATAAACAAAGGCAAGTACCTTTTCAAATGAGATAGCTGCCACCTTGGCCAACACATCTGCAACAGATGTGGTGACAACCAGAGCTAAAAGCATGAAATGATACAGATGGAGCTGAAGCATCAATACCTTGTTAGCTGAAGTGGTAACAGGCTAACCTCTACAGTTCAAACATAGAGACAGAGCCATATAACACACTCCTCATTGGTTATACAAGTAAAAAATTCTCACACTTGTTGGCCTGGTGCATGTGCACACATGCATGTACACATGTTTCTGAAGTAGGCATCTGAACCCTGATTGACAGCTTTTTTCCCCTTCCCACCCTTCTTTTATTTATTTGGTATCAGCTGGAAATTTCCCTAGCTGGGGGTGAACCTATGCACTCAGTGTTGGATTCCCTGGATGAAAATCTCCAGCCTCGGGTGGAAAAGTTGCTGCAGGACTTAGGGGTTTTTCATGATGGTGAAAAAGGAGCAGCACATTTATTTTGGCAACCATTACACTTCCTGTGTTCTTCTTTAGAAGGTATGGAGATATTAATCAGTATGGGCAGAGAGCCGTAAGTTACTTGAAAAACTTCTGACTTGGAGAAAGCAGGATGGATCATCCTTATCCATGAGGAACTATGTCCCCATATACAGTTCTGTATTTTAATGTACTGGACTTCAATTAGTTTTGTGTCCAGTCACTCATCTGAGTTTTCTGCCTGGCCTTTTTATTTTTCAGAGGGTTGTAGATTTTCTATTGCCTTTGTGTTCTCTCAAAGTCAGGGCTCTCTTCTGAGAATTTGACAGAACTCAGCCTGACATGTCCCTGCATCTACTGGTTCTTTTAGATCGCTGATATTATTTCTGTTCAGTCAGTATGTTTTTCTTCCAGTGGTACATGTATTTGGCAGATTTGGGATGTTATGCTCATAGGCATATTCAGGATATTCCAATTTGTCTTGTATGGTGTCATGCCTCTAGGCTATCAGAGTCTTACTGGAAGAACCAAACCCAGTAGCAAGCACTTTTCACATTATCCTTACCTCAGGAAACAGATTTTAACAGATTGGAAGCAGCAGCCTTAGAATGAGAGCTGCCTCATGTCGGGAAAAGCCCAGCCTCGGTATAACAAAAGTGGGGAAGATCCAGAAATATTTTGAACAGCCAACTGTCCATTCCCATTTGATGTTTTCTGCTACAGATCTGTGGAAAAATGGAATGGATCTTTACAGGTTTAGCTTCTTCCAGGTCACAGATTTCAAATATGTAAACTGCCTACAGCAGGCAGACTGAACCCAAATGCATTCCTTAAAATAGGACGGGCAACGCTCCGAATGAGCGTGCATCTTCGATCTAAGTCATGGTAGAGCAGGTGCAAAATTGACTTTGATGTTTTGTGGGTGGTGTGAAAATTATAACAAGCTGTTTGAACATGAGGTTCATGGAAATCAAAGACAAGGAGGGCTGTAATTTCATTTGCTATTTAAGTTGTATACATTTTTCCTTCTACTAATCATGAATTTAGAAAAAATATTGGTGAGAGGGAAGTGAAAAACAAAGACGTTACTTTCACAGCTTAAATAAGATTAGGAAAGAATGGAGAAGTCTAGACAAATCAGTAAAAAGAAATTGGGTTACTTTTGCCATAATGTTTCTCAACCGGAGAGTTCTCCAGGGGTGGGGAGGAGAGGCCCGGGGGTGGGGGCGGTGTCCCATGCAAAAGGCAGTCAGGGAGGCAAAAGACATTGAAAGTTTTATTATAAGCTAAAGCAAACAAAAATATGATTTTCCCATTCTTTACACAGCCTTCCCCTTCAAAATCAAGTGCTTTCTTGAAACAAACATGAACACAAATGTATAGGTTAGCATTTTTATCATTGATATTTAGAAAATGTTTTACAGTAAATGAAAGGGGAGAGCATGACTTTGAATAAAAGGCAACTAACATGAAAAGGCTAAGAAAAATGCCAGGGATAGAATGCCCCTTAGCAAGGCCCAGTCAGAATCAGGGGTGCTCAAGCCCAGCCCATGGGCCAGGTCTAGCTCACGAAGCCACGCCATCTGGTCTGCAGGGGTCCCACAGGTTCAAAAACCTAGCAATAGGAAAGTAGTGGCATTAACTGTTGCTCCCCTGTTGCCAAATATCTGGACCTGTGAGGAGCCCCTGAGCTGAATAGCACCCTAGATCAGCATGCAGAGATGGTTCCCACCCAGGGACACATAGGGGATGGCTGGAGGCAGCGCAGTATGTCAGTCTTTGTGGGTCAGGGGGAGGGATTGCTGATCCTAGTGTGTGGGGGCTTTATAGAAAACAAACAGAAAGAAAAAGAAGATGGCATGGGGGACTCCATGGCATGTTAAACCTTGTGCCTCAGTAGAAAACCCCTAGTCAAATTCAGCACAGGTGAGGTGACTGACAGTTTCTTTTCTTGACCTTCCCTGAGGTTTTTGCTTTATTTCTTACAGATCTGGACCCTAGAATGCTGCCCCTTCTTGCAACCTGTCTGGAGCAGAAAATGGTGGTCAAGCTGCTTAAACTGGTAAGACCTTTCTGTGCTCATATTTTGATTCTTTCATTTAACAACTACTGGTTCATATAGCATAGTTACCCTTCAGGGAATTATGTACAGAAAAATTAAGTACTGAGTCCCAGGGGCTGAACATGGCAGCATAGAGCTGACATAGCCTGGCCCACTGGCCCACACCTTCAGACCACACCGGATTGGCTCCATGCCAGCACGTGGGACTCGTGGCACTGCAGGTGTGAGCTGTGGGCCGTTGGGCCTGCTGGGCTCCGTGCCTCCACATGGGGCTTCCAGCATGCCAGCAGGAAGCTGCACTTGGAAGCATGTAGTTGCACACCATCAGGCCAGACTGTCTCCGTGCCTCCATGTGTGGCTTCTTGCTGGAGTGCTGGAAGCCCCACATGGAGACACAGACCCGGCTGGCTCAGCCTGATGGTGCATGGCTCCCGCCTGCAATGCTGCAAGCCCCATGTGCTGGTGTGGAGCCGGCCCAGTCTGGGTTGATGGCGTGTGCCAGTGGGCTGGCTGGGCCAGCTGCCTGCTGCCATGTGCAGCCCCCAGGACTCAGCTGAAGCCATGTGCCACGCAGCCACGACCACTCCAAGAACCTGCTGCATGCTGCTGCTGCTAGCAGCGGCAGGGGCTGTGCACCACGTGGTGAGGGGGGCCACACCCACACCCCCACACCCACTCTGCCCTCCTGCAGGCTGGACCTCTCCTGCCCACTCACCAGCTGTCCAGTCGCGCACCACTGCGCTCGGTGCCTCCACATGGGGCTCCCAGCTAAAGTGCCAGGAGCCCCGCAGAGTTGGAGGCACAGAGGCAGCCCAGGTTAAAAGATGCAGTATTATGCACAGTCATACATTTTATGCACAAAACAGTGCAAGCACATAATTGCATTAGTCCCCATGGTGTACACAGTGCTGATTGGAACAGATGTGAGGAGAGCTCAGAATAAGGTTTGGTTAGTATAGTCTGTATGAGATTCACCAAGGTGCTATATGAGCTAGGCATGAATATTATTGTAGTCACCCTAAGCCAGTAGTTCTCAATCTTTTTAGATTCAAGGCACCCCTTATTATACTCAAGGCCTCCTTTGGAAACTGTCAGCTCTTAGCTTTCACTCATTTTTTGGCCATAGGAAAATAATAGAACAGTTTTTCTGTTGCAGGGAACTCAGAAAGACCACAACAGCTCAGAATGTATTTAACATGATAGATTCCTATTGAAAATCTCACAATGTATCTTATGAATCATGCTTGCACACCTAACAGTGCTAACACTGTGTCATTCTCCCCTTCCCCCTCCCCCCCGAAGGGATTTCAAAACACCCTAGGGTACTTCAGCACCCTGGTTGAAAATCACGCCCAACTGTTGGATCACTCTTTCTTTCCTATCTCCTCACAGCTGCCCCTTGAATGGATCTAGGATTTTTCAACTGCAGGTCAATCACGTATAAGAAATGAATGTTTTTCAGCAACAATTTCCATTATCCACCCTGGGGGCTAGAATTTCAAATAATGTTCAGCAGCCTGTTGCTCTTATTGTGACAATGATGGTCAGATATCAGTACAGCTGAGTCCTCAGGATGCTGTGTCCTTTTGAAAATCTGGCCAGAGAATATGTTACCTAAATGAAAAACAAGCTCTGGTTTATCTTTGCAGAAGGATGAGGGCTAAAGGGTTATGAACCAAGGGTGCACCAAAACATTGCTCCCTGATGCTAAAATCCTTCAGCTGCTCTCCACTTCACCTTTGAAGGGGACCCGCAATGTATACCATGCATGTCAGCCAACACAGTTATACAGCAGGTTCTACCCCCTCCCCACACATTTTTTTGCTAGGATAATGACACAATGTGACTCCAGGCAGCTTGGGAAATACTATGGACTCAGGCATTTCTTCCTCCCTAAATATTACAGGAGGGTCACATGGCTGGAAAGTAGCAATAGTCTGTGCATGAGACTGCCTAAGTAGGTGCTGTGTAAGGTCCCCATCCAGTCATAGTCATTGAATCTCAAAGAGTTCCTACCTTAATATTCCCAGTGTAGGTGGCAGCCTGTTGCTATTAGTAGTCTCATATCTCAACTATAAGGAAAAGATTCCTTTACCTGCCCTATTGGGATCTGCCTCAAGGCGTACTCTCTGCCAGCAATGGTTCCTGATGTGCATCCCTTCTGTATTGCAGGCATAGCTTTAGCAAAAGGTGATGGACTGAGAACATCCTTTGATTTATAAACCTTTTAGTTAAAGGAGCAAGAGTAAATACCTACTTTTCCTGAGTATAGCATCCAGCAAGGCCAAACACCTTGGTTACCCTTTGCTTAGAAAATGTATACCGGTGCTATGTGTGATAACATCTTTCAGTAAAACTGGTATCAAGCTTCTGTTTATAGTTCTTTAGAATTAATTTAGTTGCTACTGAAAGGCGTAAGATAGGAGCCCTGAAAAATCCAGTCTGTATTGAAGCATAGAACAGGTGATACCTTAATAACAATTGAGATCATGGTAGGAAGGCAGGCACAGTATAGTGGCACTACCAGCTTCCACACACTCTAGTACTTTTAACCTGAGCTAGAAGTACTACGTACCCTGTAGCTCATTCAATCTTTGGCCTTTCACTGAAGCTGCCAGCACGGGAACTGATCAGTGCCATGTTGCAGTGTCATTAGCAGTGCAGGCAGGTGTCCATTAAGAATCAAACTATTCCTTCCAGCTCACTAGTGAATAGAGGTGTGATTTTTTTTAAGATGCCCCAATGAATTAGGAGCTTCAAATGCACACTGAAAGTTGATAGGATTCGGGAACACTACTCCCTTTGGCTACCTTGAAGATATCATGTGCCTCTACACTGATTATATTGCCTTTTGTTCACTGCTAGGCTAGGATGGATTTGTGATACAGATTTACCACTAGAAACCTGTTATCCATCTTCTGAATCATGGGTTCTATACTTGGTGTTATGATCATTATGTGAGTCATGAATGGGTTTCAGTCTTACAATCACCTGATTGTTTTGCTCCTATAGGGCACTAGGGGTCTAGAAACCTTTCCATAATAGCATGAGGTCACAGGATGGAAAAGGTTAAGAGCTGCTGCCTTGAACCATTCCCTTCTTTATTTGTTCACAGAGCCTCATGGCTTGCAATTCAGTGTTGTTAATAGGTAGTTTCCCCCATTACAAAACACATGGGTAAGCTGAAAGAATGCACAATATTTTAAGCAAGAAAATGACCTTCTTTGTCCTTTCCAACCTGCAAACAACTCTCATTAGAGTCCAAACAAATCATTCTACTTCAGCAGGGAGGAAATTTCAAGGGGGTGAACTGAGTGGGATGGTATAAAACTGCCAAGAAATGAATTGATTTTATTTGTTTAAACTGGAACACTGAACTCCACAGATACCTTTCATAATGACTGGAGTGAACCAGCTCTCAAATATAATCAATTGATAGAGTAGTATCTGGCCAGTGTGAAAATAATGGGGGAATAGAGTTATTTTAGAAAACTAATAAAAGCCTACAATAACTTAACGTATTTTCAAATGCAAGAGTGTCTCTAAAAATGCAGCACAAATCATGAAATAATTTTATCAGCTGTTGCAGAAAATTGTAAAAAGAAGGCGTTTTTTCCCCTATACAAGGTTCATGGGGAAAGTATCCACACATGACTCTTAGGCCACAGCCAGATGAGCATGAACACGTGGTATGTGGCACTGCAGACCCATCTGTGGCACCACACATGGCATATGAAGGCATTCCTTGTGCTGCTATCTTGTAAGGGGTGGGGGAGGAGGGAGGAGTTGACTCCGGGAGATTCTGGGGTCAAAAAAACCCATGCTAAAAAAAAAATGGGGAAGTGCACATGGCAGCAGCACACACTGCCCAAAACTGGAGCCTGGCCAGCTGGAGACACACTCCAGCTGCTGGCCAGGCTCCCAGCTGCAGGAGCACCATGGCTGCAGCTCCCCAAAGCCCCCAGGACCCTAGGTAACACTGCTGGGGAAAGCACAGTTGCTGGCTTCAGCCTTCCCTACCTCACCCAGGGTAACTTGTCATGTGCCAGAGGGTGCGTAACACAGGTGTTCCCTGGGGACAGGTAGCAGCGGCACAAAGTGTGTCACTGCTACTTGTCCCGTAGGGAAACAAACGTCCATGCTCATGTGGATGTGGCCTTTGAGGCTAAATGAAATGTAATCTAGATGTACATAGAAGTAGGAAAACAGATGGTTAAGCTTGTTTAAAAACATACACTCATTTCTGTCCTGACTAATAATTCATGCACAGCTCCTTTGACTTTACAGGAGGTTCACAGGTCATAAACGGGGAAAACCTACAATCTTTATTCTAATAAACTAGCTATTAAAGTGAACGTAAGGAGTTCAGAATTCCCCCCCCCAGTGTTTGCCAGGTGGAAAAATATTGAATCATTAGGAAAAAAGCATGTTAAGGTTATGCATGAAAAGGTACTTGACGGAATTTGCATTCAGTTAAATGAATTCTCACATGCTCTTCAAGAAAACCAATGTATTTTTATAGTGACTAGTGCTGTACAAATCTGAATTATAGCTAGATCTAAAGAGTAAATCCAAGATTTTCAAAACTGACTGGTGATTTCAAGTGTTTCTGTTTAGTTACTCAGCCAGAGACTCCTTATATGGTCCTGAAAAAAAGAAAATCCAGGACTGGACACTCATAATCACTAGTCACTTTTGAAACCCTTGTCCTGTCCCTCTAAGGGTCATATAACTGCTCTGCTCTCTTCTGCTCTGCATTTTCATGCAATTCAAGACTCCAAATGACCAGGGTAGGTCAGTAAGTTGACATGCCAGCTCATGAACAATGATTCATTTGTCTTCTCAAGTGTCAGAGGATTATCATTTTTAAAATCTTCCTTCAATCTCTGATTTTTATCTTTGCAAAGATGGATGGCGTCTTGGAATGGATTCTTTCCAGTGACAAAGGAAGCATGTTCACCCTGGCCTTTTTCCTGGCAGAAGAAGAACTTAACATAACTATAGAAATGTTGCATATTTGTGGAGTAATGCCAGACACAAACAGATCTTCTCTCACCTGTATTTGGAAAAAAACAGCCCAGTCAAATCTGACTGCATTGTATGCATCTTTGTATGGTTTCTGGATTTTAAGTGAATAATGCCATTTTTAAAGGGGGGCTATTGAAATATTAAAAAATGCAGATCAACATATATCTACAAACCTTTACACTGAAGTATGAGATTTGCTAAGGTCACTTGAAATATCTGCCCATAAGCATCTCAAGGCTAGAATTGCTTTTGGGTACTTATTAGAAAAAAGGGACTGATTTCTAAGGGCCGTACCTGCCATCCATTTTAAGCAGAATTCACTATTGATTTCATCAGGGAATTCTGTTTAAATATGGATGGCACAACATGGCCCTGGGTACTGCGATCTACCAGATAAAACTCTAGAAATTGGATACAAACTACTCTGGATGACTGTAAAAAGGAGTAATTTCCCTTATCTCAATATTGACTTTATTGCAGTAAATTGCAAGGACTGTCAGCAAGCCTTGTGTGCAGAATAACAGCAAGGAAAAAGGTACATTATTCCATAAACAACAAATTAAGGGCAAAATACATCACACAATCCCATCTGATATAATCTTTCCAAAGCACACAGCAAGTTCAGTTGATGTATACAGTGAGCCTTTGGTACATGCCAGCTGCTGTGTGCAAGAAAAGGTTGTGATGTTAACGTAAATCTGAATGTGGTCATAGGAAGAGAGGCAATCCAGTATGAAAACCAGTGGAAGTGAGGTCACCACAGCAGTATCGTCAGGGTCACCAGTCTCACTCTACAGTGCTTTATGGATAATAGGAACCAGAGCTCCATGGAAAGAGAGAAAGAAGAGGTGAGTGCAATGACCACGTGTCCTAGAGTCTTTTTTTCAGACTGGTATATTGTCAGGCTTTCAGATGAGGTGGACCATCACTTGGCAGTGCTAAGAACAGGTGTAATGTGCATAGTAAAGGTGGGTGTGTACATGTGGCAGGTGTCACTGTAAATACTGATGTCACTGATGGTGATGTTTTTAGTAGTGAGAGGAATATGTGGTCTATAGAACTCAGGTAACTCACCAATTAATATTTTGGAGAAATGCCTAAAAAAGGATAGATCTTTTATTAAGCTTATTTATAGAATGTTCTAAACACATAGTTATCACTTTAATAAGCGTAGTATAGATGCCAAGATAAGCCAAAACAGATCAGTCTTCCTTATTTTCCTAGGTTTTGAAAGCAATATCTAAGTAAATATTCTCTTTTAGATCACCAGCTGAGTATACCTCTCTTTCAGATCACCTATTGAGTATACCACTCTTACTCCTTCATCATTTATATTACATGAATCCCTGTGTGTGTTCTCTGTTTGTGTGCTTATGTTCATCCTGAGTGGTCAAAATTTAGTCAAGGATTGTCTAACGATTTGTGTCTGTTTTTAAGATTTATCATCTTACTTATACGGCTAATTTAGTTTTGGTCCATAGACATATATTTGATGTCAGTAGCTTTCAGACAGACTAGAGATCTCTATTAAAGAGATTTGAACTAGATCATGTTTCATCACTTATACGTCTCCAATTTATTTGGAGAATGGTTTTTCCCCTAAAATTTACTGCAGCTTTTGTCATTTCTATAAGTGCTGGCATCTGAGACATCTGAAACCAGACATGACTAGTGAGGCATGTAGCTAACTAAAGGGAATTTGCCAAGCATATGGGTGTTTCATACTGAGGTAAAGTTATCAGCCACAGATGACACAGTGAATGCCTTACTTTGAATGAGGGAATATGTTCATTCACTTTCACATTGTATGACTCACTAACTTAATTTTTGGACCTGCTGTAGATTTATCTGTCAAAATCAGTAATGAGAGAATTAGCAATTTGACTTCTGTACAGATCTTTTTATAGCATATTAAATTTAAATTATTAACTTTTAAACAATTCTTATCTAGGGTGTGTGAATAACCAGTTTTGCTCATTCAATACTAGTAGTTGTTTTTTGGGTTTGTTTGTTTTTTGCTGTAAGTAAAGCAAAATCACAAGGACAAACTTTTCAAAAATATAATTATCACCCTTGTAAGCCTAATACTTGTGGTTCAGTTTTTCCCCGCAGATCAACATCAATGTGATTAGAAGTGTTGTGCAATGTGCCACATTTTAAAATCTTTACTAAGGATCCTTAATGTTAAAAGGGACAGCCGTTATTAGAAAACTCTGTATATTGGGGAACCTAGGAGGGTGATTCTCTTCTGCAAAGGAAGTGAAGGGACTCTACCACATTTAATCCATCTATGCAGACAGGGACAGAGCTAGGATTTTGAAAGGGGTGTGCAGATGTGGTGCATCATCACAGAGAACATAACACATATTTTTCTCCAGGTAAAAAGAAACTAGAAGATTTACTAATATTCTAGGGGCCTACAGCTATATTATTCATATTAAGATTGAAGTGAAAATAAATATAACTTTACTGGAATATGCATTCATTTGATATATGTAATTTGCTATATTATGTATTAAAAACACAACAAACTAAGCAAAAAATACTCAGAAGAAGTTGTCTCTTTTGCCTTGTAGGCATTAGAATTAAATGTACATCTCTTTCAGATTCATAAAACAAAGTCAAATGTTCCCCTACCTGAGTTAATGTTTTAACTAGAGTTAAAAAAGTGTCTGCAGGGCTGTTAAATAGGAGATACAGTACCAGGACAGCTAGCAGACAGCAGAATTGAGAAAGAAATAGTAGCTGAAGAACATTAAAAAAAAGAGGGAGGCTTGTTAACACCTGTGGAATAAAGAGTTTAGAAGGAATCAGGCAGATTATAATGAGCCATGAATTCAAGTGACTCGCTCACTTCTGCCTGAATAGAAATGCTGCTGCCACTGCTGGGCAGCTTGTTTTAAACTTTGGGTAGAGCAGGAATCAAAGGCGCAAGTGCACCATTGCATCTCTCCATCCACCCCTGTATGTAGACTTCTGGGATCAACAGAAGCCTCTACATGGATGGCCTTTGCCTCCACTATGTTATCCAGTTGCACTAACCTCTATTTCATTGGTTCCCAACCTCAGGGTGCAACCCAAATCAGGGTCACTAGGGGTCCTCAGTAGGGCCATGAAGGGCCTGCACACACATGCACATGCACATACATGTGCATGGCCCAGAAGCGGCAGGTGGGCGGGTGGGTGGAAAGGGGCCAATGCACACAAAGGGGGGCAATGGCAGCTGCCCTGCCCCCGGGCTGCTGCCACCACTTCCACTGCACTCCGCTCCCAGCAGCGCCTGCAGCACCGGGTCGGGAGGTCCTGTTGGTGGCCAATTTAGAGTCACAGCAAAAAAAGGTTGGGAACCACTGCTTTATTTGTTCTAGAGTTGTGCTTCAAAGGACTATGTTTGTTATGGCTTCTCCCAAATACTCCACAAAGGGATTTGCTTCTAGTCTGGCAGTGACTATTTCTACATAATAGCACAGGGTCAGGACCTAAAAATGTTCACTTTATAAGTGGGGAGTACAGAGAAAACTAGTTGAGTTTGTCCCTAAGGCTTCTGCCAAGACATGAAAAATGCACTCAGACCTAAAAATCCCACCTCCATCTCCCCACCTCAAGGAAGGTAAATATACTGATCAAGACTCCTAGGCCTGGGATGGGCAACATTTTCTGGCAGCTGGCTCAAATGACCCTACGTGGGTCAGAGGAAGGCTGGCATTAGGATCCATCCACCTCTGCCACTTCACCCTGCCACCTAGCTGTGGTACAGCACGGCCATAGATCCCTCTACACCAAAGCCTCTGCTGCCAGGCTGTGGCATAGTGTGAGCAGAAAGCCTCCTGGTGCCAAAGTTGTGGCTTCGCAGTTTCTAGGGTCAGAAGGGACCTGAGCAGATCATTGAGTCTGACCCCCTGCCATGGCAGGAAAGAGCACTGGGGTCAAACGACCCCAGCAAAGTGTACATCTAGCCTCTTCGTAAAGACCCCTAGGGTAGGAGCCAGCACCACTTCGCTTGGAAGTTGGTTCCAGATCCTAGCCGCCCTGACCGTGAAGTAGCGCCTCCTGATATCTAGCTTAAATCTACCCTCTGCCAGCTTGTGACTGTTATTCCTGGTCACTCCTGGTAATGCTCGGGGGAACAGGGACTTGCCCAGTGCCTGCTGGTCCCCTCTGACTAGTTTGTAACAGGCCACTAGATCCCCCC
>NW_017728973.1:5089258-5091141 GCF_001723915.1 Gavialis gangeticus
TTGCGCTGGATGGTGAATTCCAGCCGGTGATGATCGCTGTTGCCCAGGTGGTCGAGCACCCACAGCTGCCTCACCAGGTTGTCACCCATGGCCAGCACCAGGTCCAACAAGGTGTCTCCCCTGGTGGGGCTGTGCACCTCCTGGGTTAGATGGAGGTGCGGCATTCTGGCTAGGAACTTACGTGGGCGGTCAGACCTGGCTGACTGCTTTTCCCAGCAGATGTCTGGAAAGTTCAGGTCCCCCATGATGACCACATCCTTTGACTTCACTACCTCTGTGAGCTGACTTAAGAATTCCTGGTCTAGCTCTTTCCTTTGGTTGGGCGGTCTGTAGTAGACCCCCACCGTTAAGTCTCTTTCCCCTTGACTGCCTTGTATTCTAACCCAAAGCACTTCAGAGTACCCCTCCTCTCATTCTTTGCTTTGCATGCTTTGCATGCTGGATACAACCCATGAGCTGTAGGTTGCTGGCCCCTGCTTTAGACAGCTTTATAATCCTGCTTCCCAATCAAGAAAATCAAGAGACAAGAAACCCAATCAATCACTCCTTAAGAGCTGTACTCTGAGAACTCCACAAGACTGTGACAATCCTGTCAGTATTTATGAGACGTATCTGTAGTTATCTCATTGGGAAAGCTACCAGTGCCCTGTATGGAATACACTGAAATCCTTCAGAACAAGGAAATCCCAGCTGATCCTGGAACGAGATGTGTATTCCATCATATCATGCTTCAGCCAGTAAAGTTGTATTTCTGGCTCAGCTTATCCTAGGAGAGATATTAGAAATATGGTTACTTTGGAGTGCTGCTTGAAAAACCATGCGTGTAGAAATGACTCATTGCAATGGTCTACTGGGTCACAGGATAAAGGGTCTTCATAAGTGCATTTCACTTAGGCATTTGACCGTTTTTTTTGTTTTTGTTTTTAGGTGTTTGAGATCAATTTCATTGTGATATTTTTTCCACTAACAGTGACTTGTGTTCTGGCCTTTATTTTTTTTTGGTGGTGGGGGGGAGGCCTTAATGTTTGATTTTGCATATCTGTATATTTTAGAAAAGAGCTATGGCAATGTTATTTTTTCTAAAGCTCTTAAGTCAATTTACCATTCCTACTCCCAGACTGTGTTAAACTTTGAAATAATTAGCCTTAGAAGAAGGAAGAAAGGATGTCTAACTGTTTTAATTTTGATAATTATAAACATATTTACAAATAATTAGAAATGATGGCAGCAATTATACTGTGATTGAAGTTGGTCTACAGCTCATCAACAGCTATTCAGTTATGTGGGCTTGTTTATTTATTTATTTATTTAACCACACAAAATCCATTTTACATTGGCACTGCTGTCAATGATAAATCATACTTATTCACTGCCTGCAAAGGACTCATTAATCCTGTGGTGATGGTTGTTATGGGAATAATGATCTATATATGTGGCCAGTAACACTTTTTATGAGAAGATGAGATTAACTCTGCTAAATCAGGAGCACCAAGAGTAGTTTCAATACACAACACTACATTTTCAGCTCCCCGCATGATATGCATTTCCCTAAGGAGAAATCGAACTGGACTTCTTTAATGAAAAAAGGGTACCACACTTTATTAACAATTCAATGAAGGGTTTTTTAAGGCTTTCCAAATAGGCTTTCCAGCCCTCATTAGCTGAGAGGGGGCTCAAGTCTCAGCTAATGGATTAAAGCCTAACTGTATAGATTTATCCATCATCCCAAATAGATACAAATCAATGCTACTTTTGCTCCATTTTTAGGCATATTCCTGTCAATGGTAAGTTCCCATAGAATTCCCATATCACCACCTACAAGTACTTCTGTTAGGGCTACAATTTGAGAATAGACAAGTCTTGTAATATAATCAGCAACTGCT
>NW_017728973.1:5096141-5102018 GCF_001723915.1 Gavialis gangeticus
TAAGTTCCCATAGAATTCCCATATCACCACCTACAAGTACTTCTGTTAGGGCTACAATTTGAGAATAGACAAGTCTTGTAATATAATCAGCAACTGCTTCCATATCCTGTATGAGCAAACTGCAGATGGGGAGAGAAGAGTAGGGCACCTGAAATTGCACTTCAAAGACATCTGCAAGCAGGACATGAAGGCTTTTTGAACCAACCCAAACCTTTGGGAGACCTTAACAGGAAACAAGACAAAGTGATGCTCCCTTCTCAAACGTGGTGTCCAACATCACAATGAGAAATGGGTACTCAAATTACAACAGAAAGGTGACCAATGGAAATAGCCTGTCAGTACAGTAGCCCCTAATGCTTTGTCCACTTGTGACCACTGTGATAAGACCTGCAAGTCTAACATTGAACTCTACAGCCACAAGAGAAAATGCACGACCAGTCAGTAGAATAGCTGTAATATCCACTGTCACTCACTGAGGCATGGATGCCATTAATACAAATTAATCATCAACTTCCATAAATGTATAGTCCAGTAAAGGATGTAAGACAATACAGTGTAACAGCAAATAATATTTTTGCACAGTCCCAGTCCAGCAAATCACTTTATATCGCTTCTTGGCCTTGTAGACTAAGATCATGTGCTTAATTTTAAGCATGTGAGTGGTATCATTGAGGCCAGTGTTTTGCTTAGTCGAAGTGTAAGGTCAGAAACTAAGGAGACAGTAGAAAATATATAATCTACCTGGGTCCAGTAGCCTCAGTAATGAATCACTCTTTGAATATAACTGAGTTCATTCTAATGAGGGGTACTGCAAAATCCCCCATTTATCAGAAAGGGTCTTTGTTAAACTACACTGCCTCCCAACCCCAAAATGTCATCCTGGAATATCTCTTTGTGCCACATAAGCTACAAACTACTTTATCTCAGGACAAAGTTCAGATTGTCCATCATCAATGATGATGCCAGTTGTTCAGATGTCCATATCCGTTGTCCAAGGATAAATCCAAAAAAGGTACTAACAGTTTATCCCAGGACATCACAAAATGTGTCTGAACAGTTATCCTGGGATTGCATCATTTATTCAATGGCAGAAATGGCAGTGCTTTCAACTGTTTGCTAAACTCTGATTAGAAGGGTGATGGTGGGCATGCCAGCCCCAGGATATTTCTATTCTGGGATAAACACAGGCATAACTTGTCCAGCGACAAATGCCTTGTCTGTTTCTAGCCCAAGTGTAAAATGTCCACAGTGTTAATTCTGGATTACTAGGACTCTGAACAGAAGCCCAGAAATTAAACACATGACCACCATTCTAGCTTCTTTTCTTCCCTATGCAATAGGATGAGTCTGAATGTGGCCCCGTTTCTTCTCCCATGAAAATTGTGTCAGGGACTGGTGATAACTAGAATGCATGACAATGTATTACATTATCAAAGGAGCTCTTTGAATGGGTAGGAAGGAGCTAGATTCTGAAATGATTTAATCAGAGAAAGCAGAAGTTGAAATAACCTGTCGGAGTAGCACTGACAGAGGTGTTGAAGCTAAGGGCTTCTGGTCGTATGACTACAAAAAAGAGCCTTCTTTAGAAAAGAAAATGTTAACATATTTTGGTTTGAGTAGCAGAGAGACTTTATCAGTTGTAAAAGGCATGAACTAGATGGCCTTTTGGGTATTTGTCATTCCTGGTCTCTGTGACTCTAATAATATACTGTGATTATTTTCTTGCACAAAAACAGCTGTGCTCAGCTTCCAATTTGGTTTTGTGTCGACAATGACCTTCCGTCCAATATAGCTGTAGTTTAATAAAGCAAGTGATATGATTAGGACATATGAATCATATGGGTGATGGCCAAATCCCGTCTCTCATGGTGAGATGGCCACTGGCAAATGTCAACTTGGACAGCCCAAACTCCGTTCTGTTAATGTCTGCAAGAAAAACCTTCATGAACTGTGCATTGATGGCTGGCTCCTGGAATCAATCTCTTCAGACTGCTGTGAGTGGAAGGCTGCTGTGAAACAGGGCCTATGTCACTTTGAGATGGAGAGGGTCAATGGTGAGCTAGAGAAGAGGCGTCAGAGGAAGGCAAGACAAAACGGTGCTCAGCATGCTACCGCAGGCTCAACTGAATTTGAATCTGCAAGTTGCCGGAGGGTCTGCTTGTCATGCATCAGACTCCTTAGCCACTGTAGAAGCTGCGGTGGTAACCCACCAAAGGCGCAATCTCCATGGTCTCCCGAGACTGATGACTGCCAATGATGATGGTATGGCTCACTTTGAACTCACACAGTACAGTTCAACTGGCAAAGCACCAGTATGCTGCTTGGCCACCTGTAATATATTTTGGTTCAGGTAGTGTTTTATGTAGCAACTTCTGCTATGCAATGGTATCACAGAAAGGAAGGATGGCCTTATAGTTAAGGGACCGGACAGGAACTCAGAAAATCAGAGTTTAATCTCTGCCCGATTCCCCATGTAAACCTGGGCAAATCATTACATATCTCTATCTCAGTTCTTGACATATAAAATGGGTATAGTAATACTTCTTTTTTACCATCTTTTTTCTACCTAGACTGCAAATTCATCGGGGCAGGATTTTTTATCTCTGTATATATTGAATATGGCATATTTGTCCCACACCATCTGTATCTACAGAACCCACCAAAAAGAATGATTTTGGGTTTTTTTTTAGGAAGTACTGTAATATAAATAATTAAAAATATAAGAATGATGTAATGCAGGAGCAAAAGGACTGGAATAATGATTTTTCACATTGCACAAACTAAATTCTTCACATTTCATTTTTGTTACAGTCCTCTGATTCTGCTCTTCTACAAAATTCAGGTTCTCTTTCATACAGGCAACATGACAATTCAAAATTCTCAAATTTTTAAAAACTAAATCATCTCTGTGCTCAGTTTTCCACAAAGCCTGCATGTTGCATGATTTTATTAACAGTAGTGGGGCTTTTTCCTTGCAAATGGATTCCTTCTAATTGGAAAGAGCCCCACTACTGATAATAAAATCACACAACATGCAGGCTTTGTGGAAAACTGTCTGTTTTCACATCGATAATATGTATAAAATGTAAGTTTTATTTTACCTTTTGTCATGAATATTTTTTCATTATTAGTACTGGAAAGTACTGTTCTGCTTGCTAGATACATTCTTACTCTAAATTACTAAAAACATCACTGCTTACAAAAAATGATTTTTTTATTTTCTTTTTTACCCAAATGTTTTATTTTTGTAGAACCCTCTTTTAAAATATCAGTGCTATCACCTGGAAGCTTGGAATCCTGGAAGGTGCCAATTTTTGTAAACCCCAATTGCTTCTAATCTGATTAAAAAATCTCTGTCATTTTGTGGCATCTAAGAAAAATAAATTACAAGCTGTTATTCAAAAATCAGTTTTTCTTACACAACTGTATGACTTGTTTCACTTCTATTTCATCTGATTTGAATGTAAAGGAGTAACTCATTCACAGGTAACAGGAATGCTGCAGTGAGACAAAGGAAGATATTTCCACTAAAGGTTTCTAATGCCCCCATAACCCACCCTATGGTAAAAGTTGTACGACTTTCTCAGCTACTACATAGCAGTTCCATTATGATCCACCAGCTGGCGCAGCAGCTCTACAGCAAGTGTTTCCAGATGTGATTACTATATAGTTCTATGTTGCTGTTTTTGTTCTGGACCAAAAAAATGTGGCTTTGACATTCAAACAAGATGGCTATGGCTTTTATTTGTACTATTCATATATTCTTAAGAATAAAAAGGCCTTCTCTGTGGAATTACATAGAACGTAATTTATATAGACATATCTGAGATGGTGTGATCTAATGCTCTGCACCAGGTAGGACAGGCAGGAATTTCTGAATTCTAGTTTCATTCCTCTCACTGCTTTACTGTGTGCCATTGAACAAATCATTTAACCTCTCGTCATACAGATCTGTACATTGAAGGTGTTGCTGCTCACTCACTTTGTGAGGGTATTGTGAGGAATAACACATTGTGAGAATGAATCGATTCTTTCAAAACACGAATTGCTAAGTATTTTTTTAATAGAGTCCTTCATATAAATTATCATAGAAGCTTTACAATGACCTGTCGGCTGGAGGTAAGTGTTTAATGCCCTGTCTCCCAATTATCATCTCATGTGAATAAATTTACCTACATGAGTAGTCTAAATGGTATCATTAGAATTAGCCACATTTTACATTCTCAGGCATGGAAGGGGAGAAACAATATGCAAAAAATGGTGCTGAGTAAACGAAAAGAAAATTAAAACCCAAACGTGAGAAGGAAGTTAATAATAATTCTTCTTGGAGCATTACAGAAGTGGTTCTTGTCCATTTTAGACTTAAGGCACCCCTTGATAGATTCAAGATACCCACTGTAACTCTTGTGAATTGAGTAGCACCCCATTTCAAAAACTAACATTTATTACAGTGCTTACCTTGTTACACAGGGGTGGTAAGAAGGCCAGGCAGGGAAAGCCCGAGCCTTACCTTATCTGTGTATCTCCTCATACCTTCTGCAGCACCTTCAAAGGATCTTGTGGCACCCCAGGGTACCCCAGAATCCTGGTTAAGACTCACTGCATTACAGTGAGGTGTGAGTTGAAGGGTACAGTAATTGGAGTCAAGGATGATAACAGCTTAAATTTGATTCTTGTAAACTTCAAGATCTGAAAAATTAAAGTAAATCATTTTTAGATAAATGGTGGAGCATAAATAAAAGGTCTGCTTGTACTTAAGGACATCACAGGGCAAGAGAGGAAGCTAAGAATGGAAGAGTAGCATGAATATATAAAGACGGTCAGATGAGCAGGGTGAGGCAATTTCTTGTCATATTATTTTTAAACAAGTGTATAGAGTTCATGTGCCAAATTCATCCCTCATGTAACACTATTGAAATCAAGAGGAATATGATTTACTTTTATTTTTAAGTTTAAATTAAAAAAATGAGTCATTAAAAGAACAAATTATGACCTTATTCAAAAGAAAGAAAGGAGAGGCAGACTGCAGCATATTCCTGCTTCACTAGCTGCCTCACTAATATATACTCACTGTATTTCACATTGAATTTATGTATGCTCCATTCCTCTGTGAAAAATTCTGTTTTGACCATGCTGTCTTCAGAATGCCCTCTATTTAATATGTATAAACCTAATCAGTGCACAAAAAGTCCATTTGGCAAATAAGATTATCAGCCTACCGGCAATGTAAATGTTCTTATGGTAGATTTTATTCATCAGTTTTTAAGAAGTGATGAATATGAAAAGGTTGAAGCATTGTCTGTACCCATACCATCTCCTGCTGTGATCCTGTCAAACTGCATGAACGATATTGGCTTGAGCCTAGTCAGTTCTTGGAAGAATGTCCACTGATAAACATTTCAAGCTGTAAGCAGTGAGTGCGTAGCTGAGTGGGTGGGTGGTAGTGCAGTAGGAGGCACTTTTTCCTCTGAATTGGTATTTACCGAAAGTCCCAGTGCAGAGGAACAAATGGTCAGCCTGAGAGATATTTGTCCTGGTTTTCCAGTCCTTCACTTTTATCGATAGGTATCATGGGTATAGAACAATATCAAGTCAGAATGATAGTATTTGTAACCACTTTGCACAGATAACTTCGAAGCTAGGGACAGAAATGACGCACAAACCAGTATAAGTGATCAGAAACTGGTTCAGATCTATTACACAACAGACGTTTCCGTGCACATAAGCCACTTTGAAAACGGCTGAAACCAGTTTAAGATAAACCTGGATTCAGTATCAGACTTAACTGATTTAAGTTAAACCAGTCTATGGAATTTCTATCCCAGATCTCCCTAAGGGCGGTACGACCAAGGAGGACGCACCTCAAGAAGAGCCCTC
>NW_017728973.1:5102029-5103012 GCF_001723915.1 Gavialis gangeticus
AGGTCCCTTCCGACCCTAGAAACTATGAAACTATCTCTTCTAGATTCAAGTTAACTCACAATCTCCCAGCATCCCAAACTCCCTGTGACAAGAGCACCTTCCAGGTGCAGTATTAATATGGCCCCATCCTTGTCTCTGGGCGAACCGCCCGCCTTGTTCTCTTGCCACGCCTTGTTGATAAATGATTGTGAAGATAGATAGGCAGGAGGCTGCCTTTCGTGCGCCCAAATGACCATGGATGATAAGTACATGCTCCCACCATCCCTACATGTGTCCCATGCCTCGCTGATGTTTCCTACAGCTAGGTAGCACTAGGACCTGAGCTCTGGAGTCTCACATGGGACTCTCATGCCCCACCAGATCTTGAGGTCCCAGTGCCCTTTCAGATGTTTTATCCACTGGGTTGCATCGGGTTCTTCCTTTAGACAGACAAACATACACACATACATAAACACACACTGGGCCCCTGGCCCCACATACTGGGCTCCCAGCCCTCAGTTCCCCCTCACTGGGGCTCCTCTGGGGTCTTCCACCCCATGGGGCTCAGGTGGCTGTAGCTGTGCCTGGACCCCTAACCCTGGGGCCTTACACCCTGTGAGGCTCAGGTGGCTGCAGCCATGCCTGGCACCCTCTCCGGGCCTCTGCAACCACAGAACTCACAAAAAGCCTGGGCACTGTTCCAGGTCCCTCCACTGACCTGGCCCTGCTTCAGGACTCCCGTGAGCCTGGGTTCCACCTGTGTAGATCCACCAGGGGTGTGGGGGATGGGGTTTTCAGGTGCCCCTCCTCACCTTTCAGTGGGGAGGTAACTGGCTGGCATTTCTGGGGAGCTACCCTGCCACAGGTAGCTCCATCAGGCCACCCTTCCCTGGGAGAGTGCAGTTTAAGATCATGCCCAAGACGATTGAGGCCTCCTCCTTCCCCAGAGCCTCACCCTTTACCTCCAAGGTGTTCCAGGAGCAGCTCAGCCTGATGTTGGTTCC
>NW_017728973.1:5108012-5110284 GCF_001723915.1 Gavialis gangeticus
CAGTTTAAGATCATGCCCAAGACGATTGAGGCCTCCTCCTTCCCCAGAGCCTCACCCTTTACCTCCAAGGTGTTCCAGGAGCAGCTCAGCCTGATGTTGGTTCCTTGGCTGCTCCACCCAGACTGCTGCCTTTCTGGCCTAAGTTTGAAAATGGCCACCACAATCAGCCAGCTGGCAGCTGCCTGCTCTAGCCCTTAAGGTGATGGAGCACTAAGGCTGTTCTGTCACAATCCCCTGCAACCCCCACCCTCACCAGGCTGGTGGGCTTGTCTTAGCCCAAGCTGTCTGCTCCAGCCGACCAGGGAGGTGTGCTCTAATGCCCCCCAGCTTCTGGCCTGAGCCACCACAGGTATGTGGCTGCATTTCCAGAATGCAGTTTAGACTAACCTGTGAAGACTGATTTGATTCAGCCTCAGGCTTTTTGACTTTCTGTACTTAGCCCACAAGGGTCAAGAAAATCAATCCCACTGAGCTTTGAATGGAATAGGAAAATCTCTTCCTATCCAGACTTGTAGTCACTGTTTTTAGTGTTGGGAAAACTTTTAGATAAAGAATTGTTCTTAGTAAGAAATTAGGGTTACAAACCAAATAATTTTAAAAGTCCATAGTTAGCTAACTCTACCTTAGTCTCAAAAATATTTCAGGCCTGCTTTTTTCACAAGCCAGTGTATGAAGATCTATACTAAATCTTATAGTAATTACTAAAAAGAAATATTACTTGAAAGAGACTATAAATAACAGTGCAGTATTATTACAGCTTCTGCTTTATAGTCATTATCATCTCATTGCAGATATCTTCATTGTATAGCAATTTTTCAAATTCGCTTTCCTTTTGAAAAGTTGCATCTTTTCTGTGAATAAATACTTCCCCTTTCTTGTAATGTCTTGGCAATTTATTTCTTGACTTGTTTACCAATACAGCAAACTTGTCAGGATTTTAAAACTAATGTGAAGGGAATACTCTGTTCATACAAGCACAGTTCTGGAAACCCATAGTACCATGGCTCAGACGTTACACAGAAAAGCAGAAATTGTTAGAGGCAAGCAGACAGAGAACAAAATGTTCAGCAGCCTTTTTCTCCCCTGAACGCAGCAGACTACATAAAGCTCATAAGAGCAGGGTCCTTCTGTTTCATGATTCTGGGACTGCAGAATTTGTCATCAGATCCCTTGCCTCAGGTATGTTGTCTAGAATCTAAGGTTTCACTAAAAAATGTAACCAACTAACCAAAAATCCCTGTTTTCAATCTTCATTGGCCTTTTTAAGTTTTTTTCTTTAACTATTCCACTGTTGCTCTACTATTAAGCAGTTTCTACAGGTGGTAGCAGTGTGTAAGAGCTCTATGTGGATCAGCTGCCAGTGTTCACACCATTGTATTGTCTAACTTTACTGGCTGGAATTGATGAAAGCTAAAGATTATTTCAGGGACAATGTAATTCCTGGGGTTTCACCCTGGTGACCTAAAGAAAAGTATAGGGATTTTCGACAAAAGGCATTATTAGATCTTTATTGTCCATGAAAAAAATTCTAAAAAACACCTTGGATGTATTAATCTGCACACAAAAGTACACCCCTTCCTGAGTTTGCAATGCCTGTCAGAGGTTATATTGTAGAATCCATATTTCAAAGATTCATAAATAAAGTGTAACACTTACAAAAACTTCTCAGAGATGAGCCTATGAACTTCACTTCATCAACCTCCTGGATACAAAATATCATGGTCTAAATATAGACATTGGATTTATGACACATTATAACCTGCCTGACATCTGACTTCCCAGATACCTCTCCACTATTTATCCCCCTTCTCTCCCCCCAACCCAGCTTGTGTCTCACCCACTGACTCCTCAATTTACATCTTCACTGACTGCCTGTCTTGCATGCATACTAGCCCAGCCTCTGGCTTTTTCACTTTTCATTCCATCCAGGAAGAGCATACACTAACTGCAGAGACTTCCTCAGTCTGACAAAGAGTTTTTAACCCGAAAGCTTGCTAAAATTTTTTTCCAACTATTTAAGTTGGTCTAATAAAAGATATCAGATTCACCCAAAGAACCTTGTCTGCCTATGTCCTTAGACCAACATGACTATAGCCTACACCTCTGCAATATTTATTCTGGAATATTCAGCCTGCAGTACAAATAAATAGTGGTAAACTGTGTCTCATAGCAAAATCAGTACATTTTCTCAGTAATATCAACAAATATCAACCTCTCTTATCTAACAGGGACTCCACATGCAAAGAGAAACATTCTCCCCCCCCCCCCCCCC
>NW_017728973.1:5110295-5119023 GCF_001723915.1 Gavialis gangeticus
TCCCCCCCCCCCCCCAATGGACAAAAACAAAGGGAATGCAATAAATAGCTTTATTTTTACACTGGATATGTTAAAGACCACTTTCAGCCCTCAGGAGTAAGTTCCAAAAGACATTAACATACACAGACTGCTTCTTACTGCATTATAATACATTACATTTCTTTTACAATCAATCTACTATAATACTATATTTTCTGGCATACAACATGCATGTCCCCCACATTAAATATGCACCTTGTTTTTGGAAGGCAGAATGTCAGAAAAAAGATGTTTCCAGAGTCATGGGTGGCTCTGTGACATAGAATAACTTCTCCTGGAAGCATGAAGGAATTGTCCAGGAAATGTGGTATCTCAGAAGACAATTTGGAAGAAGTAACAGGCAAAGGAATTCCCTGGTGCAGCAGAAAGCTCCTGCTGCCTCACCCAGACCATAGCCTGAGATACCATACCTCCTGGGCACTCTTATGTTCCCAGGAGGACTTACTCTTTGTCACACAAGGTTAGGCCCCAGACCCTTGCAAGGGCAGTAGCAAGACTATTAGCTCTTTACTGTAAGTAGTTCTTCATATAAGTTCCTGTAAATAACAGTGTTCACATCACAATCCTCATCACAATACCACCAGTTGCTCACTTGCTGCTTCAGGCATAAGCTACAGTGCTCAGCCAATAGCTGTGGCTATGAGAGGGTTAACACAGGACTTGGCCCTTTAAGCTTGCTGAGTGGGACAAGCAGCAGCCATCTGGGCAGCTGCATGGAACACCCAGTGTCTTCAGACATGCTTCTTCTCCAACACAGAAAACTTTCCCAATTAATACAGGCACCCCAATTTTGGGAGACTGATTTTTGGGGAAAAGGTGCACGTTGTATATGAGAAAATATTTATGTCATCTGTATGAATTGCTTATGGCTCTTTATTTTAAAGTAATTATAGTTTTGTAGCTGTGTTCACTGTCCTTACAACAAACCAGATACTTTTCATTAAAAGCTACATATCAGTGCTCATAATTGTTTTCAAATCCTTTTCTTCTATTTAATTACTTCATGCCTGATCATTTTATGTTAGACATTTTTAGAATATCCAGCCACAGCTAGCTCTTAAATACAGAGTAGAATTATATGAATTATGAAATGATTTGCTGTTTAACTGTAACAGTAAAAGCTCTATTTGTTAAAAAATGGACATCACAAAAGAATAATAATGCTTTCACAACTTTTCTTCAGTTTTCCAATTTCTATTTTAAGTTTATTAGCAAGATTTAGCTCCATAGTATTTGATTCGAATGTTTTTACAAATCCGACAGGTTATTTCATTGTTTGGACTATATGTTCCAGGGTCACAAACCACTGCAAATCAAACAAACACATATTAGTTCAGTCAGATGTCCTCTGCATTACATTGTATTGTGCACATTATGGCATTTTCAATCTTTGATTAATCATATTCAGTAGATCAAATGCAAGGTATTGCACCTGGGAAGGAAGAACCAGCAGCATACCTACAGGCTGGGGAACTCCCTTCTTGTCAGCACAGAGGCAGAAAAGGATCTTGGAGTCGCTATTGATTCCAAGATGAACATGGACCGACAGTGTGGGGATGCAGTCAGGAAGGCTAACCGCACCTTGTCATGCATCCATAGAGCAGGTCCAAGGAGGTGATCCTCCCCCTCTATGTGAGATTGGTCAGGCCACAGTTGGAGTACTGTGTCCAGTTCTGGGTGCCGCACTTCAGGAGGGATATGGATAGCATCGAGAGGATCCAGAGGAGGACCACTCACATGATCAGGGGGCAGCAGGGCAGGCCCTACGAGGAGAAGCTATGGGACCTGAACCTGTTCAGCCTCCAGTAGAGAAGGCTGAGAGGGGATCTGGTGGCCATCTGCAAACTTGCCAAGGGGGACCAGCAGGCTATGGGAGAGTCCCTATTCCCCCACGCACTACCAGGAGTAACAAAGAACAATGGCCATAAGTTGACTGAGTGTGGATTCAGGCTAGACATCAGGAGGCACTACTTCACAGTCAGGGTGGCCAGGACCTCGAACGAACTTCCAGTGGAAGTGGTGCTTGATCCTACCCTGGGGGTCTTTAAAAGGAGGCTAGATAATCACCTAGCCGGGGTCGTTTGACCCCAGCATTCTTTCCTGCCCATAGCAAGGGGTCGGACTTGATGATCTGCTTAGGTCGCTTCCGACCCTACCAACTATGAAACTACACCATTGTTTGCCTGCTGTGTATTTCCCATGGAGTCAAATGATTATGCAGAGAGAAACAACATTGCTGAATTGAATCTACTTTGTATCAGTTACTGTTCATTTCATATTACATTGCTCAGTAGTGTAACTTATTGT
This sequence comes from Gavialis gangeticus, assembly GCF_001723915.1. Lineage (NCBI taxonomy): Eukaryota > Metazoa > Chordata > Crocodylia > Gavialidae > Gavialis > Gavialis gangeticus. Next base: position 5,112,642 of record NW_017728973.1, read on the forward strand.
GGGGACAAATGGGTTATCAGCCCCAGACAATGATTCAGAGGGGGTGCCAGAATGGCATCCCACACGGAGCCCACAGCATCACCACCACAGCTCACAGAGCTGTAACAGCAGCCCATCCCACTGTCACCCCTGCATGAAGGGTAAATGCTCGCTTCACCTCTCCCATCCTGGCCCTGCACAACACTCAGGCACCAAAAATTTTAAGTCATGTCCCTGACATTGCTGTATGCCTATAGTACCCTCTGGGTAGCTCTATCTAGAAACTATATTAATTCTGCTGAGATCAACATACTCTGCTTAACTTCATAGCAAAAAGAGCCTGAGCCAGGACTACTGAATCAGACAGTATGGGTTAAATTCTATTTCACTTTTACACTCCTAAGTGGCACTAATATAGATCTGTAAATGCAATTTTGGCACTTATGCAGAGTTTGGATTTTATTTCTACCTTCAGAAACATAGTATGGCCCAATGATATGCGTCTCTCCCAGGAGGAGGGCCCTCCCACCTTTAGCCCCAAAACGTAGCAGTTAGTGCACTTCCCCTAGAAATGGGAGACTTATGCCCTAGGTCTTTCACCCAGAGGGATTTGAACTTGCATCTCTCACATTCCAGCTAACCATTGGATAATGAGTTAGGCATTTCCCAAAACACTCGTCAGCTCTCCTCTTGAAGTAGGCTTATTGTGCATCAAGGAGGCAAAAACATGTGGGGCCAGATGGAGGCATGCAAATTAGAGGAAGGGTGGCTCAGTGAGATGGATGCTGCCCTGGAAAAGAAGGGGCCTTGAGCTCTTGCCCCTGACCCAACAGCTTTTCTGCACCTTTGTAGATATTTTTTGTCCCACTGGGGATAAGAGCCATGGCTGGAACACATTTCCATCTAGGTCAGCATCCATTTCACACAACCACCATCATTGTAGCTTAAATGCTTACTCTTTCCCCATGTCTTCCCCTCCTGGCTGTCCAAAGAAAAGGGCTATACAGCACACTAACCAATGTGGGGTGGTTAGTCTTTTTGGCAAGAATGCTCCACCTTGCCGCAAGTCCTACTCTGATCCCTGTCCCCCCAGAGGCATACTTGAGTTTGCACCATGGACTGCCAGAATGGAGGCAGTGGGGCTTGGGTCTCTGACCTCATTACAGAAAGAAGTTGTGAGAGGAGGTGTCAATGCCAAGAACCAGGTTAACCCTTCCTTGGTCTTAAAACCAATGTAATTTTATATGACAATCAAGGATCCAAAGCCCTTAATTTAGCAGCAGCTATGGGGCCAGGCAAGTCTCAGCTTGCCTCATGGCAGTGACACTTCCTCTCACAGAAGTGTCCTACTACTGCTCCGCTCTGCATGGCCAGGGACTGGCACCCCCTGCCTCCATTCCAGTGTCCACTACCTGGGCTCTCATTCCACACACAGTGGCTGCTTGTGGCACATGCTGTGGGTTGGTCACCATTGTTTTACTACTTTGCATTTCTTGGGTTGAGAATTAAAAAGAAAAATTAAGTAAAAGCATGTTTTTAAAATATTTTAAAGAGGTTGGGAAAACCACTGGTCACGCATGGGGTCTTTGGTGAGGTCTCAGGGGTGGGAGGTTCCATGTCCCTTGTAAGCTGCAATAGCGTTATTATTTTATGGCTACACTTGTAACAGGCAGCCTTACCCTGTGACAGTCTCAGCAACTCATAAGCCTGCATCTAAAGATATTTTCAGTGATGGGCTTGCCATGTGCCCAGTAACAGTTTCAGGGCCTACACTTCCCATGGGACAGAACAAGCAGGGCCCTGCCTTCCTGACAGGGTGCTGCCTTGGAGGTGATACCAACTAGTATCATCTCCATGCCCAGGGATGGAGCAACACTGCATGGCCTTATAAAGTGGCATCTTCAGAGACCATAATACCGACAATGTGCCTTGCACCCTTGGGCAACTGCATGCCAGAGGCTGCTTGCAGGGTGTCACCAGGGTCTCTTAGAGCAGCCTCCATCCTCTTCCCTTTAGCAGGAACTCTCTTAATGAGGTTACCCTTAGCTGCATTCTCAGGTCCCAACTGCTGTAATCATGCAGGTCCTGGTCTGGAACTGGCAGGCTCAGCTGGGTCCAGGTAGAGATGTAACTAACATGTATTCCACCCTGGGCAAAACCTGTCTGTGCCCTGAGGTGGGGGATGCTGAGCAACAGAGTGCAGGGAAAGGAAAGGAGGGCAGCCAGTCTTATCTGGAGGCAAAGGCCCCAGCAGCTGCTGCAGTTGAGTCCTGTATCTGGCCCCTCGAGCTGGACAGCAGTGGGCTGTGTCCTGCACCCAGGCCCTCTGGCCAGGTGGCAGGGATGGTATCCTGCACCTGGCCTTTCAGCATGGCAGTGAGAGGCTGTTGCAGCCCTGCCCTCTCTGCCAGGGCTGAGTTCTCCATGGAGCAGGTGAGCAGAGGCAGTACTGGTCTTCCCCTCCTCTCTTTGTTTACAGCCCTGCCTCTGCTTCAGCCCCAAACCTACCCTTGCCTCCAGCCCTCTTTCCTTCACTCCTACCAGCCTTTATGTGCCACACACAGTGGTTGCACATGCCATTTGTGGCACTCATACCACATGTTGATCAGCCCTGGTGGTGCCCATGGCCTGGTAGTTAAAGCACTTTTCTAGGAAGTAGGAAATGCAGGTTCCAGCCACTTCTGGGTGAAGGGAGGCTAGAACCTAGGTCTCTCATTCCATGAACAAGTAACCTGACTGCTAGGCTATTGGACTGAAAAATGAGAGAACCTCCACTTGTTGTGTTTTTTCTGTAATTAAAGTTTTGGGACTTAGACAGTCTTATACATGTAACTAGTGATGTGTATGGCCAGAGTGCAGCCTATTGAGTTGCTCAGTAGGAAAATGCGGGGAAAATTGCAGTTATGCAACTGCAAATAGAATCCAAACTGCGCTTAAACTCCAAAAATTGCATGTACACAGTTAGGTAACTACCATTTATATGCATAAACATGAAATAAGCTTAGTCCTAAGAGCTCAATCTAGGTGCCAGAAAAGCAAGTAATCATGGGTTTAATATTAACTTTACATTGCTTAACTTTGACTCTACATACATGCCTACAAACCACAGATAGTAATGTCTGCCATGATTAATAGATATGACCGTCAGAAATGACCAGTGACATTTAAATGCTTCTATGGAAGAACTGATTTTTAAAGTAAAATCTTTTAATAAACTGCATTTGCTAAATTAATAGTTAATTATTTCAAACCAGGCCCTCTTTAAAAAGTTAGTCTTTTCAGTGTGTGCTGAAGGTTAACACACAAAAATTCTGTCTCACTGATACAAAAAATAAAATCAAGAGCTGAGGAACTTTTACTGAAAAAGCCTTACCTTCAGCTACTCTAATTTCAGAATTAAATACTGCTAGCAAGATGATCTTTGGAATAATCTAGCATTTTAAAAACAATAATAATACTATTCAAGTAACAATTTCTTGTTGACTCTATGAAATGTCCTAAACTGACCTAATGTGAGGAAGAGAAAGATATTCAACTATATTTCCATATGAGATAAATGACAGTGGGCGTTTCTACACGAGACGCTATGGCTCATTGCTACAGCACCACAGCATTGCCAGGCATGAACCATGATAGCAATGCTACAGCGCAGTACCATCTCATGTAGACGTGCCCACTGTCATTTATCCCATATGGAAATGTGGTTAAATATTTTTATCCCATATGGGGAATATGGTTAAATATCTGTCACATAGACATGACCAGTGGTGATAAAACTTAATGCAACATGAGATATACCAAATATGGCTGGCACCCTTACCTGTTTCCTTTTTAGCTAGATTTAGCACCTGGAATTCTACTGCACGTCACCAAAGAATGAACATCAATAGAATTATTTTTGTCACCAATATTTAAAAATATAACTGGTAGAAAACAGTAAGCAGGATTAACATGCAATAATCCTTAGGCTGCTCACTAAACAAAAAAGGATATGTAAGTATTTTATAATTACCACAACAACTAGCACAATCACTGTGGGTGACATCATTTTTTCCAAAACCTGGTCGACAGCTGTCAATGCGAGTAACTTCAAAACTGTGGTCTATATAATGTATTGCAGGTATATTCTGAAACTCATGCTTCAGAACAAGAGGTTGTTCGTGGAAAAATTCTTCAATGAGATCTCTTGCCTAAAATTTAGAAATAGTGGAATGATAAATATAACAAAGTGGTTTTCTTTCTTTTTCTTCTTTTTTTTAAAAATACACATCTTTAAATCCTCTTTGTTCCTGAGATGCAGGCTATGCCAGGTGTAACTGTTCCTGCAGTGTTCCTACACTGAAATGGAGTCATTTTATTGGCTTCAGTGGGCCCAGGATCACATGCATATGAAAACACCATCCAGTTACATATAAAAAAGAATGTACTCTAGGTCATATGTAAAACTATATTCTAGCTATCAATTATAATCCAAAAGTCCATGTTCCAAGAAAATTAAAATAAAAAAAATAATACATATAACAGTAATAAACCTTTGTTGGAAAGGGAGATATATACACATCTGATAAATAATTTCAAATCATGATAATTTCATATTTTAGAAAGTAAATGTATCAGAAACATTAACAATGATTTCTCCTTTACAAGTTTTGGATCAAACTGACATTCAAAGGAAGTTTTCTATTTTGAGCTGAGTTATTTAAAATCTCTGCATCACTTCATATTGCTGCTAAATTCATAAAATTTTGGTATGGCAGGATTAAGATGAATCAATATGTGTAGATTACTATGCCTGAAATTCACTCTAGCATGAAAGGACCATGAGAAGCCTTCCACAACTTTTAAACTTTCCTGGCCTACTGAACACAATTATGGGCAGCCCAACCCAGGTGCAAAGCAAAGTACTCCGAGGTAAAAAGTTCTGTGGAACCTCTACATATGCTGCATATTAAGGAATACCCATCCATGTAATGTGATGTAAAGAGGGTCACTGGCTGATAGATGAAGAGAAAGGAAGAGCCACTGGTTTTTTGTTTACTTGAATCAATTGGGTCACTGCTTAAAGAACTTGAAGAAGTCATGGATATTTTCCTAATCTTAGGTGGAATAATGGTACCAAAGTACCACACTACCTGTGGGTTGGTGGAATGGATTCCTTTTCCATGATGCTCTTTTTAGTGTCCTCCAAAAGCCCAATTATTCAGGCTTTCTACACAGAAATGTTAATTTTACTTCTAGCGAGGTTTGTAGTATACAGTTTACAAAAAGAAATCTGTTTTAGAACGTAGAATATTCACAATTATTTTTGTTATTTTTGCATTACAAATATCACCTTTTGAATTCTCCTGTTGGTTTCATCTTCACAATCATAAGAAATCTGACGGCAAACTGCTTCCCATCCTGGGGCAAAAGGATTTACTATAAAGAAATGGAGGTAAGGTACAGTTCATCATACATATGTTGAAGAATTCAATACAATTAAGTATCCTAAAATTAATCTTTCTTTTAGAAATTTACTTTACAGAGCGTTGGGCATGTTTACACATTAATTAACATGCCTTTGCTACTGTACATTAAGTTTAGTACCTCTAATGAGGTACTAGATAAAGGTGCAGTAGCTGTGCTAATGTGCAATAGCAAAGGCAAACTTTTTCTGACACTTAATGTGCTGTAGACTAATTCTATTGAGCATTAGTGCATTAGCATGGTTTTTGCTGTGACGTGCTAAACTGCTGTGGAATAGTCCACTGAGCAATAAAGCGTTTTGTGTAGACACAACCACTGATATGCAAATTCCAATTGCCCTACTGCCATTTCTTTATCTTCATCTAATATTAGTTTTGTGCTACTGGACATGACTCTAGAAGCCCTTTCAATTTTATCTTAGCTTTGTAACAAATGATAATTTCCCTACACTTGCTTATGTGGTAAGTGGGTGCGCCTACATATACAATTAATGTGCCTGAATTTTCTGTGCAGAAAATTCAGGCACATTAAACTGCACCCAGGCACATGTTGTGTGCCTGGGTCGGGAAGAAACTAAGCCTGACAGGATGGCACTGGAGGCAGCTCTAGGCTGTCATGGGGCACTGGGGGTCAACCCTGAGCTCTGGAGGGTGGAGGAGAAGCTGTCTCCAGTTCTGGGGGGCAGCTCCAAGCAGCAGGGAGCTCAAGGCTATGTAGGCAGTGATAGCCCAGTGTCCTGGGCTAGCGGCAGCAAGCTGTGCCCCCTGCTCCGTGCCTCTGGGAGGCTTGCCCTCGCATAGCCCCGAGTGCCTTGGAGCAATATGGCAGGGGAAGGGGGTGTTAGGCAGGGAGTGGGCTGCAGGCAGTCAGTGCAAAGGGAGGGCGAAGTTTGCCTGGTTTTCCTCACTCCATGCCTGGGAGCCGGGCAGCTGCAGCT
>NW_017728973.1:5124023-5145329 GCF_001723915.1 Gavialis gangeticus
AGGCAGGGAGTGGGCTGCAGGCAGTCAGTGCAAAGGGAGGGCGAAGTTTGCCTGGTTTTCCTCACTCCATGCCTGGGAGCCGGGCAGCCGCAGCTGCCTCTGCCCAGCTGTTTCCTCCTGCTCTGTGCCCCCAGGGGGAGAAGGGTCCCTTCCCGGGGGGCACTGGAAGAGGAAGGAAGGGAGGTAAGGAAAGCAAAAAGGTCCTGGGGGGGAGGCACGGCTAGTGAAGGCGACTGCAGTTCCTGAAAGACTGAAGCAGGGGATGCATCCCTATGCAATAGAGCTTGCTTCACAGGGATGCACCCCTATACAGTGGAGCTACGTGGGGGGTGGGGCAGGCTGGAGGGCTGTGCCCCAGTTTCCTCCACAGCCAGAGGCACCCTGACCCATCTGTCTTGCAAGTGCTGGGTCAGGGCGCCTGTAGCTGCAGGGGAAAGCAGGGTGCACCCCCTAGCCTGTGCCCCCCACCGCCCAGGCGGTTCCATTGCATACAGATGCATTCCTCAAACCTGGCTCTATTGCATGTGGATGCATGTCCCGCCCCAGCCTATCAGAAGCCTTAATAGCCTTTACTAGCTGTGTCTCCCTGGGATCTTGCCTCCCCTCCCACGGGACAAGACCTGGCAGAGACTCCTTGCCCTCCGGAGGCACAAAACAGGAGGAAAGAGCTGGGCAAAGGCTGAGGCAGCCTTCTGGCAGCTGTGGTTGCCCGGCTCCCAGGGATGGAGCGAGGAAAGCCAGGCAAACTTTGCCCTCCCTTTGTGCTGTCCACCTGCAACTCACTCTCCCCTAAAATGCCCTTCCCCTGCTACTCCAAAGCACGGGGGGCAGTGCAAGGGCTCCCTGCCGCCAGCCTGGGACATGGGGATGTCACTGCCCTGTCCTGCTTCCCATCTACACTGGTGTTCAGGGACATTAATGTAAAGTGCTGTTGACTAGCAAAGAGTGATTTACATTAATCTACTGTGCAGTAATTGCTGTGCACGTTTAGATGGTGGCACTTTACTGCACATTAGATTAGTCTAACACACAGTGGGCATGTCTACACGTTCATTAACACACAGTAGTTACTGCACATTTAGTTTAGTACTTGCTCAATGAAGTTCTAACTAAATGTACAATAACTACAGTTACTCCACAGTTGTGCCAGAGCTTGGCTTTTTTGTGAATTTTACTGCACAAGAGCGTAATAACACTGCACAGAAGTGTATTAGTATGGTTTTTGACTAGCCTGCTACTGCGCAGTGCTATTAGGTTACTGTGCAGCAAGTGTCTAGGGTAGACACGCCCAGTAAGATGTCATTTTGAAATAGTTCTTATGACCTGAGATACTTAACTGAATTTTAAGTAGAAAAACAGAAGATAAATAGTTAATCAGGAAGTAAAGACAAAATTAAATACCTCCAACTTACTAAAACCTGGGAAGAAAATGCTAAAGAGATTTAAACATGCACCAATCAAAGAGTCTAACTGGTTCGTAATTTTAGGATACTAAAAGATTTATCTAACAAATACTCTGAATGGCTAATAATGATTTTGTAATGGTCATGGAGAGCTTGAGACATACAGAAGTGCTGTAAAAAGAAATGCATTATTATTCCTTAAGGGAAAAAAAGAGTGATCCTGGCACTTTCCATTCAGTGACTTAAATCATTTCAGTTTCCATCTAATGATTGAATCACTCCAATTTCCACTGAGTGACTTCATCATAGGTAATTGCTAATAAAATGATGGAAAAAACAATACAAGAAAAGATCTGGAAACTGGAGGTAGAAGAGAATGAATCCCTCACATGTTAACCTCAAACTGCCAAAAGGTCCCATGTCATATCTGAACTCTGGGGGTTTGCATTCTACTTGTAAGAAACATTTAGGAAGAATGTCTCCTGATATGAACATGCCACAAGACAGCTCCAAGTCCTGTTGTGTACATTTCTCTGGGTGAAGGGCAGTCAAACAGCCAGTAGAAAATGTAGCCAAAGCACCCCCGCACAACTTCAATTTCCTAATGCCACAATACCCTGCTCTAAGTTGCTCTGGGAGTCAAATCCCAGGACAAGTGTGCCACTAGCAAAATATGAGATAGTGCTACTGTTATAATTAGCCACCACTGTCACCCAGTGCTGCAAAAGCCCGTTGCAACTGGGATATGACATACTGAATTTGGCAACACCTACCCCCATATCTCCTGCAGGGCCAAACCGTTGAGTCAACACTGATCCCCAAAACCATCCCCTTCCATAACTGTTACCCTGATACCTGTCCCCTCCTCAAATACCTCTGCAACCCCCACCCCATCCTTCCATACGTTTCAATCCCCATCCCCTCCTGGACTGCTGCTCTGATCCCTGCTCCCTTCCTGATAGCCACTCCAATGTTTTTCCTCTCCTCAACTGCTACTCTGATCCCTTCCCTCTCCCCAAGTGCTGCTCCAGTTCCCTTCCTGATGGCCAGTCTAATTCCTACCCCTGCCCCAATCTTCCCCCATGTGCTGTGTGTTGGCCACCACTGATCATCTACTTGATCCCTGTATGATTTATCCATAGAATAAACCAGAACCAGAATTACTGAATTATTAAAATCAAATAAAGTTAAAACTGATAAAATAATACAAGACAGTAAATACATGAACTGTCTTAATGTAGTAAAGCAGAACACTTTCCTTTTCTGCAGTACCCTTTACAAATGACACCAATTAAAGAATATTTAACAATAAGTGTGTAAAAAGTAAAAACTACAAATTCAGCCAACTGAGAAGCTGCATTTTAGCTCCACCTGTGGGCTAACAAGACAAAATACAGAAACTCAGAAAAAAAAGCAAAGAAACAACATATGAGGAAACATATGAATCCAATATAATTGCAAAAGTTATTTACCCTTAATGTAGCTCTTTTTAAATAAAAGATCAGTGAGACTCATAAACAAAAGCTGAAATCTGTTACCTTTAAAAGTAAAAAATAGCTCATGCAGGAGGCCATGTTTCGGTGGCTTGACAACATGACATTTGTATGATGGTTCTATGATATGGCATGTCAAATGGGAGATCAAGTCATCCAAGTGTATCTTCAGTCCTTCAAAGAATTGACCATTGGCTGCTAGGCTGCATTCTTTCGTAGTAAACCGAACAGATATCTGGTATGTGTAGTCAGGTTCCCGGTATGCTTAAAAATATGTACATAAATATATGCAATATAATATTCATCCTATGCATATTTTGTAACCTATATCTTAAATGTTGATTTTATTTAAAAGTAAAGTTTTATTTTCCTCTTAAACACAATGGGACAATTTTTTTCTAAGGTTTCATGGATTTAAGTAATATTGTAATATTAGGATTAATTTAGGTTGATATGCACAATAATTTTAATGTGTATTTTGTATATTTCCTAACCCAAATACTACACATGATGAAATGTTACATGGCAAAATAGTGACAGAACTAAAGAAGAGTATTTTGGAATGTATGCACATTTTAAAAATTAGAAATATATGAAATATATTAGATGAATTTATTAGAAATCATTCCTTGCACTTGCAGGTTGAGATAGATTTATGAGTCTGGTTGCAAAAAAAGAGATCACATCCTTTTCTTTCTATTTTATTTATCTTCTTTAGAATTGTTAATTGTTTTTGGCAAAGTTACTAAACTGCACAAGCTGTTACCCTGCCACTATATTAAACAGCATACCATCGAGTAAGATCAGAATGCTTATTTTATGTCAGCATAAATTCTCTTTTTGGGCACCTCTTTGGAATAAGATCACAGTCATACCAGAGCTTCCTTTTCTGATCTTGGGTATCTCTGAGAGGATGCAACCTCATCTATTTTTTCTTCAAGGTTAGAAATTATTTCATTTTCAGTAAGGGTCATTGACCAGGCATTTGTGACAGTTGTATTGATTTGACTGAAACGAAAGCTGTGTTGAAATGATTTTATTTCAAAACTATTATTAAGAATATTAAAACTATTATTAAAATTAGCTATTAAAATTAAGCTATTACAAGAATATCAAAACTATTTAATATTATTAAAACTAGTATTCATAAATAATTAATTAATTATTCATATTATTAATTGTAATTATAATTAAGCTCATTATTGAAACTATTAAAATAATATCAAAACTATTATTAAGAATACTAAAACTGCTTATCACTGGGGTGCTTGATTTAATTTTTTCTAGAGTAAGATGTTACCTAAATTACATTTAATAAATCATAAAATATTGTTGCATACAATACAGGTTCTAAGCCAGAAAAGTCCCATGCACTTGTTCACTAGTAACTGTTCACGCCTTACCATATACCATAAATTTATATGCCTTATATTTTTCTTTCTCTTCTTGAGTGTCAGTTTTGATGATATCGTAAGAAAGAGTGCAAGTGTACGATCCAGACATAGACTCCTGAAAACCTCTCACCATCAGCTTTCCTGTTTTAGTGACAGTTGCATAACTTTGTCCTAAAACAGAAAAGGAAACTCCTGTCAGTGCTTTTGAAACATACACTGATGGAAAATTTGTATAGTTTATTCACAAGGAATCACATGAGATATCTTATTTACTTTCAGAAATACATATCAAGTTGCTCATACATATTGGTTGGAAATTACCTGATCTCATGATCTTCAGGACTTGTTACAAAATCTATTTGCTATCTCAGGCACTTGATAATTTGGATGGGAACTGTAATTGTAGATTTTAAAAGGGATTTGTATAGCTATCACAGTTACTTAAGATGTATTTTTAAATAATGATAAGAGCACAAAGAACATATAGATAGGTGGGGTTTTTTAGCATTTCTGCATTCCAAAATAATTATATACTTTCGGTATGTAGATGTATGTATATATGAAATATTAAAACAGCCTGTAATCACATACATCAAAAGACACATTTTTACATGTTAGTAAATTATGAATTATAATTTGTGCCTTATTTGCTAAGTGTAGTTCAAAATGGTACTGTTTTGACAGTCTAAGAACAGGCAAAAACCAGTAATCTTAACCATTAAGGAATGTGCATGTGCATCAAATACTATATGAGTGAATATTGTTTAATAATTCTTTTAAAAAAGGAATCATATTTTTAATTTGTTCCATTTATATAATGCCATAGAACAAATAAACAAGCAGATTTTCCCTGTTTCATACCTATAATCAGATGGAATAGCTAGCTGGTCAAGCAAGGAAAAGGAAGTGCCTTATAAATGAAGCTTTTCTCTGAAACTATTTCTGAGCCCATGGATGCTCAGGTTAACATCACAAAAAGGGAAACTAAAATCAAACACGGTGAGTCTACATGAGATGCTTTACTGCAAATTAGACTAATCTAATGCGAAGTAAAGCATCACCATCTACATTTATGTGTTAATTCCTGCACAGTAAATTAATCTAATGCATTATTTGCTAGTACCTATGAACGAGTGGTGCCTCCCAGGACTGGGGGACACCATGGCAGTGAGCGGCAAGTGGGGACTGCCGGCAGCCGCTGCCAGTGATGTCGGTGGGGGATGGGGGGGGACGCAAGTGGCAAGCAGTGAGCAGGGACCGCCTGCAGATGCCACTGCCTGCGTCGGCGGCTAGGGTGTGTGTGTGTGAGTGGCAACCATCCGCAGCTTTGGTGGCAGCCAATCTTGTGGGAGGGTCATGTGACCCCCCCCCCCCCCGTGCCCTCCCTAAATGTCGCCTATGCTAGTACCAATACATACAGGTACTAGAAAAACAGTGCATTAACTAATGCACGGAAGTGCACACATAGACTTGAAGTGCATGTGTAGACCAAATTTGCTCCTGCCAGGAACACATTCAGAATTGTGCCTGGGCAGTTTAATGCACCTGAATTTTCTCTGCAGAAAATTCTGCAGAAAATTCAGACACATTAATTGCATGTGTAGATGTGCCCACAGAATAGAAAGCCCAAATTGTTCTAACTTCTCCAAAGCCTCTTTCTGTAGTTACTAGGCAGTATTTTTTATACAGTGCCTCCTGTTTCTTCAGGAGGGCCTGATTGAATATTCAGTCCCCAGATTTTGTTTCCTTAATTTACTTTGTAAATCTGTGTCAGTTATGTTAAAAGAATTAACTCCCCTCTTTCTAAAAATCAAGAAAGGCTTCAAAACAAATTCCAATTACCACACATCATCATCCTAATGGAAAACAGGGGTGAAATAGAAAAAGGGAAGCTAGCTCAGCAGAATTTTCCCATTCCCCTCCAAGCAGATATTGAATGCTTCTAATTAGGTGATATGGTGCTATAAAAATCTGATTGAATGGGTTATAGCAGTGGTGGCGAACTGTTTGGGCAGGCATGCCACAAATTAGCCCTGCATATCCCCCCCAAGTGCCACTCTGACCCCCTTCTCTTGCCCAATCTGCTGCTTTTTCTGCTTCTTGCCCTATGTTCCCTACCCAATCTGCTGCTCTGTTTTCTATGTTCTTCCCCATGCTCTGGGGCTCCCTTTGGGCAAGGCTTGAAGCTGTGGCTGACAGGGTTGCAATGGGACTGCTGGCAGTGCTGTTTGGCAGTGCCAAAATAGACTGTTGGCAGTGCTGAGGCATCTGCTCCTCTGCTTCCTGCCCTGTCTGCCACTCTGCTACTTGTCCCCTCCCATGTGCCACATATAGAGGCTACCTGTGCCATTTGCAGCAGACATGCTGCAGGTTGTCCAACCTTGGGTTGTGGGAAAAAACAGCCAAGTCAGACTAGAAATAAATGGTAATAAGGACAACTGACCTTCTAGATTCTTTCCATTTGGACCAATCCATAAGTATTTGGGATCTACAAGTTCTTTTTGAGAAAGTGCTAAATCCATGCATACTAGAAATGGACTATTTGTATACACTTTTATGTAAACATCAACTGCAAAACAAGAAAATGAAATTAAATAAGCAATAATGTTGCACTTGAACTAAATTACTAAGTATTTGTTAATTTTGGATTGCCTTTTAATTATTTTTCTTCCACTACAGGGATCAGATGTGGATCTAACTGAGCGCATCTGCACATACATTAATGCGTTTTAGTCAATGTGCATTAAATCTAGTACCTCCATTGTGAGGTACCAGGAAAATGCACATTATCCTGTCTTAAGCTGCATTAACTAATTGGGGGTCATCATTGACCACAAGATGAACATGAGCCTGCAATGCGATGCTGTGGCTAGTAAAGCGACAAAAATGCTGGCTTGCATCCATAGATGCATCTCAAGCAAATCCCAGGATGTCATTCTCCCCTTGTACTCGGCCTTGGTGAGGCCGCAGCTGGAGTACTGCGTCCAGTTTTGGGCTCCACAATTCAAAAAGGATGTGGAGAAGATTGAAAGAGTCCAGAGAAGAGCCACGCGCATGATCAGAGGTCAGGAAAACAGACCTTACGACCACAGGCTGAGAGCTATGGGGCTTTTTAGCCTGGAAAAGCACAGGCTCAGGGGTGATCTGATGGCCACCTATAAGTTTATCAGGGGTGACCACCAATGTCTGGGGGAACGTTTGTTCACCAGAGCGCCCCAGGGGATGACGAGGTCGAACGGTCATAAACTACTACAAGACCGCTTCAAGCTGGACATAAGGAAGAATTTCTTTACTGTCTGAGCCCCCAAGGTCTGGAACAGCCTGCCATCAGAGGTGGTTCAAGCACCTACACTGAACACCTTCAAAAGTAAATTGGATGCTTATCTTGCTGGGATCCTATGACCCCAGCTGACTTCCTGCCCTTTTGGGCGGGGGGCTGGACTCGATGATCTTCTGAGGTCGCTTCCAGCCCTAATGTCTGTGAAATCTATGCAACTAAATGGGGCATTTTTGCACAGGCTGTGGGACGTGTGGAGATGTGGGCCGGAAACTTTTCTGGAAACTTTTCGAGTGCTTAATTTTGCTGTGGGAAATTTTCCATTTCTAAAAATTCATTGTTTCATAAAATTAATTAGCAACAATGAATGGAGGCCAATACAGTATTAGGCAAGCCTGGCAGTTTCAAAGTTGCAATTAATGTTTTTCAGGTGATTATCCTTAGGAAGTGTGTGAAAGAGTACATATATGTTTTATAGATTCGTTAACAGGAGGATAAATGCACCCACATAATAATCCAAACCAAAAATCAAGTTATGAATTCACCCAATTGGCTGTGCAGGTCAAATCAAAACCAAAGCACAGCATATCATGCACAGTTCTTTGCATGTGTTAACATTAGTATGTCAATAGTTTTCAGTGCCTTTGTTTTTTTTCCTTAAATTTAAACAAACAATTTAAGGGAAGTACTTGCTATTGTCTTTACATCTTTACAAGTACATTTTATTTCAATAAATATAATTTCTTTCCACATAAAGCTTTGAATTTGTTTGAATGTAACGTTTAAACCACATTAAGTGTGCTATATTTAATTTTTTTCCTAATCAAATATTTCAGTTCAAATACTTGTGGCTATTGGGACATAAAATTTACATGGAGGTACTTTTTAAGTTTTGTTTACTAAATATAAGTCAAATAAGCATGCTAAATCAAATCACACTCTATTTAGGGCATTGGAAAATGCTATGGAAAATTTTTCAGAAAATTTGCCAATTCAAAATTTTCCAGGAAACCCTTATCTCTGGGGACGCAACACCAGGAGCTTTAATTAGCAAGCCACACTAATCAAAAGTGTCCATGTGCCACGTGTATCAGTGTCCTCATGCTGAAAAAATGGCAGTGGGGTGCTTTGAACTAAAGCTCATAGAACGTGTTTTAGTTCAAAGCACCCCACCACCATTTTTTCAGGGCAGAGATGCACTGGGACACTGATATACAACTTCCGAGCGCCAGAAGGCTTGATTAATACAACACCCTAGATTTCCAGCATGCTGGAGCAGGCTTCGTGCACATGTATATGATCCCACGGTTTTTAAGTGACATTTTTGCATATTAGCCTCTTTTAACGCACATTAGCTAAATAACCCTTTTTTGTGATGCTTTAATGCATACTAAAATAGGCTAATTAAAGTGCATGTGTAGACACACTCACTGAGACATTATTCTTATTACTTACAATAGAACTGCCCACAGTCTGGCTTGGTGCTGTCCAAACATATAGTCCCAGTGCCAAAAGTTGACAGGCTAAGAATATCAGATTTCTAATATACAGTTGAGTTGCTCAGAGGGCAAGAAGAAAATGAATCCTTAATTTTGCTATGAAATTTTTCCAAAATTCTGAACAGCTATCAACAGGCAGAAATGTTCCCTAAGCTCCTACAGTCTTGTACATCATGGAGACAACATTATTGTTCTTGGAGCTGACATGCAGGACTGTGCTTATTTTTGTCTTTGTTTACAGTTTAAAATAATGTAGGAAAAGAAAAAACACATAAAATCATCTCATGCTGGAAAAGAGGTAATATAATTTCAAGCATTACTTAACATACAATCTGTACTGAAAATGCACTCTCCAAAACTGTTCACTGTACAGGCTAAATACATTACTCAGTAAAAGCATTTTTCCAATACCTTTCTAATTTAATATACAAATTCATAAGGACATGTACTACTGCTCCATGCAATTATTTAATTCAAAGATCTTTCTGTTCATAGAAGTCTGTCATGACATTGTGGCCTAATTTGTCGACAGCTTTCAGGTTCTAGTAATGGAATTGGTCCAATTATTGGAAATAATTTGACATAAAAATGTTACAATGATCTATTTTGTATAATGTCATTTATAAGATCTTTTTTTCCTTTTCTGTTCTTTCCATTTTTATGGGCTTGAAGAATTCAGTTCTTTCCTATGTAATTAATACTTGATAGTCTTTGCATGATACATTTATTTATATGGTTTGCCACTGTGTTGAAGAGCTCCATATGATATTTTCTATTAAAAATATCTCCTAGAATCTTAATGATAAAATATGCAAAGTTACCTTTATGATTGATGCTGCCATAAATGTCATTCTTTTTTATTAATTCAACAGAATATGGTTCTTCATCATTTGCAGCTTCCACTGTAGAGAAAACACTTAAAATATTTTTTTAAAAAATCAAATCTAAATTTAAAATTAGTTACCCTTTTATTTTACTTTGGGAGATCCTCTCTTCCTACCTTGCTTCCTACCCTTTTTCTTAAAAAAAAAAAAAAAAGTGTTCCTGTTTACTGCCAGATTAGTGAATCTATTTTTATTTTATACAATCCAGACTCATTCAATTTTTATTTTACCAAAGAGCCCTGAGTAGTTATGAATGATGACCGGAAGTATTTTCTAAACAGTTTCTTCTGTAAAAATGATCATGCTTCCATGACATCTGTGTAATGAGCATTAAGGACCCCAGTTCCCAGAAAATCCATCCAACCTTGGGACCATTACATGGGAAGGTGGCTCCCTCAGATTAATTCATCTTGGCTATGGATGTACAGGAACAACACTCAGATGGCCAAGCGCTTCTCAGCAGAGTTCTCATCACTACATCACAAGGCTGCTAAGTCTTGCTCAAGAAATACATCTGTGAACCCTAATGATGCAGGTGGCCCCAGTTTCCTGAAGCAGCCCATGGAAATGGGATTCACAACAGATCTTCCTTGAACTTGTGAAGTCTTGGGTCCATGCTGCAGTGACCCTTTGGGTTGGGGAGCCCCAAACCGCAGGACATTCCCATTGGATGAAAGCGAGTTATTTGCCTTTTTATAAAAAAAAAAATGCAAGTGTGTGAGGGTTTGTCTGAGGAGGGAGTCCCAAACTGGCTGAAAGATCACAGTGCCAACATTTTGGGCAGAGATGCCAATGACTTCTGACCTGGAGCCTTACTAGGGACCAGCAGAAAAATACTCCTCTAGGACCCCCAGTTGCCCAGAGGGATGCCAAGAAAGAGGCAGGTGTTGGTTCATAAAGAAAATGCAAGCCTCCATGCCTTCCTCCTTGTGGGGGTCTTAACATCAGGGGGGAAGGGCTGCCGTCCTTGGGACCTCCCGTCTTCATACTGTGAGGGCTAGTATGATGGGTCAGAGACTCAGGGAGAGCAGGGTGCGCTCCCCGAGAGGCAGGGTTGGGGCTCCCCCACAAAGAACCAGGGGACACGCTACCACCTCCATTACCTTGGGTCAAAGCGACCAAAGCATGCAACAAAACCCCCACGGAGACGACCTGGGCGCCAACCAGCAGCCCCCAGCAGCCTCCCCACATGGTCAAGCAGCTCCTTCCCTCCCCTCCCCTCCCCTCCCCCAGCCGGGGCTCCAACCGCCGCGGCGCGGGACCAACCGCCCTTCCCGCGCTTTTCCCGCGCGCGCCCCGCCTTTTCTTCGCGGGCTCAACCCGCCTTGCCCGCCCCTTCTTTTATTTTATTGTATTTTTAGCTTCTCAGGGAGCGGACAGCCAGCGCTTACCCGTCCCGCCCCTTTCCTCCGCGTTTCGCCCCGTGAGACAGACACCCGTCGCCTCCATGCAGGGGTGTTTCTCCCCCGACGGGAGGATGAGCCCCGCGATGCCCCGGGGGGAGAGGGCTTAGGGGGAAGTGATGCGCTCTCGGTCCTTGTGGAAATCGGGCTTGCAGTTACTGAAGAGGGGTCTCCTTTCCCAGCTCCTCTGCCCACCTCCCCTCCCAGCAGGCACATTGCATCCCAAAATCTAGTTGGATATTTTATGTAGCTAGCCTCAACTGTTTCCATAGATTAGGGGTAGGCAACGTTTTTGGGCAAAGTGCCCCTAAAACCTGTAACCTCTACTCCTAAGATGTTGGTGTGCTGGGGACAGATGGCAGGGGAGCCACCAGGGGTCTAATCCTTGTGGCAGTGCAGCTCCTTCGCCCAGAAGCACGCGTGCCAAGCAAAATGCGTTGGCGTGCCACACTCTGGCACCCGTGCAGGGGTTGCCCATCCGTGCCCCAGCCTGCATTCTCCCACTCAGCTAGAAAAGCATAACAGAAACAACCACAAGCCTGACAGAAACATGCCCAAAAAACCCTACATTAATACAGCGAGAGGATGTGCCCATTTTATGATATCCTAGCAGTTATCATAGCAGCTATAGTAAATAAAAGGAACCCCCCCCCATATATTTGTAACGTGGGATGGGAAGGAAAAGGAATGGGAGGGGAGGATTCACGCAGTTTGCCCTTGGGATTGGGATGGGGTCTTTGGGATTGTGTACTGACCAAGAGAGACCAGACGGACCGTGAAAGTGACAAGGATTTTGGGGTGACCATGACCGTGCCCAGTGACAGTCAGGACTGCCCAGTGAGAAGCCGGGGATGGGGACTAGGGAGGCCGGGTGATTTACATGTGCCTCCTGCTGTAATACATTAGGAAAGACATTACAGGGGTAAACTGATATTTGACTCCCCCTACTGAAATCTGCGGGGCATGATACACAAGGCTTAACTCACTCGAAAGCACCCGGCTGTGCAAACGCAAATGCACTGCACCGA
Organism: Gavialis gangeticus; assembly: GCF_001723915.1. NCBI lineage: Eukaryota > Metazoa > Chordata > Crocodylia > Gavialidae > Gavialis > Gavialis gangeticus. The sequence continues at coordinate 5,136,405 of NW_017728973.1, forward strand.
AAAAAAAGCCGTATTCAAAATTTCAGGCACTCTACGTTAACGTCCACATCATCTACACACACCCCTGCTTCATACAGGTAGATCCTGCAGGATGAAGCACATCTGGAAGCTATTTCTGGGCACACCGCTATGGGGGTTTGTGTCTCCATGTTTCAGATTTTGCCAATAAAAGTTATCACCCTAAGAAATGCTTGCCAACTTTCATAAAGGTATTGTGAGTCTGGCAGTGTTTTCTGCTTTTCTAAAGCCTCAGCATTTAGATGAGAATCTTGGCTCTAAGCGTTTGGGTTGTTTTTTTTCCTCCTGCTCTCAAGTAAATTTCTAGTACTCACGTTTGGGGAGAAAAGCTTGATCTGTGTATTCTAAAAACCTAACGTGAAATAAAAAGAACTAGAAGTCAACAGGTATTCTTATTTTAAACAGTTTATGATTTTTAAGTCAATCCCAGGAGCTCGAGGGACCTGGCTCATGGGTTTTGAAAAGTTGAGGTTGGTAATACAGTATTTTTAGAAAATGTGTTGTAGCTACGTTTGAAAATATTGCTGGACATGTTGGCTTGTTTTGCATTAATATTGGATGGCATTAGAAAATAGTGACATAACTGTTCAGAAATTGTGGTCAAGACTTTCATTAATAGAATGAATAATGTCCTATCCACACTACTGCACCACATGGCAATAGCAATGGTTTCACGGAAAAAATCTGACCTGCCAATACCAAGCATGATATCTATTTTCCTATGTGACTATAGCAAGCATAATTCAGTCCACCTATGTGGAAGAAAAGCTTTATTTAAATTATGAATTTAAAATATTTTAAATAAAATGAGCAAACAGCAAATAAATAGGAAAGAGAATCTATAGCTAATATTAAATTATGGAACGAAAATGTTCAGGTGGAAAACACAGTTACTAAAACATGCTGGTGTTTTTAAACTACTTGCCCTCTCATTTTCAAGTTATTCAAAGCTCCCTGCCCTACTAAATGTGCTTGCCTTAATCGTTTCAGTTATCTCTCTTAGTAAGAGCACAATATCCCACGCTCAGTTTTAAGTAGACCAACATATTGTGTCTCAATTGGCTGGCTCAGCTGTAAGGAATATGTCAGGAGTTTTCAGTTTTAGTTTCTCTGAGACACTGAGTTGTTTAAAATTAGGACCAGAAGGTCCAGTGTTCCTCTGTGTCAAATATTTTCAGTTTTACTCAAAGTTATCTTTTCACGCTTATACCATATAGACAAAATGATTCAGTTCTAACCTATGTCTGTTATATACTAGTCATACCTAAGTCTGAACTTCCTCTGTTCCAGAGGATGTTTATGCCCAAATTTAATTTGACTATCCCACACAGACTTTCATTATCCCACTTGTTAATTATTGTAAAATAAAAATCTCTCCATTATAAAGCTTTCTCTGCAGTTTTGTGGATCTCTACATACTTAGACTCACAGACAATAATTCTAGTCGAATGACTCATCCCTTTTAAAGTCATGTTGTTTCTGAGATAGAAGCAGATTCGTTGTCTTCTTAATAGGTTAGTGAACGGTATTATCTGAAAACGATTTAAAGGCTTATTCACCAACAAAAATTAAAAGATATTTTCTAGAGATTAAGATTGCTATTGTAATATGATTTGCTTTTGGTAGTGTTATCGGGCTTCCAAATCTTATTAAATGCTGTACAAATACACAGAAAAGGTTCTGGAAAATGGAACGCAAAATAAGAGTCAACTGAAGAACAATTATTTAATATGGAATATAAAAAGTAAAAGAGGACCATGTACAATTCACTTATTTATTCATTTTTCTGTTTTTGTGTTTTACTTTTTGTTGAAAGAACAAATTTTAGAGTCAGTGAATCTGTGTTCTGATAAGGCAGCTAATATGTGCTAGTAACTGAACCAATAAACATGTTATAATTCAGAGATTCCCAGGCTAAAGGTGCCATCTCAGGTGTTTTAACAAAAGAAAAAATGAACTAAATTTCAACATGGTTTCTAATACAATTAACTATTTAAATCCTCATCCTCATCCATCATTATCATAGAATCATAGAATAGGACCCCTGGAGGCCATATAGTCCAACCCACTGCTCAAGGCAGGACCATCCCTAATTAACCCATCCCAATCAAATGTGTGTCTAATCTGCTCTTAAAACTTCCAAGGAGGGAGATTCCATAGCCTCTCGAAGCTTCTTTCTGTTCCAATGGTTAATTACCCACGTAAGGAGAAAGGTCTTCCTAATATCCAACCTAAATTTCCCCTGCTATAATTTGCTCCTAGTTCTGTCCCCTGTAGCTGCAGAGAGCAATCTATTCCTGCCATCTTTATAACCACCCTTCAGGTATTTGAAGACTGTTATCAAATCCCTTCTTAGTCTTTTCTTCTTCAGACTAAAGCCTAGCTCTTTCAGTCTTTCCTCATAAGTTTTGCCTCCCAGGCCCCTAATCGTTTTTGCTGCTCTGCACTGGATTCTTTTCAATTTGCCCACATCCTTCTTGAAGTGTGTTCCCCAAAACTGGACACAGTATTCCATGTGAGGCCTCACTAGTGCCAAATAGAACAGGAGACTCACTTCCTTTAATTTGCAAATGACACTCCTCTTAATACAATTCAGTATGCTACTGGTCTTTTTTTGTAACAAGAGCACACCTTTGCCTCATATTCAGCTTATGTTTCGCTATAACCTTTAAGTCCTTTTCTGCAGCCTAGCCAGTCATTCCTCAGAGGCCATGTCTACACGTTCATTAAGGCACTTTTCCAAATGCGCATTAAATTTAGTACCTCTAATGTGAGGTACTAAACAAATGCAAAATAGGCTGCCCTAATATGCAGTAATGAATACACACAGTTTTTACGTGATGCTTTAATGCACAGTAAAATAGGTGACTGCACGTTAAACCACATGTGTAGATGCACCCTGTCTGTATTTGTGCATTCAATTCTTTTGTCCTGGGAGTTACATCATTACAATAATGAACTGAGTCTGCTCTTTTGTAAAGAGATTTACAAAGAGCAGACTAAGCCAAAGGCCCTTTCTAGGAGTTAACAATTTAATTTAGATAATCCAATATATAAACATACATGGAAAAAGACTGGAAGTGTTGATGTACTTTTTCTTATTTACAGTTCCTTCCCAAGCCCTTGAAGAGACATTGTATTCCTTCTTTAATTACAGAGAAGCCATCTTTCCTTCAGAAATGATGGAACCCCTACAGTTTCTTATGGGCTTGATTATCTGTGGCAAGGGATGTTTAAAAGAACCATAAGTATAATTTTGAATTTACATGGGTAAGCTATTATCAGAATATAATCTATCTATCTTTGCATGTCTTTCTTCTCTCAACATTCAGTGCTTTAATAAAAAACAGGGTTTCTTGTTTTTAGCAAGAGTTGGGGACACAATAGAACTGGGATATTATACAGGAAGAATTGCATAACCTCGAGGACAAGAGTAATAAAAATGTGTTTAAATTAAATAGAACAAATGTAAGATTTTTTACTCAGGCACTAATAACAAGAATTTCTGCCAAAAACTGGGAGCTCATCAGTTAGAAGTGACAGAAGAGGAAAAACACCTTGATGTACTAGTTGATTACATGATGCCAAGTATGAGCCATCAGTGTGATACAGCTATGAAAATAGGAAAATGTCGCAAAAGTGATGTTTCTGGGAGAGGAAGGGAACTATTAATTCTGCTGTACAAGCCTCTAGTGCAGATGTTCCCCAATTTTTCTTGTTGTGTCCCCTTCCAGATTTACCAACTGCCTGTGTATCCCTACCAGCATTAAGTTAATATTTTAACCCCTTAAATGCCAATTATTATTAGAATGAAAATTAAATCTGCCACTACACAATTTCTCCTGTGTACCCTCCCCCTGAGATGTCTTGTGCACCCCCAGGGGTATGTGTACTACAGTATGGAAACCCCTGCTCTAGTGAGGCCTTATCTGGAATACTGCTTACTATTCTGGTCACCCACCTTCAAGGAAGATTTATTCAAACTGAAACAAGTGCAGAGAAGACCACTAGGACAATCAAGAGAATGGAGATCCTATGTTACAAAGGCAGACTAAAAGAGCTTGGCTTGTTCAGCCTAGTAAAAAATGAGGGGTAAGAGAGGTTACAGCTTCTTTCCATAAATACATCAAAGTAAATGCCAGGGAGGGAAAAGAAATATTTAAGCTGAAGGACTATGTTGGCACAGGAACAAGTAGATAAAGACTGGCCATGACTAACACAAGGCTGGAAATAAGAAGATTTCTAAGCATCTGAATAGTGAGATTCTGGATCACCTGTCCAATAAATTTAGTTGGTACAAAAATGTCCAACTTTTAAAACAGAGCATGGCCAATTTATGAAACAGATTATCTGATATGGAGCACCACAACAGCAAGGGACTAGAGCTGATGACCCAGGAGGTCCCTTCTAGTTCTGGGCTTGCAAGTACTTATTAGAAATTAGAGTAGAAAGATGAGTCAGATACCAGTCTAAGATGGCACAAAAATAATTCTGAACATCATATCTCAATGTTTGGTAGTTATCACATAGGAGAGATGTAACAATTGAAGCCAGTGCTGTTTGGCTTTAGAAACCCCTGTTCAGATCACCATTACACGATCCAAGGAGGTGATCCTCCCCCTCTATGCGACACAGTCAGGCCGAAGTTGGAGTACTGCATCCAGTTCTGGGCGCCGCACTTCAGGAGGGATGTAGACAACATGGAGAGGGTCCAGACGAGGGCCACTTGCATGATCAGGGGGCAGCAGGGCAGGCCCTACGAGGAGAGGCTACGGGACCTGAACCTGTTCAGCCTCTGCAAGAGAAGGCTGAGGGGGGATCTAGTGGCCATTTACAAACTAGTGAGGGGGGACCAGCAGGCAATGGGAGAGTCCCTGTTCTCCCGAGCACTCCCAGGAGTGACGAGAAATAATGGTTACAAGCTGGCAGAGGGTAGATTTAGGCTAGATATCAGGAGGCGCTACTTCACGATCAGGGCAGCTAGGATCTGGAACCAACTTTCAAGAGAAGTGGTGCTGGCTACTACCCTGGGGGTCTTTAAGAGGAGGCTTGATGAACACCTTGCTGGGGTCATTTGACCCCAGTACTCTTTCCTGCCATGGCAGGGGGTCGGACTTGATGATCTGCTCAGGTCGCTTCCGACCCTACAAACTATGAAACCATGAAACTACATGTACTATTACCTCCATTTCTACATTTTACAAGCATTATAAGAGTATTCATACTGATTTCAGTAGGACTATTTGTACATAAATAGGTTGCATGACTAAGGTGTATGTAGCTACAAATTTAATAAATTCCTTCAAATATCAAATAATAATATACATTTAATGTAAGTCTAGTTCTTACTACCATACTTTCTCTTCATTGCTTGGCTTTAAAAGAACATGTTGTTAATCCTAAAGAACACAACAAAATTAAAAAATAAAACTCAGTCATATACCCAAATCATATATTCCATACCGAAAATTGTCATGCAGCCTTCAGCCAAAAGTATTCATTTTTTCCCTTTACTTAGAGTCTCTTCATATGATCTTTGGTTTACCAGAACTTGAAAGCTGCAAATACAAAATATTTGTCAAACCATGCAATAAGATGGGTTGTTCTTGTGCTGGAGGTGGTTGCTGACACATGGATTTGTCATGTAGGCTTTGTCAATATGTAGGCTATTATATTATGAAGTCATTTACTGGTAAATAATTCTGAGCTAAACAAATGACAAAACTGTTTCTTATTTTACAAATGAAAGACCGTGTTTTGCATTCCTGCACTTATTTTCTCACGATGTGTGTGATCGATGCTCTTTCAGAGTATAATGTTGTTACATTGTAGAAAAAGATTATTTAACTTTACTTAGAAAAGTTCTTAATAGAGTTAATCCTTACTGGCTTTTCATAGACTGCTTGGTCATTTTAACTTTTTTGAACAACTTAGTTTTGTTCTAAAAACAGATAATAAGCACTGCCTTTTCTTTATTAAGATGAAAAAGTAAAAAAGAAGTCTAGTGCTGTCTCATGCTCACACATTTTACCTTGCAAGGCTGACCTCAGGCTTCCAAAGAAAGCAGTGCTGATGCAAGTTTTTGAAAGAACGTGTTAACATATTTATGTGTGTAAATTATATCAGGGTAAGTTATTAAAGGATATTAATAACATAAAGGATATTAAACTCAAAAAAGAAAATAATCTTTCATATCAAGTGTAAGTAACACTAATTTAAGCAAAGGGTTATAGTAAAAAACTAGTAAAAAATAATCACAAACCTACCAATGCAAGGTAGTTCTGACCTACTGCTGTTAAATTCTTAACAGCAGTAGGTCAGAGCTACTGTTGCCTGAATGCTACTTAGCTACTGTTCCCTGAGTGACCCAAACTAAACAGCAATAAATGGCTTTTTAGAGCTACTATGACTATTACTATTTGTAAAGGACTTAAAAGATGGAAGGTGCTCTGAATATTATAACCACTATTTTGAATTGGAAAATTGTTTTAATAGATTATGGGCCCACAAGATCATCCAGATCACAGGAGTAATCAAACCTCATCTTAAAATGAAGGGCTACAATGGTAAGTTCCATGAAATAACGCACATTACACCTGTGTCTTATTTGTAAGGTAAAGACATATTCCTTGAAGACAAGAATACCCTTGAGTCAAGATGGGAGATTCATGCTACAGGCTGTAGTATCTGCAGACTACACCTTTTGATGAAGTTGAGGGTTCACCAAAGGCACATTATGGAACTCCTTGGAATACACATTGCCATTTCTTCTCTAAAAGAACAACTGCTTGAGTTATAATGTTATGCACGAAAATAAATTCTCAGCCCCACATCACCAAGAACTAAGAAAAAATACAAATAACACTGCATTTTAAACAGCCTGAACGATTTGCTACTCCCTGCAGTAGGAGCTCAAAGAGTTGAGTGAAATAAGACCCTATTCCCTGAACCTTTTAAAAATCATAATAACATTTGTCACTTACTCAACACTTCACCTCCCCTCAAAATGCACCTCTTTTAAAGTTTCACTCTGAAAAGCACGGCCCACACACACCAATGTCCTCCCTTTGTGGAGAACTTGTGGGTAGTGCATTTTAATTGTACAGGTGACATTGCTTGCGTTTCTAAAATTAAGTAGATTTTAATCTTATGGAACGAATGCATTGGTAATTCATTCATAACATGATTAAACACATGCTACGTCTAATATGTAACATTTCCGTCTAAGAGGCTGAAATAGAGCACACAGGATCTTAAGGGGGTTGCTGAGACTCTACGCTACTGCAACTGTTTTGCACCAGATCTTCAAACCACCACCCGGCGCCGCTCTAATCACACACACAATGAGTTCCTGTCCCTTTAAATGCCTGATGTCACAGTCTCCTATCCAGAACGGAAGCCCCAGTGGCTGGGAATCTCCCGCCTGCTGCACTTGACAATCCCAGAGCCCTGGACAAGCACGTGGAGCAGGGAGCTCAAGAGGAATTAGCTGCAGCAGCATGGAAGGTGAGAAGGGACTCCTCTTTCAAAAAAGGGAGTAGACCTACTGTTCAGGGAATCCTGATCCTTCTGTTTAGTTGTTTTAAATGCATTCTTAATTTATAAATCGCTACTGTCCTTTCAGTTTATTTAAATTTTCGATCTGTGCTGCTTTTTCTGCAGCCCGATTGCAAGCCAAAGAGGAGGAATCTAATCGCGTTTTGCAATTAAACAGGAAACGATTGAGCCTCTTTACGTTGAATTTCAGAAACAGTAAAAGTACGTTAAAGCAAAGTTTACAATATATCTACTGCTCATTCTAGATTTAACGAATTAAGGGCGTGCTGGTTTCTTTGTGCTTATAAAAAGCACACTTAACTTTCAGAGCCAGTTAAAAACAAGTTTGCAGGTTAATTTGGGTTACAGCGTAGCCAGTGTTTAAAGAGAGGCAATATACATTGTTTCATATTGCTTTTAACAACCTTGGCGAGAACCCCGTATGCTCTCTCTCACCTTACGGTTTTAGAGGGTTAGATTGTCAATACATTGTTTTAAAACGTCTTTTAAAAAGTCTGACAGTTGAACATGCCCGTTCCTTGGAGGAGACACCAGTATTTTAGGATAGTCAGTTTTGGTTTTTAAAATGTCTACCCCTCTGCTGATGAAGGATTTTGAAATGTGTGCTTCAGTAATACCCCATCATTTAAATACAACCTGACTCACTTCAGATTGCCACAGTTGGTAACTGTGAAAAATACTTTAAAAGAATTTGTCTCATCGCAGTTTGTGTATTTGCAAGCAGCAGTTTCAGTCTCTTCAGTTAATGAAGCTGGAGCTAAGTATATTTTTGTGTGGAAAATGAGAGCTTTTTTGGGCTGACACAAATGTTGGTCTCTGATAAAGAAATGAGCATGCTTCCACCTCTATGAAGTATAAAGAATATTTTCAAAATCACTTTTTTTGTCTTTAAGAACTCTTGTAATTAAAAAGACTCTTGCTAATGATAGTTCAATTTTTCATTCTGTCCGTGAGTCTATGGCATATAGCACCCTGTTCATTTGGCATATTTGAAATAACTAACATTTGCTTCATCTTGAAAAGCAATGTTTGTAAAATTCAATTATATTTTATTATCTCTGTATTCAATAACTGTAACATTTACTTTTATGGCCCTATTTTTACATTTTTTGGTGGAAAAGCGTGGTTCCATTGAAATCAATGTGAGCTTTGCCTTTGATATTAATGGCGTCATTCTTCCGTCTTTCCTGTTTTAGAAAAGAACAGGTAATCTGACTGAACTCGAAGAGGTTACTCACATAAGTAAAGTATATTTGCAGGACTGACAAATTCTTTAGGCCCAAATTCTATAGTCATTATTTGATCAGATCTCACAGTTGACTGGAAACTTGACTACAGACTTTGATTGTG